>NC_132918.1:83254888-83575513 GCF_047675955.1 Chlorocebus sabaeus
ATTTATAGTGCACAGTTCTCTTGGTCAATAATTTGGATTGGATTCAGCTGAGTAGTCATTCTGACGAACTCACCCTGGGACACCCATGCAGGTATAGTCAATTGGCAGGCTAGCTTGAAGCCAATTGCTACTGACTGTCAATAATGCCATGTGTCTCCAGCATCTACCAGGCTAGCCTAGGCTTTTTCACATGGAAGTTAAGATGTATACACAGCAAGAGGAGTTAAGAGCAGTAGCTGCAAGGCTTCTTAAGCCCTATGCTCAGAAATTGCAAAACATCATTTCTGCCATAGTCTTCCATTAGTGAAAGCAAGTCACAAGGTTGGCCCAAATTCAGAGGGTAGGTGAGTAGACTCCACCTTTTTATGAGGGGAATAGCAAAGTTACATTACAAAGGTGTGTGCATGAGAGTCGGTGAGATTATTGTGACCATCTTTGAAAATATGCTACTGCCCTGACCAATGACAGTTTTGGCTTAAAAATATTACATTTGATTTTCTTATTCTTTGATATTTAAGGAAGATAAAACATTTGAAAAAATATAGTTTGGACTGGGCGTGGTGGCTCATGCCTGTAATCCCAACACTTTGGGAGGTTGAGGTGGGTGGATCACCTGAGGTCCGGAGTTTGAGACCAGCCTGGCCAACACGGTGAAACACCATCTCTACTAAAAATATAAAAACTAGTTGGACGTGATGGTGGGTGCCTATGATCCCAGCTATTTGGGAGGCTGAGGCAGGAGAATCACTTGAACTCAGGAGGTAGAGGTTGCAGTGAGCTGAGATCATGCCATTTCACTCCAGCCTGGGCAACAGAGCGAAACTCTGTCTCAAAAAAAAAAAGAAAAGAAAAGAAAAGAAAAATATAGTTTGGGAATCAAAATATCAAAATATATACAAGTTGTAGAGAAAGGGAAAATAAATCTGAGTTCTTCATTGATCTTTGCTAGTGTTAAGCTTAATCTCCTGCCCACAGCTTACTCATATGTACCCTATGCACTGACTTGGCCTCACTCAACTGAGACTTCTTTTAGGATTCCAGTCTGTCATGTGTCACTGGGAAATGACCCATAAAAGTTCAGACCGTGACACGGTCAGGCCAGTGAAGTCATCAGAGATCCACGGGTCTTGCTGCTTCCTGGCAATTACACGCTGCCTGAATGAAGTTTATCACAGAGAGAAAGTGGCCAGTTTTTATAAAAACATTAAAAAATGAGACAATGCATATACGAATATGGATGTTTTGTAAAGACCGTAGATAGCTCTGACTTCTTCACCTAAATCAATTTGTTTCCCTAAATCCTCTGAGCAGTTTGTGACACAAGTATATTATTCACGTGGTTGTGCTTCATAGCAGTAGAAGTCTGTGTATATCGTTTTCTGTATTCAATCAAGTAGCTTCTGGATGCAGCTCTCCACAGGGGACAATAACAGCTGACATACAGCACACACCAAGTGCCAGGCACTCCTAGTGCTTATACATGTTGACTCATTTAAGCCCATGATAAGCCTATGAGGCAGGCACTATTATCCTGTGTACACATTTGAAATTCACAGTGGTTAAGTGACTTGCCAAAAGCCTAAATTGTAAGTGGCAGAGCTGGGAAATGACCCAGGTAGTCAGTTATGTCAGTGCCCGGGTTCTTAACCACTACATTCCACAATCACTCGAGGGACGTGGGACTTATGTCCACAATCACTCGAGGGACGTAGGACTTATGTATATGGTGCCTTCCCTGTCTGTGGAGCACAGATATTCCTGGCTCCACATGTGAACAATGAGGCTTTTTATAATTACATATAATCCTTGGAGTCTGATTCAGTCGGTCTAGGGCAGACATTCATAGACTAGTGAAGGATACAGAACATGGAATCAGCCTAAATGCTTATCGATGGCAGATTGGATAAAGAAAATGTGGTACATATGTACCATGGAATACTATTCAGCCATGAAAAAAAGAAGGAGATCATGCCCTTTGCAGAAACATGCATGGAGTTGGAGGCCATTATCCTTAGAAAACTAAGACAGAAACAGAAAATCACATACCACATGTTCACACTTATAAGTAGGGGCTAAATAATAAAAACACATGAACACATAGAGGGAAACAGCAGACACTGAGGCCTACTGGACGATGGAGGATGAGAGTAGGGAGAGGATCAGGAAAAATAATGGGTACTAGGCTTAGTACCTGGGTGATGAAATAATCTGTACAACAAATTCCTATGACATGAATTGACCTAAATAACAAACCTGCACATGTACCCCCTGAATTTAAAATAAAAGTTTAAAAAAATTAAATCAACAGAAGAAAAAATGTAATAAACAATTGGGGTTTTTTTGAGACAGAGTTTTGCTTTCGTTGCCTAGGCTGCAATGCAATGGTGCGATCTCAGCTCCCTGCAACCTCAGCCTCCCAAAGTGCTGGGATTACAGACATGGCCCACCATGCCCAGCTAAAAATTTTAAAAACATAAAAATGAAAAGTCTAATAAATGAGTTATAGGAAAAGTGCTATGGGCATTCAGAGGAGAAAAGATATTTCTGTCTGGAGAGGTGGGGATCTACAAAGGCTTCATGGAGAAAGAAAAACCTGATTTGTATTTGGGCAGTTGAGACAATATATAAATATACAGAGTGATCACCTGTGGTTGAATGAGCAACGTAGAATGGCCTCTACCCATATCCGTGCAGCAGGATTCACTCCAGGACTCTGCACTGTGTTGACCACAACAAAGCTGAAAGGAGCAAGCCTCTGTTGATGCTTCCTAAGTATAATACATTGGAAACTCAACTCAACAATCATTGATATGAATTCCACAGGTATGTGGACATTATTCATACACAGTAAAATTGAAAATAAATGCTAGTTGTTTGTGTTATGGCTCATTGTATGTTCTATAACAGCCACAGTTTACAAGGTGTAACTATGTACCTAATAGATTATCAATAAAATTCCCACCAAATGTATTAAAAGTTGGTCATTTAATTGGAACTGGAGATATACATTGAGAATAAAGTGGCACTTGCCTAACATAGAACTAGCGTGCAAGAAAATTTAATTGTTAACTGTTTGTTGTGACAATGGGCTCCTTCAGAAGCTGGGATTGCTGAGTCTTGTGGGCCCGTGCACTGGGGGCTAGGAGAAAGGTTAACTGGGGCCAGCTGTGGCTGCAGAAGGCATGTGTTCACTTCAGAAGGCAAACAGCTCAGAGAGAAAGTCTTTGGCGTTAAGTTGTTCTAGAAAGAAAAAATGATACTCTAAGAGATTGGATGATGTAAGAACCAAGAAAGAATCAGAATTAGCTCTCTGTAAATTAGCATTAATAATTGTTATGGTACTTCGACATTATAATATCTGAAATACAACAACTGAAGTCCCTGGAAACCAAATTTGGTTTTATCTTCATTTAAGAATTATAGAAGGCTAGGTTTGGAAGGGGCCTCAGAGCGCTCTTAATCTAAACTCATTTTGCTCTAATTTTAGAGCAAACAGTTCCTCTGGATCTGAGGAGGCCAGTTGCCCAATGTAGGATGGTAAGTTGGTTTAAATAGAGATACAACATGTTCTTTTGGTGTTTTATGTTTTTGAAAAACCACTTTAGTATTTTCTTGAGATTTCTACTTGTCAAGTTTACAAAGCTACTGATATTGAAACTTACTTGCTATATTAACCAAATGCAAAGAAATGCCACACAGCTGGTAGAAGAAGACAGAAGAAATGGCATGATGTTTCCATTCTTTTGCTCTTTTGGACCTGCCTCAAACCCTAGGACAAATGACTAGTTATTCACTTAGCAATTGCCTATTGATGCTTACTATAACCAAGGTGATTTCAAAACACTAAATGGCTTTGAAGAACTCACAATACAGCAAACACATTACAGCATTACTGCCACTACTTTATGATTACTACTACCACTCCTTCTAATATGAGATATGAAGTATTAGATACCTGAAGAGACATATAGGAAATTGGAGGAGAGTTACAATAACAATGGTTCAGCCGGGTGCGATGGCTCCATGCCTGTAATCCCAGCACTTTGGGAGGCCAAGGTGGGTGGATAACCTGAGGTCAGGAGTTCAAGACCAGCCTGGTCAACATGGCGGAACCCCATCTCTACTAAAAATACAAAAATTAGCTGGGCGTGGTGGTGGTGCTTGTAATCCCAGCTACTTGGGAGGCTGAGGCAGGAGGATTGCTTGAACTCGGGAGGTGGAGGTTGCAGTGAGCCGAGATTGCACCACTGCACTCCAGACTGGGTGACTGAGCTCTCAAAAACAAAACAAAACAAAACAAAACCATAAACAAAAACAAAGGTTCTACTATCAGAGGAGTCTTCGGGAGAAGGTGTTGCCTGAACTAGTTTTGAAGGACAGTAGGATTTGTATCACAGACA
This sequence comes from Chlorocebus sabaeus, assembly GCF_047675955.1. NCBI lineage: Eukaryota > Metazoa > Chordata > Mammalia > Primates > Cercopithecidae > Chlorocebus > Chlorocebus sabaeus. Next base: position 83,259,289 of record NC_132918.1, read on the forward strand.
TTTTAAGTAGGCCAGAAGAGGTGGATTTCCTAGCAATTAAAGATGTGGAGGTGGAAAAGCATGAGGTAGGTCCACCAGAACACAGAGGGCAGGAAGGGGAACAGGCAGAGAGAATGCTGGAAAGGATGACTTAGGGATACTATGCCACAGAGGTTATTTATAATATGTTTTCTTGCTTACATATTCTCTTGATGATAGAAAACATTTTTAAAATATAAGTTTATCTTTATAATCCATAATAGGCAATTCATTCAATAAAACTTGAAAAATGTAGAGATTTCAAAAAATCATACCTTTTATTACTTAATAACTTGCTCTACTTCTTTCCAGTATTTTTTTCAAGGACATGGATATCTAGACTAAAAAAAAAAATTGTTCTAATCATACTTAATTGAGTTTCTCAAACCCATGTTAAATTTTCCATGAGAGATAGGTCCTTTAAGAGAAATTTATGTCCAATTACAGGATTAGTCTCCTAAGAGATAAAAAGGCAGAATGAAAGAGATAAAAAGGAAGCTTTTTGCCAGAAGCTACTGTGGGAGGGCACTAATCTCTTCCTGTTCTTGCAGAGACATAGATTTGTTCAATCATGGGTGATCTTAATCGGTGAGCCTGTTCCTTCAGCACTTCCTGATGAAGTGGTGGCTATTGACCATCAAAATGACTTGCCAGTCATACACACCATCACTCACTTCCCCATTCTTTTTTTAAATTTTTTAAATTTTACTTTATTTATTTATTTTTTGAGATAGAATCTCGCTCTGTCTCCCAGGCTGGAGTGCAGTGGTGCAATCTTGGCTCACCGCAACCTCTGCCTCCTGGGTTCAAGCGATTCTCCTGCCTCAGCCTCCCCAGTAGCTGGGACTACAGGCACCTGCCACCATCCCCAGCTGATTTTTTGTATTTTTAGTAGAGACTTCCCAGGCTCAAGCAATCTTCCTACCTCTTTGTATTTTTAATCTCGATCTCCTGACCTCATGGTCCACCCACCTAGGTCCCTCAAAGTGCTGGGATTACAGGCGTGAGCGATCATGCCTGGCCCCCCATTCTTAAGTTCTTAATTTTGCTTCCATTCTTGGTCCATAGAATATGTCTTAACCCAGTGTTTCTCAGACTTTAGTATGTGTAGGAATTACCAGGAAGTCTGGTTAACGTGCAGATCCTGATTCAGTAGGTCTAGGGTAGACTGGAAATTTTGTCTTTTGTCTCCTCTCCTCTCCTTTTCTTTTCTTTTTTCTTTCTCCCAGTGGAGTTTCACTCTTGTTCTCCAGGCTGGAGTGCAGTGGCATGATCTCAGCTCACTGCAGCCTCCCTCCACCTCCCCAGCTCAAGCAATTCTCCTGCCTCAGCCTCCTGAGTAACTAGGATTACAGGAGCCCACCACCATGCCTGGCTAAGTTTTTTTTTTTGTATTTTTAGTAGAGATGGGGTTTCACCGTGTTGGCCAGGCTGGTCTCGAACTCCTGGCCTCAGGTGATCTGCCCGCCTCAACCTCCCAAAGTCCTGGGATTACAGGCATGAGCCACCGCGTCCAGCCTGATATTTTGTATTTCAAACAAGCTTCTGGGGGATGCTCTTGCTACTGGTCCAGGGACCACACTTTGAGAAGCAAGGCTTTAGGGTACTTTCTTTTTCAAACCGAATCTGTCTTTTTGCTGCTTTCACACAAGCAAAACAAATTAACTTGTTCACAGCCTGTCTTCTGCAAAGCTATAAAGATATCCCTTTAATCACTTTTGGCAATTTATCATTGCCGAAAAAGCTGAAACCAATGGAATTTTTATTCCTTTCTAGGTGAAAGGTTTTTACCATCTGGATGCTTGGATGCTTAAAGGACTGGTTGCTTTTTTTCTTTACTCCTGACGGGTGTAAGTGTGAATCGCTTGTCTTTGATTGTGTTTTGAATGCAGTGGACCTTTGGGCTTGCATACTCATGTAAAACTGCCGCTCAGGAGTGTCTCTGTAATTGTGCCCTCAACCATTGTTTCTGAGCAATTTTCCTACTTTGTTCCTAGGGGGCTTCAATCATTCTCAGGTTGTATCTCTGACCCCTGTCTTACATAGCTCGTTCTCTCCTTCTGTTTAATCTCTTTGTGCTATCCTCTATAAGCCCGAAGACATCCTCAAGTTTACCCTGTGTATTACAGGTTAGATTTTCTCAGGTCATTTCTGCTTTTGGTTCTTCTCCCCAAAGTGGAAGTTAATTCTACTATTGCACTTTTATTTTCCTAAACTACTTTTTTTCATTTTATTCATTTCCCTTTTTAGTCTGAAATGTTGCCTGCTGTCTTTTCATGTCGAGCTTTCTTTTTATAATTCATGTTTTTGTTTCAAAAGGCAATGCCTTTAAGCTTTTAGAGAAAGAATGCCAAAACATTCTTTATTATTTTCTTCTGGTTCCTCCAGCAAATCTTTTCTAGAAGGTTGTTATCCCTTTGTAGCTCCAGGATGACGATCTCTTTTCCCTTGTTCTGTAGTGTAAAGGTTATTTGTCATTATTTGCTCATCTCAGCATCTGTATCCCCTCCGCACACACCTATGTTTGGAGAATATCCCATTTTATGAAGCGAAGCTTGCCTTCCATATAGAAACTAAAAATACAAAAAACTCACTAAGTCTTTCCTGCAATGAGGATGCAGAGAGTAGGCACTGCCAGCAGATGTGTACGTTCCAGGCATTGACTAACACAAGTGGTTCAAGGAAGCAGAGCAGAACTGGCCACAACCAGTTTCCAGACACAACATGACAGCTGTTTTGCAGGCAGCACCCAGTGTTAAGGATGCTTGGGGTGCAAGTAATGTCCATAACCAGTAGTTGCTTTAAGAGTGTCACCACTGGACTAAATAGTTTCATTTGTGGTATAGAGATTCTGAACCTGTTCTTTCATGTCAAAGTAGACTCTAGAAACTACTCAATATCTTTTTAGTAAATTATTTCCCACTTATGTTGTCAGAGTCCAATTCACTACGTAAAACTGAAAATCCTGCCTGACACAATCGATGCATTCTAAATAGACCCCATGGTCTTATTTTCTGCTTACATTTCTTAAAGTGAGTTATAATCTGCTATTTTGATACAGTAGACCCTTGATTCCACTCTATCGACTTAGGTCCTTGCCAAATCCATCCTCAGAGGAGAACTGGATGTCATACTCCAGTTTTGGCTCAATTCTTGGTGTCCTCAGGCTTTTTTCCTGTGCGTGTCTGTTGGTTGGGGCTGAGATTTTCCAGCTCTGAAAGAGTAGAAATAAATGTCTAATGGCGAAAGGGATACCTTACCAGTACTCTGCTGGATACAGAGCTTGCCCTAAGGCCTAGAGTTTCTTCACTTATAAAATTAGAAGCCACATACATGTGTATACATGAAGGTTGACCCACAGATGATAAGGCAGGCTAGGAGAGACCAGAGGCAAGAACTGAGCTCACACAAGGCCAGTCCCACTGCTTAGAACAACCATCCTGGGCACAGCTCTGGGCAGCCCATTATTTGCTCAAGAATCCTCTGAGGACTTAAGTCCATATACAGGATAGATTGCCTGCTGCTCTGCCAAACCCCAGTGCTTTCTCTGTTCCTTTCTTTGAATAATCTCCTCCCTCCTTTGCTCCAAATTTTGCCAGTTCTGTTGCCTCCTTCCTCATAAGCTCATCTTTTCTTATTCTCCCCATGCTATGCTCAAACCATAATGAACTATTTTTGATTCTCTTATTTTACAACAACCTTGAAATAAATTCTGTCTTTGCATGTGCTGTATACTTTGGCTAGAGCACTCCTCATTGCCCTACATTTCTTCACCTAGCTAACACTTAATCTTCTTTCAGGTCTCATTTTACCTGTTGTTTCTTTCTGCAAAACTTCTCTGCACTTCTGTTCCTCAAGACCTTGTGTGCACTTCCAATGGGCTTCCATAACACTCTGACTCATCCTTACCTTAACATATATCACTCACAGTAACTGAATATATATATACTTGTCTATATTTGTTTTTACTTGTTTATAACCTGAACTAGCGTGTTACACCTTCTTGGCCATATCTTATTTTATGTTGTTCATAGTATTCAGTTATGTACCTGTTTTATAGTAGGTCCTTAAAAATAATTGTGAAAGAATAAAAGAACAAAAATAACTCTACTCCTCTCTGCACACCCTTCACATTTTAAAATACATTAAGTGTACACTTTGTGTAAAGTATGTATATACCGCTTACTGGTCTCTTTTTTCTCATAGAGTAGGATCCATGACTGCTTCAAGTCCAGTAATTATCATGTTCAGGAGTTTCTGCATTAATAGGTACCCAAGAAAGTTTATTTGAAGAAGTTCTATGCTGTAGGGTAACCAAAATGTCAGTCACCCAAATTGGGCCACTTTTGAGAGTAAAAGGCAACGCTATTAATAATTAGCCTAAGAAGGCCGTGTGCAGTGATTCATGCCTGTAATCCCAGCACTTTGGGAGGCTGAGGTGGGCGGATCACTGGAGGTTGGGAGTTTGAGACCAGCCTGACCAACATGGAGAAACCCCACCTCTACTAAAAATACAAAATTAGTCGGGCATGGTGGCGCATGCCTGTAATCCCAGCTAGTCGGGAGGCTGAGGCAGGAGAATCGCTTAAACCTAGGAGGCAGAGGTTGCGGTGAGCTGAGATCGAACCACTGCACTCCAGTCTGGGCAACAAGAGTGAAACTCCGTCTCTAAATAAATAAATAAATAAATAAAATTTGCCCGAGAAGATAGTCTTGATTTAGGATTGTCCAGGGCAACATGGATATACAGTACCCTATTTAGATAGCAAACACCATTGCCAGATCATTAATAGTTGTTTTTTAGATTTTAAGACGGAATGTGCTGGGCCAGGGGGAGTTTCTTGCATTACATTCACTAAAAGGTCAAACCGCGTATGAAAGATGATCATCTCATAGTCAAACATCAAGCAGTGAGTTAGTGACAGGCATAGATAAACTGCCCAGGACTCTCAATTCTCTTATTCTTCATCCCAATGAATGCTATTTGTCTTTTGATTAAGCGGGATGCATGCAATGGGAGACATCGAAATTTAGATAATTTTTTTGAACTGTAATAATTAGTCATTATAACATAGAAAGAAACAAAATCAAATCTGTTTCTTCTTCTTACATCTGCCACAGAGATCAGACATAATCCTTTAATGTAATCAGAGGTAGCAAGAAAATGTCAAAGCCTTGTGCTTTAAAGAATTTAATTGGAGATTCAGCCATTGTCCCAAAGCAGCAGCCACTTTTCTTCCTTAAAGAAAAGCACTCAGAGCATTTAGACATTAGTTCAGTAATCCTCAATTTCAGAGCTTGGTGCTGGAAAGTTATCTATATTCTACTTGGGGAAATTAAGGCTCAATATATATTGAATTTAGGTCAGTTTGTGGTTTAGTAGATCCATTCTTAATAGGTTGACAAATTAAGGGTCAAATAGACCACGAAAGAACACTGGGGGTTCACTTTGAAAGCAGTGGTGAAAAGATTGAGTGGGGATAGGAAAAGCAGTGTCAGGAATCATGAACTTCAACCAAAAATTCCATAAATTTGCATAGTGTTTACAGTTACATAATGTACTTTTGTAATGTGTGTACAGTTTGTAATGCATTGTTTTATCTGGTCCATGCCATAAAGATACAGAAGAAGGTGGGACAGGAATGAGGATCTTCATCCTGCAGAGGAAAGAAAGAAAAGAAAACAAAAGAAAAGAAAAGACAGAGAAAAGAGAGAGACAGAAAGGAAGGAAGGAAGGAAGACAGGAAGAAAGAAAGAAAGGAAGGAAGAAAGAAAAGAGAGAGAAAGGAAGGAAGGAAGAAAGAAAAGTAAAGAAAAGAAAAGAAAGAAAGAAAGAAAATGAATAAATGAATAAGGCTCAGGGAGAGGAAATGACTTGTTCGGGATCACATGTTTATCACAGAGTTGGGACTGGAGCCCAAGTCTCTTGCTTCCCAATCTGATCATCCTCCTCCCTGGGCTCAGTGATGCAGTTGAGGGCTTTATCTCAACTGCATCTCCATGGGAAACCTAAAGAAATGTGACCGGTCCTACTTGGAACTTAAAAATGCCACCCGAACCATTCAAGCTGCTTGTATTTCTGCTCAGGAAATCTTAAAGGGTTTCAATTCTTTCCTGCCTATTATGTCATGTGTCATAGGCAAAGAGAAAGTTTATAATAAACTCGTTTGCTGAAAGGAAGCTAGATCTTTTAGCCAGAGCCTTTTCGGTGCCTCAGCTTACAAGCGGTAGCCACCTGGGTGATCTCGAGCTAGAGCGAATCAGGATTGAGAGGTGAGATATTAAGGTAGCATGGTGTTCTGTGAGTTACCCTGATAAACAAGGGAATACCATGTGTCTTAGTGGGACTTTGTAAGGTTCAAATGGAAGGTGAAAATACTGGAAGCTTTTTGGTTTAAAAAATCATGTAAGCCTGGTGCGGTGGCTCATACCTGTAATCCCAGCACTTTGTGAGGCTGAGGCCGGCAGATCACCTGAGGTCAGGAGTTCAAGATCAGCTGGGCCAACACATGGTGAAACCCCATCTCTACTAAAAAAATACAAAAATTAGGTGGGTGTAGTGGCACACGTCTATAATCCCAGCTACTTGGGAAGCTGAGGAAGGATAATCGCTTTAACCCAGGAGGTGGAGGTTGCAGTGAGCAACCTGGGAAGTGGAGTTTGAGATTGTGCCACTGCATTACAGCCTGTGTGACAGAGAAAAATAAATCATGTTAGGGCCACAAATATGAATTCCTGCCCTACTATTCTCCATAGGTATCTATTTTTATTCTAGTTTGTTTATTTTAGCATTGTGCTAACATTGTATATTCAAACTACATTTGAATTTTCCTTGTGAACATACGGTGGAGTCCACCCTACTGTAAGTGTTGATGATTGAAATAAAATTATGTGGACATTTTTACTTAAAATTATCCTTGAAAAATACTTAGGATACAATCCCCTTTCCTCTAGCTTTGGGACTAATCACAGTTTATTGGTTGAACACCAGAAGTAGCAGCTGACTTTTAACAGGCCATGCTGGATAAAATATGGATATCTTTATTTATTTTATTATTATCTTTTGAGACAGAGTCTCGTTCTGTCATCCAGGCTGTAGTGCAGTGGCACGATCTCATTGCAACCTCTGCCTCCTGGGTTCAAGCGGTTCTCCTAACTCAGCCTCCTGAGTAGCTGGGATTACAGGCACCTGCCACCACGCCCGGCTAATTTTTGTATTTAGTAGAGACTGGGTTTCACCATGTTGACCTGGCTGGGCTCAAACTCCTGACTTCAAGTAATCCGTCCGCCTCAGCCTCCTAAAGTGCTGGGATTACAGGTATGAGCCACCACCTGCCAGCCAAATATGGGTATCTTTAAACAATCAACAAGGTAAGACAGCACTCCATGAAAAGCAGGGAAAGGTGGTGAGAACTAGTGTGGGCCAGGAGGTTCAGGTCTTGCATCTCCAGTCATGAGAATCCTGGTGGAGAGGATCACCATTTAAATTTAAATTGTTGCCTCTCGGGCCAGGAGTGGTGGCTCACCCCGCTTATCCCAGCTCTTTGGGAGGCCGAGGTGGTTGAATCACTTGTGGTAAGGAGTCTGAGACCAGCCTGGCCAACATGGTGAAACCCTGTCTCTACCAAAAATACAAAAAAAATTAGCCAAGCCTAGCACACACCTGTAATCCTAGCCACTCGGCAGGCTGATGTGGGAGGATCACTTGAACCTGGGAGGCAGAGGTTGCAGTGAGCTGAGATTGTGCCACTGCACTCCAGCCTCCATGACAGAGCAAGACTCTGTTTCATAAATAAATAAATAAATAAATAAATAAATAAAATTGTTGCCTCTCTTCTCTCCCTGCTTACACATTGAATTTTGTGGGTAGAATCAGCCAGACTTGACCAGTGATCAGAATGAGGAGTAAGGGAGAGGGAAGTCAAGAATGACCACAGGTTGTGAGCGTCCTCCTCACAAGGAGGTTGGGGTACCATGAATGGAGACAGGGAAGTGGGGAGAAGGCAGAGCCCGGGTGAATTCAATTTTGAGCCATGTTGACTTTGATGATTCTCAAATAAAGACTGGTTAACCTGTAAAAGTCTGCTAATTTTAGTCCACAAACTCAAAAGCAAAAACGTGAAAATTTTCTATAATTGGGAGTATGCAATTAAAATTAAGTTTATTCTGCAAAGTAAAAGAAACCTAGTCTCTTTCAATTTGAGGTCTATTCCATCCCTGGGAATGCACTAACACAGACTGTCTTAGCTAGTTGGGTGAATAAAGAACCAAGGTCTGGAAATACGGGTAAAGATCTCATTAAATATTTCAAAATAATATTCTACCACAAACCATCTGGCATAGATTGCTGGGAAGATTCAAGGTCAAACAAAAGGGATCACATCTTCCCAAATATGTGTTTGCTTTTTTGTCTTAAAAAGCTGTATTGTCCATCTTATTACAGGCACATAGGAAAATTTAAAAGTGACACATTTATTGTAAGAAAATTAGAAAATTTAGATAAGCAAAAAGAATGAATAATTTTACCACTTAAAAACAATCACTTGGCCGGGCGTGGTGGCTCGAGCCTGTAATCTCAGCACTTTGGGAGGCCGAGGCAGGTGGATCACGAGGTCAGGAGATTGAGACCATCCTGGCTAACACGGTGAAACCCCGTCTCTACTAAAAATACAAAAAATTAGCCAGGCGTGGTGGGGGGGCGCCTATAGTCCCAGATACTTGGGAGGCTGAGGCAGGAGAATGGCGTGAACCTGGGAGGCGGAGCTTGCAGTGAGCCAAGATCCTGCCACTGCACTCCAGCCTGGGCGACAGAGCGAGATTCCGTCTCAAAACAAAAAAAAAAAAAAAAAAAAAAAATCACTTTTATAACATTAAGCATACCCTTTCAAATCCCTTAAAAAATTCTATCTATGCCTTTTCTCCCACTTTAAAATATCATGTAACCAAAAGAAATGAAAATATATGTCCACATAGAAATATGTACATGAGTGGTCACAGGAGCATCATTCATTGTAGCCCCCAAATGGAAATAAGCCAAATGTTCAGCAACTGATGAATGAGTAAAGAGAATATGGTATATCCATACAAATGAATATTATTTGGCCATAAAAAGGAAAAAACTATTGATACATTATGCTCCAACCTTAGTGAACCTTGAAAACATGGTAAGTGGAATAAATCAGATGCGAAAGTTCACACATTCTATGATTCCATTTATATGAAATGTCCAGAAAAAGCAAATCTTATAGAGACACAAAGTAGATTAGTAGATATTTAGGTATGAAGATAAGAATAGGCAATGACTATAAATGGGTGCAAGGTTTCGTTTTTGGGGTGATGAAACTGCTCTACTATTAGAATGCAGTGATGGTTGTACAATTCCATAAATTTACTAAATTTACTAAAAACCACTTCTGCCTAAAGTGAATGAATTTCATGGTATGCAAATTATACCTCAATTAAACTGTGTATATATACATATATATATAGAAGATATATATATATAAAAATACATGTATATATAAAGAGATTTACATAGATATATATCATGGACTTCTTTCTATTCATCTAAAATTGACCTAATATCTGCTGTGATGCCCATGGAGTCAGTGAGACTGTGGATTGCAGCCACGAATGAGGCAAAGCACATCCTAAAGCCTATTCCAGGTACCGAGCTCATCAAGAACTGATAGACCTTCTTCAGCTCCATGCAACTCTCTAAAGGAACTAGTGAGGCCACTGCATGAGGCCTTGCTGCATACATCAAACCCTTGGACATTATCCTTTACCTCCTGCTTCTGTTGTTGTGCGAAGACAAAAATGTACGTGCCATGTTTGTGTTTCCCCAGCTCGGTTGTGTCTCCAGGCTCATTGTTGCCTGCTCCATCACCATCAAAGGAGGCTCTCAGCTGCCGCAGTGGATCTAGCCCATCCAGTGGTCCACTGGGAGATCTCAGCAAAGCTATCTCAACAACACCCCTCTGCTTGGAACTGGTATTACGTATTATCTTTGTTTTAGGATGTAGGGTAGGAACTGAGTCTATTAATGTTTTTCTCAACACTGTATTCCCAGGCCTAATAAGGCTAGTAGGTACATAATAACCTGTTGTTAGAGCAAAAAGATGGCATAAACTGTCTCCCTTGTTGTTTGAGCCTCTTTGAAACTTTTCATTGGTAGTGAACACAAAAAGGATTAAAGCTCTGCTTACCAACATCTCTGCTACAAGAGACTGGTCCCCACTGTGAGACGGCTCTGCCTGATCTCTGAAGATTCACAGGCTTCCAGGCACAATCATATCTCTTCTAAGTCCTGCACTTACCTGAGGTCAAAAGCCGTTACATTGGTACAGGTAGTTGAGTTGGGATACACCAAAATACATGCAGACAATCCGATCCTGTGATCTGGCAAAATACAAATAGTGATAACGCTATAGCCACTTACTAAAAACTGGGTGAAATTGTGCAGAAACACATGGGACAGATACAAATTATCATTTGTTCCATATTGATTTGATTCCTGTAAGCTAATGAAGAAATTAGCTTGTGACACCAAAGACCTAGTACTCAATAAAAAGAGAAAACATTCATTTAGGAAGTCTGATCATACATTCTCTTTTTGCATTGACTTTCTTCCTCCATTCTACAATGAGATGTGAAGAAGAGAGAGTAAGCAAACCTTTTATAATCTGTTTTATTTAATTTAATTTAATTTTTTGAGAGGGAGTCTCACTGTGTCCTCCAGGCTGGAGTGCAGTGGCATGATCTTTGCTCACTGCAACCTCTGCCCACTGGGCTCAAGTGATTCTCCTGCCTCAGCCTCCCAAGTAGTTGGGATTACAGGTGCCCACCACCACACCTGGCTACCTTTTGTATTTTAGTAGAGACGGGGTTTCACCTTGTTGGCTTCCTGGCCTCCTGACCTCAAGTGATCTGCCCGCCTCGGCCTCCCATAGTGCTGGGATTATAGGTGTGAGCCATCACACCCAGTCTGTAAACTGTTTTATTATCTTTAGTGTTTCATTTACTACAAGCCTGTACTACTATTTACCAAATTAAGTTTTTAATCTCTTTTCCAAAGGCTGATGCTCACTGGGCCGAGCTAGAGTCATTGTCACCCAGAGGCCTGGTTTGCATAAGACACTGGTACTATAATCTTGGAAAAGACCTATGCTCAACTATAGAAAAGGATATATAAAATATTAAAACTGTCACTTATGCTTAGTTATTTCTGAAAAAAGATGACCTTAGGTATCTTTTCGAATTTTGTTTATATAAAGTTGAGAAATAACCATGGTTTTAATTTCATGTCTATTCTAATAGCAGAACTATGTTATCAGAAAATTTATACAATTTATGTATGGTAATCGTCAGAAGGCCTAGAAAGTGCACACAGAGCACATTGTAACAAATGGCCAGTATTAGTCCTGTCTCTTCCCCTTGCCCCTTCTGATGCCTGCTCAGAGCCATGATCTAAAGAAACATGACCAATCTTCCAGAGGGACAGCATCAATTGTGTTGCTTTTCTATCCACATTGAGTGAAAGAGTGATTCACTCATTCACTCACTTACTGGATAACATTTGGTTATAAGTGCCAGGTACTGCCTTGGCTGCTGGGGAAGAGAAATGAACAAGACATGGAGACTAATACAAACAATTCTATATTTGCATGGAGGAGATCAAACTCACTGATGAAAAATTGTAATGCATTGGGATAATGAAATGGGCATCTTTTTGAGAAAATAGAGAAGTTATTTTCATATTAATGGAGGGAGTTTGGAAGGAATGGGCAATGGGGTAGAGATTCTGTGAGAGGGGGTTGGCTGGACAGGTAGAATCTGCAGTTTTGGAGATGGGCCTGGAAAGTCTTTTAGGTTCAAGAGGAGAAAACTAAACATGCAAAAGCCTGGAGGCGGGAAGTAAAGGAAGTGGCGTGTGTGTGTATGTGTGTGGTAGAGGAGGGGGTGTTGGAGGTACAACATATAGTTGGAAAGGCCATCAGGATTTGATCATGAAATAAGGAAGGGGAAGCTGCCGGGTATGAACTTAATTTGGTTGATATTATTGAATGCTATCAGTCCATTATCACACAGCTAATAAAGACATACTCAAGACTGGGAAATGTATAAAGGAAAAAAGTTTAATTGACTCAACAGTTCAGCATGGCTGGGAGGTCTCAAGAAACTTACAATCATGGCAGAAGGGGAAGCAAACATGTCCTTCTTCATGTGGCAACAGGAGGCAGAAGAATGAGTGCAAAGTGAAGGGGAAAGACCCTTAAAAAACCATCAGATCTCATGAGAACTAACTCACTATCACGAGAACAGGAGGGGGAAAATCGCCCCTATGATTCAACTATCTCCACCTGGTCCCTCCCATGACACGTGTGGATTATAGGAACTGCAATTCAAGATGAGATTTGGGTGGGGACACAGCCAAACCATATCAGGAACGTTTACAAGATTTGTGGTGTGACATAGCATACTATGCTTCCGGAATATGAATTTGGTCACTGGGTAGAATGTAACATCAAACTGAAAAACTGGGAGAATATTGGAGACCACCAAGTCTAAGAACCCAATTTAATAGATAAAGAAACTGAGAATAGAGAGGAAGTGACTTGCCAAAAGGTTGCAGAGTAATTTAGGGTAAGGCAAGGACCATAAACATTTCTCTCTTCTGTCCCTCTTTGTGCTAGCCTTTTTTTTTTTTTTTTTTTTTTTTTGAGACACAGTCTTGCTCTGTCAACCAAGCTAGAGTGCAGTAGGGTGATCTTGACTCACTGGAACCACCGCCTCCCAGGTTCAAGCGATACTTGTGCCCCAGCCTCCAGAGTAGGTGGGATTATAAACGTGCACCACCAGGCCTGGCCAATTTTTGTATTTTTAGTAGAGATGAGGTTTCACATGTTGGCCAGGCTGGTCTCAAACTCCCAACCTCAGGTGATCCGCCCGCCTAGGCCTCCCAAAGTGCTGGAATTACGGGTGTGAGCCACCGCGCCCGGCCCCCATGCTAATCTTGATTGCTACTTCCAAATGCCTGGGCTCCTCTTGTTGGTCTGCTTGCATTCAGGCCCCATCACTTGAAGTTATCTGAAAGAGAAGGCTGAGGACTCCTGAGGGAAAAGGGAAGATGTGCAAACAGAGGTAAGCAGGGAGAGGTATGATGTGCTTGGAAAACTACTAGAAGCAGGGTGGAGGGTGGGGGCACATAAAATCCTGGAAGAAATGAGGCTGAAGGAACAAGTAGGTGCCAAATTATGAAGGTCTGTGCAAACCACACTAGAGGCATTTGGCCTGATGGGTGTTAGGTTCTCAGAGGCAACAGCAGATTGGTATTTACCTTCTATCACCCATGGCCCTCTTACTCTTATTATTTTTCTAGTAGCCTCTTCAGAACTTTTTCTCTTGGTCAGCTGTGGGAGACCATAAGTTCCCAATGCTGGAGTGTTCAAACTAAGAGCAGATGGTCACTCCACAGTGGGTGAGCGAGGTGCCAGCTTGCCAGGGATTAGCGTGGAATTTTAGCTTACCTACCCTCAGCTGAGTAAGAGCTTACTCAGCTCAGGGCCGGGCGCGGTGGCTCACGCCTATAATCCCAGCACTTTGGGAGGCCGAGGGCAGATCACGAGGTCAGGAGATCAAGACCATCCTGGCTAACATGGTGAAACTCCGTCTCTACTAAAAATACAAAAAAAAAAAAAAAATCGGGCGTGGTGGTGGGCGCCTATAGTCCCAGCTACTCAGGAGGCTGAGGCAGGAGAATGGTGTGAACCCAGGAGGTGGAGCTTGCAGCGAGCAGAGATCGTGCCACTGCACTCCAGCCTGGGCGACAGAGTGAGACTCCATCTTAATAATAATAATAATAATAATAATAATAATAATAATAATAAAAAAAATAAAAAGAGCTTACTCAGCTCTTAACACAGAGCTAGTACTTAAACTCCCTGGGCTTTTATTTAGTTCATGGATAAAATAAAAAAATAATAATGCCAACCTAAGAAGGGGTCTTGTGAGAGTTAAGTGAATTGTATATGAAAACTCCTTAAAATATTGCCGAGCACTCCAAAATAAGGACTGGCATGAGCTCCACAAAGGCCATGTGTACAGGACTGTAATGGATGCAAATGAAAGGCAGGACCCAAGCCCAGCTTGGTTGAAAGTCTTTTATGCCATTACTGAACCCATGAAAATGCTGCTGGTAGCCTTTAGGTCACCAGTGTGCTATCCTTGGACCAAATGACCCCACACTACACCTGAAATTCTGTGCTTTTTTTAGTCTCTGATTTGGTAAACCAGTATTTTTCTACCACTGAGTGCAAATTTATACAACCTTCCCATTTCGTGCAAGCCCCTGCACATAGAAAGTTGTAACAGGGGGTTGAGAAAAGTAAGAGTACGAAAGAAACCGGAACAGTCAATGGGAATGAGGCTTTTGGTGGGGTTAGCACTGACGACAACACTGTATGTGGTTCACTAAGCATCCAGATTATGACTTGGGTGGTTATATTCCTGGGAAGTTCCTCATGAGTCAAAATTATCTTTTGTAGTTAACCTTATATGATGTTCGTGCTAACACCATGCTCACCATGCTCACCTGAGCAATTCATAAACATTTCAGGAGGAGAAACGTAGTGATCTTCCCCAACACACCCATATAGCCCTTTCAACATAATTAGTAGCGTTTCTGGATCCAGCACAGTACTCTTATAATGCGTATGATGGAAGAAATGAACAACTCTAATTATACTTTATTAAATCTTAATCCTTATTAGGACCCTATTATTCTTTATAAGTGGGTTACTGAAGGAAAAAAAAAAAGGAAATGCTGGTCAAGTCCCATTATATTCCATGAGAATTGAGATAATCCATTTTTACTTCATGTAACACTGGAATTCTTTTCATAGTAAACCCTAGTACTCAGAATGTGAGTATGCTGAAATGTTTGAGTGAGTGAACTGTGTTTTGATAGGATCTGACCTTTTTAAAACCCCAGAAAAAAATCTAAGAGCTCATATCTCCCATTTCAAACTATGTTAGTTGCAAAGAGATAAATTCTTTATTATTCTGTGGAATGAGTGGTTATTCTCGACCTTATCTCTCTACTACTGCGTTCTTTTTTTTTTTTTTAAGACAGAGTCTTGCTCTGTCCCTCAGGCTGGAGTGCAGTGGCGCAATCTCGACTCACTAAAACCTTTGCCTCCCGGGTTCAAGCAATTCTCCTACCTCAGCTTCCAGAATAGCTGGGATTACAGGCGCTCACCACCACGCCCGTCTAATTTTTTGTATTTTTAGTAGAGACAGGGTTTTGCCATGTTGGCCAGGCTGCTCACCAGCTCGTGACCTCAGGTGATTTGCCCCTCTCGGCGTCCTGGAATTACAGGTGTGAGCCACCACGCCCAACCATGTTCATATTTTTGTATGTGAACATTAGATAGTTGTTAGGAACAGGTTAAGTAGTCTTACCCCTGAAATGTCTGAATTCAAACACTTATTAAGCACAAGGAAGGTGCTTAATAAATCCAATAACATATGTTTTTACATTATTTCCTTAATTCCTGGTCAAAAGAATCCCACTAAAATCCATCCTCAGAAGAACCACTTTTTGGAGTTTTTATGAATCGGTAGTTCATGGTGTACTCTCAACAGTTATGAATGGAATTATGTCCTGCTAGAGGTCAGGGCCAGGTATGGAAAGATCAAGGGATTAGTCAGGAGACCCGTATGGGAGGAGGGGAAGACAGGTGCTTGGAAGGTCAGTTATTTTGTGTTGGGCGAGTAACGTTCCTTAAGTTTTTGCCTGAAGTGTAAAGCGGGGGACTACGCTTTGTCCTATCTAACTCACCTGAAGATGCAATAGCCGGGTGAGAGATTGCTTTCATTATATGCTAACGTGAGGGATTATTTTAGATATTAATAGGAGAGAAGTACAAGGAAAGGAAGTCTCAGGGCATGGAGTGCTTTCCAGGCAATGGCTGCTGCACGTCATAATCCCCTAACACAGTAAGTGGTGGTTCTCATCGTCGTTCACCCTTACAGATGTCAGAGGGGGGAAAACTCCAACTCAAACCTTCCAATAACAGGATTGTCTGTATTCAAACCAGTTCATCCCGTTCGCAGACTTTTTTGAAGCTATAAGCACAGAGCAAGCTTTCTGGGCGGGGCTCAGAAGTAAACGTTAAACTCCAGGGATTCACATATTTGAGCATAGGACAGAGGAAGTTGCCCTGGAGCAACTGATTGTCATTGATATTCAGGGCTCACTGTCAACCAGGACCTTCCAGGAACTGGCTCTGGGCCAAGAGCAGTAGAAATCACTGGGTGGTCCGCGCAGCCTGCGGACATCTAACCTGCTTCAAGGCTCAGGGCTAAAAGGAAGGCAGGGCCCTTCCTGGAGGCGGCAACCCAAGTGGGAGGCAGAGCGCCTGGGCCTGCTCCTCGATCTGTTGAGTGACGACCCTGTACAAGTCATTTCTCTTCCGAGAGCTTCAGTTTCCTCACGTGCCAAGCGGACGGGTTGGAAGTTGGTCTTTGCCAGCTCTGACACCTTGTAAGTTTTGAGTCTTGCTGGGAATCCAGGGCGGGGCTCACGAGGAAAATCTTGGAAGGGGATTTCATGGCTGGATCTCTTCCACTCAAGCTCAGTGCCTTAATTTGACGCCTTAATAGTAGACGCAGGCTTTTCCATTTTCCAGGAGCCCCCTGACGCGGCCGCTTCCTCCTACGTCTCCTTCCTCTTCCTCTAGCAGGGGTAAAGTCTCCACATCTCCCTCTTTCCCTTCCTCCTTTGCAAGCTCCCTGCATTCCCGCGTCTCCTCCTCTTCCTCTCAGGAAATGCAATGCCCTCAGTGCGCCCACCTTTTGGCAAAGCCACTGCCGGCTGCGGGTTTCCCCTCCCCCGCCAGGCGAGCTCTGCGCGGCGGCTCCGCGGGCACACGCCTTCCCATACCTTACATGGACAAATGCGTGCAGGCAAAGTCAGGAATTCAGGCCCCTGACGTCAGCCTCCAGCGCTCAGGGCACCGCACGGGAGACCAAGGGGAGGGGGTGGGGACGGTGGGGAGGAAGGAGGGGGAAAGGCACCAACCAGCAGCCGCTCCAGCCCTGCCGAAGTTTCACTTTTTGTCTGTGGGTTCGTTCCCGGGTCCCGCGCGAGCTTTCCCGGGATAAGTAGCTTTAGCGATCGGGGGACAGCCGGGCGCTGCAAGGTAAGGGCTGGCTGCACGGCCCGGGGCGCGGGGCGCGGGGCGCTGGGCGCGGGCGGCGCGCTCGAGGAGGCCAGTGTGGGGCGCGGGGCAGGGCCTGTCCGGGGCTGGGGACAATGGGAGGGGGAGTGCCCGGGCACCTCCTCCTCTGTCTCTGCCTCCGCCTCCACCCGCCGCCGCCGCTGCCGCCGCCGCCGCCGCTGCCCCGGCTGCCTCCTCCCTGAGGTATTGTTGCAAATCCTTCCTTCCCCTCACCCTCCGCCCGCGGGCGCTTCGGGAACCCCCAGCCCTCCCCCGGCGCGAGCGCCTCCGGGGTGGCAGGAGCGCGGGGCGCGCGCCGTGCTCTGGCCTGGCCCGCTGTGCGGAAGTGCCGGCCGCGGCCCAATCACGGGGTGCACGCCATGGGGGAGGGGGACCCAGAGTTTTTCCGAAAGCGTCGACCCCAGGCTAGGCGGGGTTGGAGCCTTGCGCGCCCCCTGCCCGGACTTTTCTGGGCGCCCAGGGGGCGGGGCCACGCCCATCCGCTTAGAGCTTTCGCGGAATCACAGTTGTCACAGCGGAAAGGGCCTAGACCCTGTCCTCCAAGTCCTCCCATTTTACAGTTGGGGCAGCTGAGGCCCAGAGAGAAGGAGGGTCGCCCGGAAGTTATTTAGTAGAGGCCAAACCGTAATTCAGATAGTTGACTCCGGACTTCAGTTCCCTTCTCTAAGCATTTCTCTAGCACCCTGTGTGTGGCAGACACTGCGCTGGGTGTGTTGGACGTTGCCCTCCAGGAACTTTGTGGAACCTAGGAGTCAAACCTGGCCTAGGGTAGAAAGTGCCAAGTGCTGGAGGAAAGGCATGGACAAAGTTAAAGGAAGTTGCAGGGAAGGAGTTTGATTTTCTGGTCCCTGGGGCGGCCCTTTGGAGAGTCCTGCACTTAATGGGGCTTTTGAAGGATGAGGATTTCCCTGAAGCCAGCTAGCGGCTTGGAGGAAGACATCTCTTCGAGGGAACTGTGGGCCAGAGGAGACTAAGTAGTGTGGGAAATGGAGATGAAAGTATAAATATTCTTTAGTTGGAGGCAAGGAGTTGGGGATGGGGGAGGTTGTGACATGGGATGAGCTAATCAGTGGAATTGTGCCTGGGTGCTTGGACGGGGCAGAGCCTCTGGAACCTCAGAGTCCTAGGAGAACTGAAAAATCTCTCCCGCTTCCTTTCCCTTAGAAGGGATCCACTGCTTTCCCTCCCCCAACACAAAACAACCAGCGAGAACTCAGGGTCTTCTCTGGGGCTTTTACTAGTACGAAACTCACTTGCCTGTGTTTTCAGTCCCCTTTCTGTTTCTATTCCTTCCCCTTTTTCTAAATGTCTTGCCTTTCCTGTAAAATTCACTCTCACTAAGGTGTTAATGACTTAATGGCTTACCTTTCCCTGCACATGTGCATTTTAAGAAAGCCTAAAGTGAAGAAAGGGAAAGTGTGGATAGGCACCTTTAGAAATCATCCAACTCCGTCTCCCATCCTCCCCCTGCCTCAACTCTTATAGATAGAAGAATAGGTAAAGGTCCACAATGGTGGGTGCTAGACCTACAGTCTACGGTCAGTAATGGTGGACAGTGGGGGACTAGGACACCCAATAGGGTTTTCTCTACTTCGTCACCAGTTTTTCTGCTTGCACAGTTCCTGCCAGCACCAGGGGGCAGTTAAAGGAAAAAGTGTGTGGGCCAGGCACGGTGGCTCACGCCTGTAATCGCAGCACTTTGGGAGGCCGAGGCGGGTGGATTGCCTGAGGTCAGGAGTTTGAAACCAGCCGGGGCAACATGGCAAAACCCTGTCTCTACTAAAAATACAAAAAGTTAGCTGGGCTTGGTGGCGGGCACCTGTAGTCCCAGCTACTCGGGAGGCTGAGGCAGGAGAATCGCTTGAACCCGGGAGGCGGGGGTTGCAGTGAGCTGAGATCACACCACTGCACTCCCGCTTGGGTGACAGACAGTGACTCCCTCTCAAAAAAAAAAAAAAAAAAGACTATGTAGTTTTGCATTTAATTTCTGCAATGCAGCCCCCAGCCCCAACACCCAAACCTTTATAGTCTAGAATGTACGCTCCAGATGGGATTACCTAATCTGAGTGGTAGGGATAAAAGCCTGGGGCCTTAGGGTCAGGCAATCCCCTCAGAGGCAGGCTCTCTGTAAGTAGCATGGGCCTAGAGTTGGTTTTGAGTGTACACAGAGGGAGGAGACGTTGAGCTGATGAGCTGATTGCTATGGCCGGGACTTGAGTAGGATCTTTCTTAGAGTGATACATTCTGGTGAAGACAGTTCCAGGAAATGATGGAGGGGAGAGGAAACTTAGTTATAAAGTGCCTTAAAAATGCCAGGCTAAGGAGTTTGGATATATCTGAAAGTCATCATTTGAGGGTTTTGAGCATGCTGAGACGTGATTTAGAGGGGAGGTACTGGCATTGGGAAGCCTCCTGCTGCCCAATTCCAATGAAAGAGGTGATAATTTGGCCTAAGAATATTATTGGCTGGGCGCGATGGCTCATACCTGTAATCCCAGCACTTTGGGAGGCTCGAGGCCAGCAGATCACCTGAGATCAGGAGTTCAAGACCAGGCTGGCCAACATCATGAAACCCCGTGTCTACTAAAAATACAAAAATTAGCCGGGTGTGGTGGCATGTGCCTATAGTACCAGCTGCTTGGGAGACTGAAGCAGGAGAATCGCTTGAACCTGGGAGGAGGAGGTTGCAGTGGGCCGAGATTGCGCCATTGTACTCCAGCCTGGGTGACAGACTGAGACTCCATTTCCCCACCATGGGCGCCCCCCCCCAAGAAAAATAATATTATCAATTGGTTCTTGTTCATTTACTTGACATAGGTTACTGGATCCCTATTATGTGCCATTGGCAAATATGAAAATTTTATAGCAGGTTCCTATATTTTATTGAGACAAATAAGTTGTACTGAATCAATTCTAAAACACACTTTATTCACATTTTAATATCACTGAAATGTGGTTGTCTTATCACAATGTGCCATAGTTGTGCAGTTGTTGTTCATTCTAAGTTGATAATGGCACATCTTATAGTCAATGGCTTCAATTTGATACAATTGTTCATCATGTCCTTTATGATTGTACAGTGCTTTGCACTTTATAAAATACTTTCCAATCAGATATTCCATTTGAATCTCAAAGGTCCCCTGAGAATGAGGCCTAGTGCTGCTGTCACCTTTATTTTAACCGTTGCCCAAGGTCACATAGCTAATTAGAGATGTACTCAAAATTACAACCCAGAACTTTTGCTTCTTGGTGATGACATGTTACTTTACCCTGCTGTGGAGCCAGTCTGGGTTAATTGGGAATGGGGCAAGAGTTAGATGGGATTTGATTTCAGAACTATGCTGAAGATGCTGGAATGATGGGGATTTTGTACACAGGCAGAGTGTAACTCATGAGAACTGGGTAGCCCCCTTAGCCCAGAGGTTTGCTGCATTAAAAAGAAAAAAGACAGGGAGATAGAAAATGGCAGGTAACAGGGTAAAAGCAGGGGTTGGAGCCTGCTTACAGTGAACCAGAAATTGGCTAGACCCTGAGCGTACAAAGATGAGGTATACATGGTCCCTGCCTTTGAGGAGCACACAAGTGTGTGGTGTATGTGAGGGGGAGGGAGAAAGGTGGAGTGGGGCATGTCCATGTATCAAGTGCTTTTACGGGGTAAGTTTTGGCTGCTCTTCACCGAGAAGGCTCACTCTCAGGGAAGCCGTTATAGAGAGCGGGGTGTCTGAGCTGAACCTCTGGGAATGAGTAGGAGTTGTCCAGGTGGAAGAAGGACAGGTGAGAGAGGGACCTATTAGCAAGATAGTAGCAGATGCAGAAGCAGGGAGAAGCTGCTGTATTCTCCAGGCTGTGTTTTGAATGGCCAGCCATGAAAAATGGCTGGAAAAATGGAGAAAGAAGAGGGCCTTTGCTTTTTAATAAGTAAGGTTTAAATTAATCTCCATAGGGGCCATTAAGTGGTTCTGTAGAGATTCACAGGAGATTAAGGCTGGGCAGGGTCTCTAGAGTCATCTCTGTGGGAGTAGTTATTTGGATGGTAATGCAGGAGGCATAGTACCACTTTTAGGCTGAGTGAACCTGGGACTTTGACCCTGGGCTGCAATTAGAGGCTCCAAGCTGAGTATGTTCATTGGTGGGTGGGACTTTTCCTGGAATCTGGCTTTGGAGGGCTGTGCTTTGCTAGAAGAAACTTGGTAGAGGTGAGGAAGGGGAAGATATAATCGTGTTGCTGCATGCAGGAAGCTAGTAGCTGGGTGAAAATCTGTTGGCTTGAGGGAGCATATGAGGCGGAGAACCTGAGGGCAAGGGGAAGGGTGGAAGGATTTCAAGTGTGTTGTGGAAGTCTGATGTGGGCTGCCTGGAGGCTTGGAGAAAAAGGCAGGTGCATTCTAGATGTTGGTCACATCGGTGAGATTGGTAGGTGGATAGGTAGCTGTAGGGATTAATGTTTGGAAGCAGGTAAACCACAGAGTTGAGGTTAGAAAATGTTTACTTTCCTATCATTCTTTTTAAATGGTAATATAATTTTGAAATATTTTTCAATGCTTACCACCTGTTGTGTAATTATCATATTGATTCATTAAAGTAGGTTTTTTGAGTACCAATCTCATTTTGCAGATGGGAAAATGAATTTGGTGAAATCAGGTTATACAACTACCGGAGACATTCAAACTTCTGCCTGATTTTATAGCCTCTTCACCACTCTTTTCTGTGCCCACATGCATGAAAAGCTCAAATCGACATTGCTTGTCTGTTTTCTTCCCTGGAATTTAATTCAGCCCACATTCATGGAGCCCTAGTGGGGTCACAACTGAGGATTCACACGGACAAACGGGCTTCTCAGTCCCACACAGGTGCTGTCCTGGCCTCTTTTTCTCTCTTACGATGCTACCTCGGGTGTTGTCTGTCCCCAAACCTAACTGGAAAGGACTAAGCCTCTCTAGCAACTCATCTGTGTCTCTCAATAGAGCTCCCCTCCCCAGTCCCTTGTGATAAGGATGTAATTTATCCTTGTAGACAGGCAGTTGGGGTAATAAAGTAACAGAGTGGGGAGGTGATGGAGTCTTGAACTCAGTCATTGCCTTTGATCTTACGGCTCCTGTAACAGTGCTATATGTTCTCTGGTGCTGAACCATATAACTTCTGCATCCTCTAGCAAAGCTTTCTGGCTCAGGGCTCTGAGGGATCACCTGCAATCCTTCCTGTCACCTACCTGAGTCAGGTGGGCCATCTACATTTTTGGCCACTCACAGATCAAGGCATTAATAATCTGTTTATTGTGTTGTGAGAGGAGACAGACGCCAGGATGTTCAGTAGCTGTTTGGTGAATGAACAATGTTTATGGACACAAATAAGCATGCATCGCCACTTCATCTTACATATTTGCGTGTCTGCCTCCTCTCTACTTTAAAATAAGCTGCTTGAGGATTGCAATGATGTCTGCTTGTTGATGGCTGTATTCCCAATGCCCAGAAGAGTGCCTGACACATGGTAGGCACTCCAGAAATACTTGCTTGATGAAGAGAGGGAGTAAAATAGTTCACTGCAGCCACAGGATAGCAATCATGGGGGAGCAGGACTGTTTTTACTGCCCCAGAACCTGGAGCCTGTTGTTGCTGGCACAGGTGGCATGGGGCAGTCCCTGCCAGCAGAGTGAAGACTGGGGGACTGGGAGTGTAGAGTTGAGGGTTGTGAGATGAACTATGCTAAGGGTAATTGCAACTGCAACTGCTCTTTCACTTTTCCCTCACACAGACAGGTGATCTTGAACATTTCTGTTTTCTTTTGTTTTGAGACAGAGTATTTTTTGTTTGTTTGGTTTGTTTGTTTGTTTGTTTTGAGATGGAGTCTCACTTTGTCCCCCGGGCTGGAGTGCAGTGGCGCAATCTTGGCTCACTGCAACCTCCACCCATTGTGTTCAAGCGATTCTCCTGCCTCAGCCTCCCGAGTAGCTGGGATTACAGGTGCCCACTACCACGCCCGACTAATTTTTTGTATTTTTCATATAGATGGGGTTTCACCATGTTGGCCAGCCTGGTCTTGAACTCCTGACCTCGTGATTCAACTGCCTCTGCCTCCCAAAGTGCTGGGATTACAGGAATGAGCCACCACACTCAGCCTTGAGATGTAGTTTTACTCTTATTGCCTAGGCTGGAGTGCAATGGCATGATCTCGACTCACTGCAACCTCCGCCTCCCAGGTTCCAGTGATTCTCCTGCCTCAGCCTCCCAAGTAGCTGGGATTACAGATGCCTGCTGCCACGCCTGGCTAATTTTTGTATTTTTGTGGAGACGGGGTTTCACCATGTTGGCCAGGCTGGTCTCAAACTCCTGACCTCAGGTGATCCTCTGGCCTTGGCCTCCCAAAGTACTGGGATTACAGGAGGGAGCCACTGTGCCTGGCCCTCTGTTTTCTTAATCCATGCCTTTTCTTATGCTGTTTTATCTACCTGGAGTTTCCAGCCTCTCTGTGTTGTAAACCTGTGATTCTAGGATCAATATCAAAATCTACCTTGTGCCATGAAGCAATTTCCAGACTCCTTAACCCTTCCAACTCACACATATCTGTGATCTGATACAACTCAATTTCATGTATTAAGTTCGGTACTTGTGTACAAAGCGATTACTGTATGCCAGGCAGAAATGCTAGATACTGGTTACAAAGAAAACTGAGATAGGCTCTGCCTTCCAGAGTCCTCATTCTATCCTAGGAAAGAAACTGAAAGAGAAGATGCTAAGGCCCTAATAAAGTAGTGAGCAAAGGGCTAATGGGAACGTGGAGAAAGGAGTGACCAGTCTTTTAGAAAAACTGGCGAATGCCTGTGGAAAAGAAGACATTTGGTTGGGTTTTGAGAAGTGAATAGGAGTTTACATGGTGGACAGGAGTGGAAGAGCTTTCTAGCCATAGGGACTTTGGTGTATGTGCCCAGGCCTGAGGCCTAAAAGTGTTTGAGGAATATAAATGTGTGTTTGGAGATCACTGTGAGAGATGGGGCTGGCTAGGGAGGGTGAGTTAATAAAGGGCTGATGGACCAAGCTAAGGATGATGGCAGAGGTGGGAGGGAGCAGGAAGGCTTTTATTATTATTATTATTATTATTCTGAGCAAAGGAGGACCTCGTTGGATCTGTATTTCAAAGAGCTCTGGTGGCAGAGTGAGGGCAGGTCAAGACCAGAGGCAGAGTCCCAACTTAGAAGACTGCTGAAGTGTTCCAGGACAGGAGGAACGGGCCTGTATCAGGTCAGCAGAGTAGCGAGGGAAAAATGGATTCCAGAAACTGTTTGCTGCTAGGATAATATTAGGTAGCTTAATTCCAGCTTTTGTCCTTCTACTTGTTTGACAGCTTATCAGCCTCGGCTGGGGAAAAGAATATTTTTAATGTACACCAAAGTTTGTAGTCAACAGGAGAAGCAGCAAGCTGCCAGCTAAGCATGGACTGGGGCCTTCTTGGTCAGAATGAGCTGATCCCTTGTTATGCAGATGAGGAAACTGAGGCCCCAGAAAAGGGACAGACTTGCTCAATCACACCCTTGTCGGCTGACGTGGAGTTGGGTCACAGCCTTTACTTCCAGGCCAGCCCTGTTTCCAGGTATTTTTCCTTCTCGATTTCTGCTGTACCTCACACGTTCCTTCCCCGCTCGACCCTCCACCAGGGGTTTCTCTGCTTTGGAGAATTTTAGGAGAGGATGTTACTTGGAGATTATCATATTTTAGGCTTGAAACTTGTGCTTCATACTTAGAAAGTAATCAGATTAAGATGGTTCAGTTTGAGTGTGTGTGGTCTGGGGATTTATTTATGTGACTGCCATGGATGTTACTGCCATTTGTGTTACTGCCGTGGATGCTTGTTTGCGAGAACCAAGCTGTGCCTCCATGCTAACATCAAGGTTCCTTGCTTTTGACAGCTCCCTGCCCCTGCTCTCTATTGTTCTCCATTAATATTTACTTATTTTTGCTTGCCTAAAGGTTTTTAGGCAATAGTCTTAGATCCATTACAAGGTAGGTAGATCCTCTTGTGTTTGCCTTCCCTATTAAACCTGCCCATCGCAATGTATCTCACAGAACCACGAGTATTTCATAGCCTTCATAGCACTTTTAATATAGCAAATGCATTTTATAATGTTTTTATTACTTTGTTCCCAATTATAATGCAAGAGACAAGTTGGCTAGATCAGTCTTATCTTGCAGATAGTGGTCAAGAGTTCAAGGGTGATAAAACTTGCCTAACTGGGGCGCAGGGCCTTAAGTGGCAGAGTATCAAACCCCCCTCTCCAAAACTCCTGTCTTGTTCCTTAACTTTTGCAAATGAGCATAGTTGATGTGAACATCCCTGCAAGCCCTTTACACAGCTGAGAAGTAGTTATTATTATTCACTAGTACTAATTAGTAGCATTAGCTGACTATATTCGAGGCTTTGCCTTCCAAAAATCAGATTTGGGACCGGGGAGTTCAAGGATCTGGGCTTCACCATACTGGATCATTTTGGCAATACCAGGGATTTTTGGTGTAGGGAAAACAAAGTTCTGTGTTTGGGCTAACCGCAAGCCCTGTGATCTTGAACAAGTTCTGGAACATCCCTCAGCCTAAATTACCTTTCAGTGGAGATCCTGTGATACATCACAATGCATTTGTGAGAATCAGGGGCATTTCTGTGACGGCGCTTTGTCAGCGGTAATGCAGTCTGTACATGTGGCCGATTCTGGGCGCCCAGAGGGTCATCTGGCACACAGCGATGACACCTTACTCCGCTTATGGGGCTCAAGGGATTTAGACCCAGACACCTTCTAGTTCAAGTCCTCGCTGTGCTGTTTAATACAGGGTGCTCCCTGGGTGGTCACAGGCACTATTTGGTTTCTCCATGTATTCATTTTTAGATCACTTATCAATGAGGTCACCATGGCTGAGTATAGTGTGCCCCCAAAAGTGGGATGAGTGCCACAGACATTCATGGGCATTTCCAGATTGTGCAAAGAGGTGATTTGTCACCAGTGGGTAGCTGTGCAGTGTCCCTTCTTCCACTGCCACCATCCCACTTGCTGTTGGGTTTTGTTTGCACTGTTTGTATCTGTTACCTGGGGAGGGTCTGCTTCTGCTGTTGTAATTGCCTGTGTTGTGGCTTTGCATCATAGCTGGAGATCCCTCTGTAGTTCAAACTGAAAGCTGGTGTTGAAGGCGAAACCAGGTCTTCTTCAGAAACTTGTGTGGGAACCTTTCATGGGCTAGATAAGCATGAGGATCAGAGCAGGTCAGGGTCACTGACCTTAAAGGAGGCTGCTTTGACCTGCCTCCAGCACGCACCTTTCCTGCTAAAGCCATTGTTAGTGTCCCTTAATTACTCAGACCACCACCCAGTAGCACAACTGCCAACTTGCAGAGGACTTCAGTGGTATCAATAGTGTTCCTTTTTACTCTCATAGGTGTCCTGATTCGGAGGATACATTATATGGTCACCCTACTTATAGGTGAATATTGAGTGAGGTAGTGTCAATAATGTGCATAAGGCCAGGTGGAAGGGAAGGACTCAACAAACATCCACTCTTTTCGTTAGGGGAGGTGCTAGGTGCTCACGAAATGTCTGCTGAGTGGTCAGGCTTGGTGGCTCACACCTGTAATCCCAGCACTTTGGGAGACTGAGGTGAGTGGATCACTTGAGGTCAGGAGTTTGAGACCAGCCTGGTCAACCTGATGAAACCTCATCTCTACTAAATATACAAAAAAAAAAAGAAAAGAAAAGAAAAGAAAATTTAGCCGGGTGTGGTGGTGGGTGCCTGTAATCCCAGCTACTCGAGAGACTGAGGCAGGAAAATCACTTGAACCCGGGAGGCAGAGGAATTTAAGTCTGTTTGGGGTATGTCGAGATAGTAAGCACTTACTGTTTCTGAGGGTTGATAAAAACATGTTAATGTGTATCTGTACTATAAGAGAGTGCCATGGGAGAGGCATGTGTGAAGGACTGATGGACTTGTGAATTGCTGGAGCTTGTTGGAAGTGCTGAGTCTTCAGTTAGACATTGAAGGATGGGAAGGCTTAGACTAGGATGCAGCAGGCAGCTGAATTGCTCTGGCTCCTGAGAGTTAAGAAATAAGATTTGTTCTCTGTTCATGTGTACTTTAGCTGGGCTCCTGAATCTATTATTTTCCATCCAGTGACCCATCTTGATAACGATCTCTAGCTGTAACTGTGGAAGCCTAATGCTTTACTAAACTCTGTGCCAAGAGGTCACAGTGGAAATTCCTTTCCATTATGCAGAGTCATCTGCACTTGTACTTCCTAGTGAATTTCCACTGAAGATGGTTCTTGTTTAGTTCAAGGAAGAAAATAACTTGGTTGTCACCTGGAGCTTCTGTCTTGTTTGGTATGAAAACGAATCATTTTCAGGAAGTGCAATAAAGAGTTGCCACCCACAGGGCTGGGTGTGCCCTGACTCATGGGAAAGGCAAACTCTGCCGTGGCCAGGCAGGTAAGTGACACCTTTTCTTAGAATGAGGTGAAAGATAGGTCATTGTTCCTGTAAGTGGTCATTGTCACCCTGGAAATCTCTCTTCTTGGTCATAGTTTAATAGCTTTACTTGGAGGATATCTAGGGTTCCAATTGTGACCGCTGGACAGGACCCTAAAGATAACATTCTTTCCATAAATATGACACATTTGTGTATTCATTTGACATCATGTGTCAGGTGCATCTGTGAAAGCATTAGTGATATGTTACTTGGGTTTTGACGATGGAAACATGAATGCAGTGTGGTCTCTGCTTCCAGGAGGTCACATAAATAATCAAGACAGTACGTAGAAGTATATGCAAAAAATATCTGAAGGGTCTAGGTGCAGTAGCTCACATTGTAATCCCGGTACTCTGGGAGGCTGAGGCAGGAGGATTACTTGAGGCCTGGCGTTCAAGACCATCCTGGGCAATAGAGCAAGATCGCATCTCTAAAAAAATAAAAATAAAAAATTAGCCAGTGTGGTGGTGCATGCCTGTAATCCTAGCAGCTCAGGAGACTGAGGCAGGAGGATCCCTTGAGCTCCAGAGTTTGAGGCTGCAGTGAGCTATGATCATAGCACTGCACTCCAGCTGGGGTTACAGAGTGAGACCCTATCTGTCAGGGAAAAAAAAAAAAAAGTCTGGTGGCTCTAATTGGATGGTAACTCCCTAGGGACCTGGGGAAACTCAGATAAAGAGATTGTCATTTGACTGGGCGTTGAAGGGTAAGTGGGAATTTGTTTGGTGGGGTAGAGGATATTTAAGGGGGAGAAATAACATGGATAGAGACATGGAGGTGAGAAAGTGCATGCTGCCTTGGAAAATCAGTCATGAAGGTGGACTGCATAGTAGAGAGGCTATGGAGATGGGTGAGGGTCTACATTGAGAGAAACCTTGATTGCTGTACCGAGAAGCTGAGACTGCATTCTGAAAGGAGCATCAAGTAGATCAATGAGATAAGTGCATCTGTGCCTTAAGAAAATGATCAGCTGTAGTGTGCTAGATGGATTGAAG
This sequence comes from Chlorocebus sabaeus, assembly GCF_047675955.1. Lineage (NCBI taxonomy): Eukaryota > Metazoa > Chordata > Mammalia > Primates > Cercopithecidae > Chlorocebus > Chlorocebus sabaeus. Next base: position 83,288,040 of record NC_132918.1, read on the forward strand.
GCGAAGGTGCTAGAGACAGCAGGAGCTGTCTGAGCTGCTACAACAGCCCAGGCAAATGATAAAGCAAAACTGAATTAGGGTTGAGGCAGTCGATATGAGAGATGACTCATAGAATAGAAGTCACCTAGTCTTCTCATTTTGCAGAAGGGGAGACTCAGCCTCTAAGAAAATGACACGTACAAAGTTCACAGCCCTGGTGCCAGCATAACACTGAGGTGATCTCATCCTCTGCCCAGCGTCTTAGACGGGTGACAGAACATATGGCTTTTGAGAGAACTGCTTGTCAAGGAAGATCTCCACCCTTTTTTATCTTGTAAGGATTCCATGACATCTCTTGATTCTGAATGAGATCAGATTGGCTCTTTCTGGAGTTATCGAATCTCTAATCGCTGGAGATATTCAAGCAGTGACTGACTGGACTGCTACCGTGAAAGTTCAGGCATTGGTTCAAAACTCCTCTACAAGGTCTTTAAGACCTATCAACCCTGATTTTTTCTCCTTCTCCTTCTCCTTCTCCTTCTCCTTCTCCTTCTACTTCTTCTTGTCGTTAAATTTAATTCCTGGGAAAAGAGACTTAGAACAATCTTACCGGGGAGTGCTTTATCCATTTGGCTCCTCAGGATTATTTTAGACAAAAGGCAGAGAGAGTTAAAAATGGATGATTGAGCTCTAAGAATGGTGGCCTGTACTTCATTCAGAGTAGTGATGGAATAACCATTTTGTTGCCAGTAAATTAACACTTACTCATCTGGGAGATGTTGGTAGGCTGACCCAGCTTGCAGGATCCTGGTCAAAATGGAATCCATCCACATAGCATAATACTTTTCTTGCTGTTGCCATTTCTTGTAGGGCTTTACAGATAGCCATGTGTTTCCCTACAAATTACAGGTAAGTCATACCAGTAGTCCTGTGGATGATTATTATTCTTGTCCAAGTTTAATCAGGAGCTTGAGCCTGGGAAAGGTTAAATGATTTGCCCAGAACCCAAGCAAGTTAAACATTGAACCAGGACTTAAGTTTTCTATTATTGCAATGCCAAATTCTTCCTGTTCCCTGCCTGTGCAGATCTCTGAGTCAGGCTCTAGCTTTTGTTCATATTCATATCCACAGCATCTGCTGCAAATCCTGAGATGTTATAAATAATTTAATAAATGTTTATTGAATGAACATATGAATGAATGAATGAATGAATAATATATTTGAAGTAATAAATGATGACTTGAGTTTTAAGAATAGCTTAAGAAATTAGAAAAAATAAACACCACCACCTAATTGGGTACCTTCTTGGCACTTTGACTTTTCCTTCTAGTGGTTACAATTTTTGCGCCTTGCATTATGTGGTTATCGCTGAGGGATGTAGTAGAAGCTACATGGATGGTTTGGAGAGTTAGAAGGTTTGGATTTAAATTATAGCTCTGCTAATTGTTAGCCATATAATCGTGTACTGGCTACTTAGCCTCTCTGAACCTCCAGTTCCTCATCTGTAAAAGAATTTAATAGTATCTTTTACGTAACATGATTGCGGAAGGAATTCTATGGTCAGTGTAGTGAAGCCTCAAAGCCTGCCATGTTGGCTGGGCGCGGTGGCTCATGCCTGTATTCCCAGCACTTTGGGAGGCTGAGGCAGGCAGATCACCTGAGGTCAGGAGCTTGAGACCAACCTGGTCGACAAAGCAAAACGCCGTCTCTACTCGTCTCTACTAAAAATACAAAAATTAGCTGGGCATGGTGGCACGTGTCCCAGCTGCTTGGGAGGCTGAGGCAGTAGAATCGCTTGAGCCCAGGAGGCAGAGGTTGCAGTGAGCTGAGATTGTGCCACCACTGTACTCTAGCCTGGGCAATGGAGCGAGACTCCACCACCATACACACACACACACACACAAAGAGGCCTGCCATGCAGTGCAACTGAAAAATGTTATCTTTATGTGTGTGTATTTTTTTTAGGATTCTCTGTCAACCCATTAGCTAATAAGACACCCACTGTGTTTTTCTTTTATTTCTCCAAATTATGACCTATGGTAGACCCCGTGTTTGCTGACTGGCTAAATAATTTTTAAGTTCTTTCAGAGAAGAATTATAGGCACAAAAGTCCCAACTATTTCTATTACTTTTCAGATCAGTTGCCAGTCAGCCTTCAGAAAGACTACTGACTTGCACATTCATTAGCAATGTGTGAATCTACTTGTTTCTCTGTGCACTTACCAGGATTTAATTTTATAACCTGGCATTTGTCTTTGCTAAATTAATATGTAAGAAATATCTTATTATTGTTTTAATTTGCATTTCTTTAATTACTAAAAAAAATTTCCCAAGTAGTGGTTTATTGTTTGTGCTTCTTTTTATATGGATTGTCAAATGACAATATTTAAAAATAGTCTGGGCGGAAGATGCTTGATATAAAAGGGCTAACAATGTTTAATGTTTTGAGTTGCTTACATTTATTTATTTATGCATTCATTCATTCTCTCAGCCTTTATTGAGCTACCTACTCTGTGCCAGGCACTGTTCTAGGCGCTGCACATACTATGAAGAAAAAAATAAATGAGTAAAGACAGTGACTTCCAACCTCTTCATTTAACATGTGTGATAGTTGAGGTCTGGAAAAGTGAGGTTAATTACCTAGGACCATACAGCTTGTTCAGTAGCAGAGCCAACCATTTATTTGAACAGTAATGATTTTAAGTGTTTTGTGTCTGTAGCCTTTTAAACCACGGAGACATCCTGGAAATTTCAGTATTGTGATGTTAATACCATCTATAAACTGCGTCTATGTTGAAAAATCAGAGTCCCGATTTTTGGTTTAGAAAATATGGTCACCTGGTTCTTCAGTTACAATTCCTTCCTAGACCTCTCTAATGCTTAAGTCTAAATTCATTCTTAAATGAATAAACTTAATATTAAAATAGGATCAGGAAATAAATCCCAACCCAAGCATTTCAGACCAATTGTGAACCTCTTTTGACATGTTTTTGGTAAATGAGAAGAACTGATGACATATTTCCCTATCAAATAAAATAGACAATTTAGACTTAATAAGGCAGTTATCTTCAGGTAATAAAAATTCAACTAACTTGCCATAACTATCTTGTTTAAAGTCAATTAAGAGCCTCATATTTCTCACTCACTGGGTAAAATTTAATAGAACTTCAGTTAAGCATTTATTGCTTATTTAATTCAAAATTAAGTTAATCACCACAGTTGGTAACAACCACTGAGTATTTAATTAACATTCAGCAAACTATCTTATTAAGTCTAAATTAGATACAGACAGGTCTTGTTTATCCCCATCAGTTTGCAAACACCACCTCCCCCACCTCCCATCCCAAGGGGCCTTTGGTTTTCCTACAGTTTTCCTTTTTTGATTCATCATTTTTATTTTCTTCTAGTTAAGACTTCACTTGGGTGAAAGAGGAGAAGAGGCAGCAGTCCATCATGTTATAGAAAGTTTGGGCTCTTAGTATAACCGAGAAACTTTTTCAATCTTTTTTCTTCAATCCCATTCTATTACATTTCATTTTTCAAAAGGTATTGAGCACATTCTCTGTGTGAGGCTTCTTTTAAACACTAAGGAAGCCATAAAAGAGGTCATTCTGATGTATTTGGTTTTATTTTCTCATCCTAGAAATGAGAGGATTGGGTTTAGTTTATCCGTGTAACACATATTATCGGCTTGCAGTGTGCAAGGCACTTAGCTGCGTGTTGTGGATACACGTTGATTCAGACAAGGCCCCTGCTCTTAAGGAGGACACAGTCCAGTGTGAAAACTGCAAAGTTCTGCTGTAGGAGCATGAAGCTCCTTTAGAATGCTGTGATTCTGTAAGACAAAGTTTCCAAAGTGTTAAGGCTGTTCTATTAAGAAAAGGGTCCTGTAGCCAAGTAAGTTTGGAAAAGTCCAAGTTAAACAAAATTAAGGAAATTTCAGTATTGCGTATCTTTACTATGGAATTTTTGGAGTCTTTAGTAAATGAAGGTACACTCTGACCTCCTAGAAGGTTCGTTTCCCAAAGTTATTTGATCATAGAACCCCTGCACCCCCCTACTACCCTTTTTACTGGAGCATTTCTTGGGCTCAGGGATGTAATATGCTTTGGGGAAAGGTGCTGTGGGCTGTGGACCCTGGCCACCAGCCTCCCACAGCCCAGAAGGGGTACTCAGACTTTCACCCTAGTAACTATGATACAGGGTCAGAATTCTACTTTGTATGAAAGTTGTGCACGTAAAGTGGGCGATTTTAGACATAGAGTCCTTTAACTGGAGTGGAGGGTATGTAACCAGGACAGCCCTTCCTCATGGAGGAGTGCTGGGTCTTGTGGGAGATAGAGTATGGAGGTAGAAAGGCATGGAGGGTGGCCAGGGAGTCACGGGGAATAGAATAACAGAAATTCTGACATGGCCAATTTGGTGGAGATTCCCTAACACATTGATATAATATAGACCAATATTCAGTATAGCCTGAATCTGGAGAAGTGAGAGGCAATGACTTTTTTTGGTGCAGAACTTTCTGTCTTTGGCTTTGTTCCAGCTGCGTGACTGCCCCCATCTGCAGAAGTGATCGTTGACTCAGGTCTGTAAGATATTCCCATTCTCATGCTTTGTTTGAGGCAGAGCCTCTGCCTTGTGAATTACTCTTATGAGAGGGGGCCTCAGCTTCTTTTTTTTTTTTTGAGACAGAGTCTCGCTGTGTTGCCCAGGCTGGAATGCAGTGGTGTGATCTTGGCTCACTGCAACCTCTGCCTCCCAGGTTCAAGCAATTCCACTGCCTCAGCCTCCTGAGTAGCTGGGATTACAGGCGTGCCCCACTATGCCTGGCTAATTTTTTGGTATTTTTAGTAGAGATGGGGTTTCACCACATTGGCCAGGCTGGTCTCAAACTTCCAACCTTGTGATCTGCCCGCCTCTGTCTCCCAAAGTGCTGGGATTACAGGTGTGAGCCACTGCGCCCGGCCAAGGGAGTCTCAGCTTCTTCATGAACAGCATCATTCTAGCCCGTCTAGTTTCCGTTTACCTTGTCATCTACCACTTCCTCCACCTTACCTTCCCCCCAGCTTCTCTTATTCTGGTGAATCACCTGTGTCTTCATTTTTCATTCTTATTCATCTGAATCATCTTTTTCATATAAGGCAAGGTACCCTTTTATATTCTTCCTGGAAAGACATCTACTTCATTTAAAATAATGCTACCGATTTTCTTCTCTCTGGTAGCAACCAGCAGATGGAACATGCTAGATGAGGTGCAGGATAATCTACGAATCTGGTCCGCCATATCATGGGAGATTTCACCTAACAGTGAATTCTTTCAGAGCCTCTCAGCAATATCTGCCTTGCTTTTCATATCTGTATAGAAAGGAACACCGACAAAGAAATGGCAAGACCTGGGTCATATTTCTCATTCCATTTTGGGCTTGAATTTTTCTGAGTCTGAGTCTCAGTTTATCTGTGTATGAAATGTTAGGGTTACGCTATGTGTACTCTCAGGACCTTTTAACTAGAAAATGTTGAATTTTAATGTTGACTAAGTCAACACAAGCTGCAGTCAACCTGGACTGCTTGATCCTACATGTATTTTTGAGCCTGGCAATATGAGGAAACACTTGCAGTGAGCATAGCTTCATGCCCACACACAGTAGGCATTCCATGAATATTGGTTCTCTTCCATCCTGACTCCTTCTGGATTCATTTTCTTTTTATTGCCTGTTGCTTTTTAGTCACCCAAGCTTACCTCTTTCTTGTCTGCACCCTCAATGCTGTAAATCTTCCTTTCTCATTCTCCATCTGGATAGCTTCCTCTCTCCTCACCTTTTTCCCTCTGGCTACGCCTATGGATGCTGTCCACTCTGAAACCTCCCAAAGACAAGTGATTGCAACGGAGGCACAGATGCAGGGTGGTGGTCCTGGCCAGCTACAAATCATTGCAAGAGACTGGCACCATTTCTTTACGGAATCGTATTGTTGTTCGGTGAGTGAGACCAAGTTTGTCGTCAAGGATCCCATAATGGAGGTGAGATGCTTTCTTTTTGACACTTAGTGGAAACAGCCGTCCATGAGGTATATTATCAATTGGAAAGGAGGGGTTTTTGCTTTCTAGGATTGGGCAATGCGCTACTAGGTTCTCAGCATGGATTCTTGAGTATCTAGGAAAACCAGTCATGTGGAAAGCTTAAGCTTATTTTTCAGGCCTTGAAAAGACAGCCTGCATGTTTCATTTCACTCTCTACCCAAACTGACACTTCAGGGAGGAAAATGTCAGCAGACAGCCAGCAAGTGGCTGACCAGAGGGCATGATGTGGGCTGGTGGTGCAACTCTTCAAGGATGATAGGCCAGAGAGGGCAGAGCACAGTTAGGACAAGACCAAGGATGTCGTTCCGACATGGAACTTTGGTAACCTCGGCGAGGTTTGGTTCTGCTCCAGTAGAGATTTTCAGAAGCTAAGAATTCATCTTGAGAGTGCTTTTTGCTTCCTCTTCTTTTGTATTAAACATACTACTCACCTTTCAGCCTTTGCCTTTAGTCCTTTGGCTATTCCTAGTTAGATAGGCCTAATTCCGGAAGCATTTGGAAAGCTCTGATCTGAGTATGTAGTGCTTAAGGGCCAGAGCTCTGTAGCTACACTGCCTGGATTTGCATTCTGGCCCAGCCAAAAAGACCTCAACTTGTTGCTCAGTGTTTTTAGGCCTCTGTTGCCTCATCCGTAAAATAATAATAAGAAAATTACTCATCTCATTGCTGTGAGTATTAAATGAGTTAATACATATAAAGCCCTTAGAACAGAGCCTGACACTTGATAAGTGCCCACTGAATACGAGCCACTGTTATTATGTGTTACCTTTATTAAGTCACAAGACGGTGATTTGGAAAAGATAATAGAGGTTATCTAAATGATTTTTTTTTTGGTTATTGTGGTCTTTTTCAATAAACTTTTAATTTTGGAGTAATTTTAGGTTTATAGAAAAGTGAAAATTGTACAGGGAATTTCCACATACTACTCACCCACTTGTCCTCATTTTTGATGTCTTACATTACTATGGAACATTTGTGAAAACTAAGAAACTGACGTTGGTACATTCCTGTGAACTAAACTCCAAACTATTTAGATTTCACCAGCTTTTCCATTACTTTCCTCTTTCTATTCCAAGATCGAGTCCAGGATACCCAGTTTACAATCATTTTAAAACTTTTATCTTCTTTAACATTTATTTACTTATTTTTTTTGAGACAAGGTCTTGCTCTGTTCCCTAGGCTGGAGTCCCCTCCTGGTGTGATCATAGCTCACTGCAGCTTTGACCTTCTGGGTTCAAGCAATCCTCCCACCTTAGCCTCTGGGGTAGCTGGGTCAACAGGTGCATGCCACCACACTCAGCTACGTTTTTGTATTTTTTGTAGAGACAGGGTCTCACTGTGTTGCCCAGGCTGGTTTCAAACCCCTGGGCTCAAGCCATCCTCCTGCCTCAGCCTTTCAAACTGCTGGGATTACAGGTGTAAGCCACCACGCCTGGCCCATATTCCTCACGCCTGTAATCCCAGCACTTTGGGAGGCCGAGGCAGGCAGATCACCTGAGGTCAGTAGTTCGAGACCAGCCTGGCTAACATGGAGAAACCCCGTCTCTGTTTAAACAAATACAAAAACTAGCTGGGTGTGGTGGCTCACGCCTCTAGTCCCAGCTACTCAGGAGGCTGAGGAAGGAAAATCACTTGAACCTGGAAGGCAGAGGTTGCAGTGAACTGAAGATTGTGCTGTTGCACTCCAGCCTGGGCAACAGAGTGACTCCAACTCAAAAAAAAAAAAAAAAAAAAAAAAAAAAAAAAGAAAGAAAGAAAAGCCTATTACAATCTATAATATTGTAATTGTGTAATCTGGAGCAGCTGTGGATGAAGTCCAGCAGGATGGGACCCACCTTTTTTTCTTTCCCCTGATTTCTCTCCCTGAAGGGCTCTGGCAAAGTAGGGCTTAAAAGTCACTTTTAAGTGACTTTTTTTAAGTGCATTGAGTCTCCTTGTTCTTAGGGGAAGAGACTGAGGTCCCCAAAAGTGAAGTGACAATGCTGGGAGAAACTGGAAGCCCAGAGAAGGTCAGAAAAGGATCTTGGAGATGCCTTGATCCTGTCCCTGTTGAATAAATGAGTGAGCAACCACTGGGGACTCCCAAAAATCTGGGTTTGAATCCAGGCTCCTCCACCTTTCCCCTCATTTTTCCTTATCTGTAAAGGGGGTTCAGCGATCAGTAATGTTGCACAGGACTTAACCCTCACAAAATACCACAGTTTTACCTTGTGAAAGTTAAGCGAACCATTGTGCCCACTTTTAGCACAGCCTGGAACATAGTAGGTTCTCAATCAATGTTTGGAAAAAGAAGCTTTGAAAATTAAGAAATTATCCCCTTAGAACTTATTTCAAGAAGACTGGGACAAGTTGATGCAAAACAAAGGAGAGTTATTCATGAGGAAATCTGTGACACTCAGGAATGGAACCAGTGTTTGAGTATCTGATAAGCAGGATATACTGTCTGTTTTTATTCTTGGAGGCTTTTATCATACAATACTACATTATGTTACAGTCTGACTTTCACACAAATTGGATCCCGAAACTTCTTACAGGAATTAAAAATACAAACTCGTGGGCAGTATGTGTTTTATAAATTACAGAAAACAGTAGTGTAAAGACATGGCATAGCAAGTGCAGTGAAGCGTGCGCAGGCATTGATACCCGAGGAACGCAGGCATGAGGCAGCAGGGAAGGCACAGCACGCTGGGTGAGGCAGCAGGTGCGCAGTTCTGTCCCTGGAGCCTGGAGAGATGGGGGAGGAGGGACACCTATAGCTGGGAGGCTGGGTGAAGGAGCTGAACCCTGGAGACATAAATCCCCTGTATATGTTCCTTATCCTGCCATTTATGGTCGTATTGAATGGGGCCAACTGACTTCTGGAACCTTATCTTCATTGCTTTCCCTCACTCTTGTCTTTGTTTCTCCATTTGGATTACCCTGCCCTGCCATCATTACCTGTTTGAACCCAACTGATCTTCAAGGTCTAGCATACTAATGCCACCTCTTCCATGAAGCAAGCCTTGATTTCTGCCCATCCACCCTAAGCAGGAAATAATCGCTTCCTCTTATGGTTCCATGGCCCTTTGTCTGTACTGCTTGCATGGCACTGATCACTTCTTACCTTCTCTTGTAGTTATCAGTATGCTTGTCTTATTTTGGGCTTTTTACTTCTTTAGGACATTCCTGTCAGTCCGGAACTTGGCAAACACATAGTCAACATTTGTTGGATGGATGGACAGGTTTGACACTGCTGACACTAGACTGAAATTTAGTTTCTTTAGAGTAGAATTTTATTTTATTTTATATTTTTTGAGGCAGAGTCTTGCTCTGTTGCTCAGCCTGGAGTGCAGTAGTGGGTTCTTGGCTCACTGCAAGTCCACCTCCCAGGTTGAGGCGATTCTCCTACCTCAGCCTCCCAAGTAGCTGGGATTTACAGGTGCCTGCCACTAGGCCTGGCTAGTTTTCTTTGTATTTTTAGTAGAGATGGCATTTTGCCATGTTGCCCAGGCTGGTGTGAAACCCCTGACCTCAAGTGAGCCGCCTGCTTTGGCCTCCCAAAGTGCTGGGATTACAGGTGTGAGCCACCACGCCCCACCTAGAGTAGAATTTCAACTTGCTTATCTTTACATCTCCCATGCTGGCACTGAGAAGGTACACATTCATTCATTTCACAGTAAAGTCTGAGGCACTATTTCAGCAGTGAACAGTCCATTTGTTGATAGTTAACACAGAGAAAATAGTACTCATTGGGATGTGTTTTTATACTTGTAAGGTTGATCTGGATTTGTTTGTTTTGATATATAAGGGCCAAGAAAGCAATGGTTTGTTAACCTACGAGTATTTCTGGTGCAGAATGCAAATACTCTCTTATTCCTTCAACTGACTTTATACTAAAAAGAGATCACCGGGCTCAGGAAGGCCCCGTTTTTCAGATAATACAGCAGTTCCATACTGACTTGCCTCAGGAGTAAAATCCCTTTCCAGTTTTTAAAAAGATAGTACCAGGATGCCACCATGCTCATAGTTGGGCTTTTTTTGTACGTGTAGATTTTTTTTTTTTTTTAATATAGTGACAGAATGCATACCACTGAGGTGGTAAATGGAAAAAATAAGTGCAGTGGAGTATACTGTCTGTTTCTTGGGGCCTTTTCTATTAATCACAGGAGGAAGCATCAGACATGACCAGGTGAGAGAGCCAGCTGACCCACGTTCATGCCAGATCAAAATCAGAATGGCAAAACTGGGAGGAGTTTGATGCTGTTGAACTGAGAAAGCATAAGGTTCTCAGAGTGACAGAGCTGGAAGGATCATAGAGGTCATCGAGTCTAATGGTTCTCAAACTCGAAGGAACGTTAGGGTCATCCTGGAGAGTACTGGACTCCGTCTCTGAGGTTCTGATGCTGTAGGTCAGGCGGGACCCCTGAATTTTCATTTCTAAGAAGCTCACAGGTATTACTAATGTTGAAGAGAACCTACGATCTAGTTCAACTTCTGGGATTTCTTGCTTTCTTTTGTAAAAAAAAAAAAAAAAAGTTTTTAAAGACGGGGAAATGAGGCCTGGAAATAGAAAAGATTTGCCTAGAGTCGCACAGCCTGTCAGGTCAGGTAGAGTCAAAATCAGGCACCCAGACTCACGGACTGCTTCACATTGCCACCAGAGATTGTCCTGGAACAATATTATTTTTAGATCTACTGCAGAATGATAGCTGGGTCTTACCCCTTTGCCTGATCTGGTCACAAACTTGTTTTTCAGGTCTTTCCATTAGGCTCTCTTAAGCTAATTAAAAAAAAAATCCGTTAACCCACATTTATTGACCCCTGCTGTGTGTTCAGAACTGTATTTAGACTGGAGGTATAGCACTGCAGTAGTCTGAAAACATTTTCTCATCTGTAAACAGATAGTCACTCCTCCTAGGGCTGCAGGAAGTCACTGAACGTATACCTGGCCCTCAGTGCACACGTTACTAAAGAGAATAAGATGTGGTCTGCACCCTCTCATGCTCCAGTGGCTTCTTGAGCCGTGTGATAGAGAGAGACAGCTGAGATTTAGCGGAAAAACACAAGGCTTAGAATTGGGAGAGCTGGGTTCAAGCCCCAGCTTTGCCACTGAATGGTTGTGTAGTCTTGAACAAGTCACCTGCCCTCTCTGAGCTATAATTTGAAATAGACTTAGCTTAAGCAATAGGAGAACAGTAATGAGCTAGAGGAAGGATAGAAATTAGGAAGAAGTAGAAATCTGCTTAGGAGGTGGCAAGTTTTGGACTGAGGTGGAATTGATCTGAGGGGGAGACCTGGTAGAAAGAGCTAGGCAGCATGAGGCTGAGTGTCTGAAGGGGTAGCAGGCCTGGGGGTGGTCCAGTGATGGTTGAATGGGTGGCCCAGCCCAGCGAGGGGATTACCTGCGATCCAGTAGAGATGCCCTCATTTTCATGGCAGGGCCCCCCTGTGCCAGTAGACAGACCCACGTCTGGGAAGGAGGGCTGGTTGAAGTGAGATGGATACCAGTCTTGGAGCGTGGTTGGGGAATCTGGCCAGGGTGATGGCATCTGTTTCGGAATGGGGCCTTGAGGCACATTTTCAGTTCTGCTCCCTGGACCAGCGTAGGAGGATGGCAGACAGTACAGTGATTTGAATGCAGGATTGATCCTGCCACCTTGATTTCTGCCTTTATTTAGCGGCAAAGAGACTAGATCAGAACAGTGCTGGATGTGATTGCTGTAGTCTTTCATGATTGATTTAGGAGCTGGGGGAGGCCTGGCTAGGAGTTGGAGGATCCCTGGGAAGATGAAGATTAGGTCTTACATGAGCCTCAGCTCTCTCATCTGTAAAATGGGAGTAATGATGGTGATTATGCTGATGTTACCTATTCTGGCTGGAGTAAGGATTAAAGTACTTGTCTGTAGGAAGGTACTTCATGGTTAAAACACACCAAAGAAGTGCACAGTGTTTTTATCACAGGGAAACACCAAAGAACTGGAAAGGAATGAGGGCTGGAGAGATGGAGCTGCCCTGAGGACTCTGGGAGGTCATCTTTGGGGGATGACAGTTGCTGCCAAAGGTGGGACAGGGATGCTGGGAACATGTGATGATGTGCACAAGTGTGTCATGTTCAAGACGGTGGTAAGCCCTGGCCAATTCCATACATGCTCTTTTTCTTTCTCATCCATAGGGATTTTGGCAAAGGTGTACTTGGTAGTGTTGATAAAGCTGACACTGCAGCACCCTCAGTTTATAGGTGTGAGAAGAGTGAGGCTCCCACAGTCTCACTTGGACAGGGAGTCAGGGCTGTGATGGAGCTCCTGGAGTTTCTGGGTTCTCTGTCACTTGATAGTCAGTGCTGGGAGAGACCTCAGGGATTCGGCCAATTTCACAGATGGGGAGAGTGGGTCACGTTGGGAAGTCTGGGCCCGGTGGAGGGCACCACATGCCCACAGGGAAGTGTCTTTCCCAGCACCCTCCTCATGCTTCTCCTCATTTCTCTCTGGAAGTCCTAGTCCTCCTCCTCACGCTGAGACCCAGTTAGGGTGATTGTCCATGTTTCTTCATTTATCTGTTTTTTTCTGTTGCCCAGGGACTACTCTAAGCACCATGCTGGTTGCTGACTGTTTGCTTTTCCAAGAGCTTGGAATCTCTGTTTGTTCACGTCACAACTCAAGAGAATACGTTCTCATTCTCCCAGTGTTTGTCTTCTGCCCATTGCATCATATTGCTCTTCCTTGTTTGGAATTAAACTTCTAGGAATCATTTACCTTTATGGTTCTCTTAACTTCAGGTCACACTGTTGTTTAGTCAATGTGAGAATCTTTCAGATGTTCTGCATTTGCAAAAGGATATTCACAGCCAATGTGTATGGCAGTGAAGGACACTTGTTGATTCCATATGTATTATCTGCTGTTCCAGGGACTGGGGACTGGAGGTGAATAAAGCTTCATTTGGGCTGTCTAGGATGTTGTGATCCACACAGGAAACAGACATGAAAGCCAGATTGGGGCCGTGGGTGAGGTATTGTAATACTGGTCTCTGTTTATGATATATGGAAGAAGTTTCCTAGTAGCAGGGTGGTCGAGAAAGTCCGTCATCACTGCAGATTAGTGCCTCTATAGACATGCAGATATGTTAGGCCAGAGAGAGAGCAGGGAGGAGAGAGGAGAGCAGGGAGGAGAGAGAGAGAAAAAAAAAGAGAGAGAGAGTGAGCAAGAGAGAGGGAGGGAGAGAGACAGAGAGAGAGAGAGAGGTTTTGAAAGCATTGATATGGAGTCTACATATTCACCCTGGCCCCCATTCCCTGTTATCATGGAAGCATGCTGCCCTCCAAGGCTTTCACGGTGAAGAGCATGCATGGAATCTTCGACTGTGGCCTTGCATTGCCTCCTGTCTTCGTAGCGGAGCTTCTTTATCTGACCCATGTGTGTGCCTCTGATGAGCAGCCCTTCATCACAGCTCTGCGGCCTCCTCCTAGGCCCCTGCCTTCAGCTCTCCAGTTCATTTCATTGCCACCCGTGGGCTTGGAGGGCCACCTGACGCTCTCTCCCTTGGGTCCTCTGTGACTCCAGAGCTCCTCCCCTTCTGGGGCGCCCACATCTGTGACACACTTGTTTGCCCAGTGCGTTTTCTGCACTTAGAGTTCCTCTCGTGCTCTCGTATTTCCATTTAAAGCCCTCTCGAGAGGTCTGTCTCCTGCCGGCAGCATTCCTTCTAGTTTACTAGAACTCCATTTCTCATCCTGCCGGGAATCCAGCCGTGGAGTGAGCTTCAGCACAGCCTCTCTGCAGTCTTTTGTCTCCTCCACAATTGTGGCCTCTGGTTGTGAGAAGTGGGCATCCTGAGTCAGTGAGAGCAGTAGTTAGCTTGCGGCAGCTTCCCCTCTCCCCCCGAGTGAGCCTTTCCTCCTCTTCCTCCTCTTTCAGCCTCATCCTGTCTTGGGTCCATTTGACAGATAATGGCACCTTCAGGCCTCGTCTTTTGTGTGGCATCTGTGCCTGACTGGTCAGAAATTACTTGTGAAGCAACATAGGGGGTTGTTGGTTGAGTCCACTTTTAGGATGAAGTCTGAAGGGCTCGTGAGTGATGCTTGGCCAATAAGAATGTATTGATTTGATTTACTAATTAATTTCATTTCCAGACACCAATATATGCATAGCCTTGTTTGAAGAAAATGAAGGAGAACCATTTTGTAAATGGCAATGAGTGTAAGACACTTACATATCTTCCTGCTCTTCCTGGCGCAGGCTTCTGCGCTCCCTGACTCTGCTTTTGTTAAAGGTGTCTGGGAAGGCATCTGTCCTTCGGCTTCCCAGCTGGCCTCTTGCCTTCTCACTCACTGCCTCCCGTAGCCTGTGGGTAGAATCCCTCACCGTGCACACCTTGCCCTGCTGTCATCTGACCTCGCCTCTGTTTCCAGGATTTGCTCTGGCTGTCCCCTGCCAGTCATGCTCTGTGCTTGCTACTCTGAGTGTGTCCCTGGCCCCACTCTCTTGCAGCCTCTGTGTCTTAGCATATGCTGCCCTGATGACCCGAGGGCCCTTCCCCTTTGTTTCTATCTGGGGAATGTTCTGTCTCCTCCTTCAACCTCCTTATATTCCCTCAAGAAGACTTAAAGCAAAAACAAACCTGAACTTACAATCTGTGGTATTTTTCTGATATAAGCGTAGGACCTACTCATAATAACACATTTCAAAAATATGGAACCGTATAAAGAACATGAGCATCACTCATAAATCACTATTTAGACATAAACATTGTTTATGTTTCTAATATTCTTTCTTTAGTGATACTTTTCATGATTTTATGTGCATATGCATTTTACTGACTAAATATTACTATATAAACATTTTTATATCTTGCCACTTCACCTAACAATAGAGCATGAGCAGCTTCTCATGGCATTAAGAATTGTTTGTACCTGTAATTTTGAATGGCTGTATGCTGTTTCATCTTAAGAATATACCATAATATTAATTTTTCATCATTATAAATAGCGCTGTGATGAACATCCTTCTTACAAAATTCTTTATCTGCAGCTATGATTATTTTCTAAGGTAGATTATTAGAATGTGAAATACCTTGCACAAAGGACAATAACTTTTTCACCTTTAGTTTCAGAGAGAACATGTTGTCTCTGGAGAAACACAGAAACATGGAAAAACATAAAGAAGAAAATAGGCCGGGCACGATGGCTGTAATCCCAGCACTTTGGGAGGCCGAGGCGGGCAGATCACGAGGTCAGGTGTTCGAGACCAGCCTGGCTAATATGGTGAAACCCCATCTCTACTAAAAATACAAAAATAAGCTGGACGTGGTGGCACATGCCTGTAATCCCAGCTACTCGGGAGGCTGAGACAGGAGAATTGCTTGAATCTGGGAGGCAGAGGTTGCAGTGAGCTAAGATTGTACCACTGCACTCCAGCCTGGGCAACAAAGTGAAATTCCATCTCAAAAAAAAAAAGAAGAAGAAGAAAATAAAAACCACCTGCAGCCATTTGCAACAGTCAGTGTGAAATTTGCTACATAATTTTATCTGTGTATCTATCTTTCTACCCTACAGGTTGCCAAACATTTTCTGTAAAGGACTAGGTAGTAAATATTTTACGCTTTGCAGGCCATACATGGTCGCTGTCTCCTCCTCCTCTTTTTTCTTCTGCTGCTTCAAGATTCTTTTAACTATAGAAAAATTATTTCTCGCTAGTAAGCTGTGTAAATATCAGTTTGCCGACCTGGTTCTAGCCTCAAAAGTGGAGCAATTCTGTACATACTTTGAAAGCAATTTTTAAAAAGTTACTTAATTAATTAAAAAATTAATTGATTACTTTATAGAGACAGGGTCACTCTCTGTTGCTCAGGCTGGAGCACAGTGGCATGAGCATAGCTCACTGCAGCCTTGGAAATCCTGGGCTCAATCAATTCTCCTGCCTCAGCCTCCCAAGTAGCTGGGGCTACAGGTGCATGCCACTGCACCTGACCATGTACATACTGTTTTGTAATTGTTCTCTTCCACAATTTAACTACTTCATCAGCGTCCTCACTGTTTTCTGTTTTAGGCAACACAGATATAATTACTGGCATTCTGCTGGGATGCCCACAGCACTTTGGCCAGGTCTCTGATATGGAATTTAAGGCACATTTTACTGCTAGTATTTGCTGAGATGTCTCTTTCTTAAGTCTTAATCCTCTTGAGTCTTTCCAGCCTCAGCACGTTTCCTGAGTGGTGCTTAATAGATGCTCAGCAAATCTGTGTGGAACGATTGCCTTAGGCTGCAAGTTTGTCCTTCACAATGCATACATTTAGATTGCGACTCCAGGTTTGCTCCTTGGGCTAGCAGCATAAATATCACTTAGCACGTGTCACCAACGGAGACTCTCGGCCTCACCCCAGAATCTATGTCGTTAGGTGTTGCTGAAAGTTTGAGAAGCATTACTTTAAAGCTCACCTCTGCTATATTCATCATATACTTATTTATAGCCATCCCTACCTCATTCTTTTCATTGGTCGGAACTTGCTGTGACTAGACCGTGGGTATTCCTTAATTGACTGACACAATTTGTTTCACATCCAGCACCAGCTGCCATCTTGCCTAGTAAGACCTATGTGGCTGCCATTGCTTTTGGCTGGGAGTGGTTGTGATAGTGGAGGGAGCAAATATTTAATTAGCACCTGCTGTGTGCCAAGTCTTGTGCCCAGCTCTTTACACACATTCTTCCAAGGGTGAGACATGATGGTGTTTGCTGAAGGCATCATAGGGATCTTTAAGTCAGTGATTTTTAACCAGCTAAAGAATTGAAAATATATATGTGTGTGTATATATATATAAAAAACACATATGTACATACATAGTACATATATAATATATGGTATATATATAATATATAGTACATATGTAATACATAGTACATATATAATATATAGTACATATAATATATAATAAGACATGTACATATAATATATGTACATATAGTATACATACACACACATGCCCAGCCCTCACTCCAGTCTGGAATAAAAATCTCTGAGAAATAGACCTGGTCAAGAGTACTTAGAGAAAATTCCCTCAGTGTTTCCATTACACATCGCTGATTAAAAACCAGTGGTCTAGGCCAGTATCCTACTGTGCAGATGAGAAAGGTGAGGCCCAAAGAGGTCAATGGGCATCCCAAGGTCACATAAATTTAACAGCAAGGTCAGACCTGGATTTTGTACTATCTGCCTGAGGACACACTTCACATTACCTCAGCTGCCTCTGACCTGCAGTGTTGGGGTGGAAGTAGAACTGGGTGAAGAGCTTGAACTCTTGTCCTCAGATCTCTGAGCCTGAGAGGGCAGCTGGGAGTGTGGAAAACAGGTACCAAGTCCTGGAGTATCCTTTCCGTCCCCCTCCGCCTTTGCTCACCTTCCTTGTGTCCTCTTTGGGGCTATGGTTGAAGAGGCTTGAGGCATTGAAGAACATCGAGGCATTGAAGAGCATCATTATCTACTGCTCTGAGTGACCCAGGCAGCTGCTGTGACATCTGATGTCTTCCTCTAGCTTTGTAGAGTCTTGGACAGCACCCGTAAAGGCTTGGGTGAAAGAAGCTTTGTTCTGATTATTTTTTCATTGCCCGCTCCATGTCAGATGTTGCAATGGGAGCCCCAGTCAACTTCTTGCTTCCGGTTGTGCCCAGGCAGTGGCAAACAGAATGAGATGTCAGCTGAAGCTTTTCAAAGACATCCTATGGAAGGGCATACAGACCTCATGTAGAGGCCAAGGGTGTGATTAGCACGGATTACGTGGCACATCGGAAGGGGAAATGGGAATAGAACTAATGACCATGATAGCTGCCGTTTGCCCAGTGTCCACTGTGCCAGGTATTCTGCCTGCATCATTTCCCTTCATCCTGGAACAGCCATGGGAGGGGGTGGAAGTGGCGGGGGGTGTGCTGGGGAGGTTTTGTGGCCTCCCACAAGTGGCAAGCTGGGATGTGAACCCAGTTCTGCTTGATTTTAAAGTCCATGACCTTAATTGTCATACTACACTGCTTTCCTAACTGGTTATGTGCTTATATCTTCTAACCTGCTACTTCTAGGGCTTTAAGCACACAGCCCATAGAGACAGACTGAACTAGTGTGTAAGGACCCATGGTAGCATGTATCAAAAATGAAGTGGACTGTATCAATTGGTATAAGATTTCCAGTTGCTGGAGGTGTTCAGGCAGGGACCATGGTACCTCTGGGTTGCAGACTATCAAATGGAAGCTTTGACTGGCCATCGCAATGCCTCTGGGGTTCTAATTCATCGGGGCTTCCAAGATGTGAATTTGTGTGGAAGATTCTGTCATAGAGCAGTAAAATGTACTTGGGGTAAAAATCTGTGGATAGGGCATTGGTGAGGCTCTGAAGGATTTGATTTTGCACGGCCTTTAGGTTGTAGGAGGGTGGCATCCGGTCACCATACTGAGCTGTGTGTTGGGAAAAGCAGGTCGGACCCTAATGGGAGCCTCGAATAATAAGGAATTGAAGAGGGAGCCTCCTGGGCTTCTTTCTAAAGTCAATAGGGCTCCGGTAAACATTTTTTTTTTTCTTTTTTCAGGGTGGTAGAGAAAGAGTAGGGGTACATTCTGTAATTCAATAAGCATTTGCAGTGAGGCCACTGTGACTGCACCAAGCTGAGCCAACCTCTATTAATGACTGGGAATTAGCCTGAAGGAGAGGTAGGTTGGGCAGAGCCTACCAGGAAGGAGGACCGGTTGGTGTAGGTAAAAGGGAATGCAGTGTCAGTACCTAGCTTTCGAAAGGCTCTAAATGCTGAGATGGTGACAGGGTCTTGGGCATAATGAGAGAGGGCTATTAAACACAGTCACAGGTACAGTGTGAAATTTTGGAAATCCCTAAAAGTGAAGTCCAAGGGAGTGCTGCTGTGAACTGTGATACGTGTTTGCACCTGGTCACTGGCATATCTTCTAGCTCTGTTTGCAGCGATGCCTTCTTTTTATACTTCTTTTGACGGCAGAGGAGGAAAGGACTTGAGTCTTAGAGCCACAGAGGCCTGGTTTTGAAATTGTCCTCTGTTGATTTACAGCTCTGTGACCTTGAGAATGTTGTTTCTCCTCCCTGAGTTGCAGACTCTTCATCTGTGAAATCTGGGAGTGGGTGGGGTGGGGGGAATATTCTTACCCTGTTGGGCACAGGTTGCAGGGAAGGAGAGAATATCCATCGAGTCCAGTAAATGCGAGTCATGGACATTAATCTTCTTCACCCACCCTTGTTTTATCCAGAGTGGATAACTCTTTTTTCCCCCTATAAGCCCCACAGTTTATAGAGTGGATAACTCTCTTTTCCCCCTATATACCCCACAGTTTATAGAGTGGATAACTCTCTTTTCCTCCTGTATACCCCATAGTTTATAGAGTGGATGACTCTCTTTTCCCCTGTATACCCCACAATTGACTGACTTTGTGCCTTTGCTCATGTAATTTCTACCTTCCAGAAAGCTACTTGTTCTTCACATGTCTGAATCATTTCCATTTGTTTGGGTCAAGCCTCTGCACGGTACGTTGGACACTCTCCCTAGGAATCCCAATGGGCAGTGGCTTCCCTTCTGTCCTTCTCTCATGGTGTGGGTAATTGTTGACCTAATGCTATGTGTTCTTTTACACCCTTCTCACCTGTCAGCTCCCTGAGGTCAAAGTTCTGGTTCATGTCTCTCCTCTCTGCAGCACTCAGCATGAAGCCTGGCACATAGCGGGTGCCCACAAATGAGTCTTAAATGACTGAGAAAAAGAAGTGGTCAGGCTGACAACTGGCATTTCCCTGGCTTTAGAAACCTGAGAGAGGAAAAGCTGGTGTATGAAAGGAGTGTCAGGCCTGTGGCTTCCTATTTCCTCATTCAGGGTACAGGTTGGGCTTGCCCGGAGCCATAGTTCCTTGAGACTTACCACCTCAGGCCTAAATCTGCCTTCTTTAATTATCTCCTTTCCAGGGAACAGGAGTCCTTGTTGTCTGCCCAGAGCTGCTAAATATAGCTCCAACCCCCAGGCCTTGGTGTGCTTCTGGGCCACAGTGCTGCACAGCCTGAGATGTCTGTTGATTTGGGGGTTTCCTCAGGGATTCTTTACATTTTCAAGTTTTCATAAGGGACTGCTTCTTATTTTGAAACCAGCAAAGAGACTTGAAGGGCACCGAGTGTTGAAAATTTTATAGGAGGATGCCAGGAGAGAGTTAAAGAGCTTGGGTAGAGAAGGGAAAAGATAAGTTCTTCAAAGAGGGCTAGGTGGCTTAAAAAGATGACCTTGTTATGCATGTAGTGATCTTCAAAAGAGTGACATCTTGTCATGGTTTTCCCAAGAAAGCCCCTTCACATTTGACTTTTGTGACCTCTTGGTCCTGCTGTTGGCAGTGAATCCTTTCTAGCTTGAAATAATTGTTTTCTAAGTTTTTCTTTTTTTAATTTAAAAGATGCTATAATACATCCTTACAGTAAAAATAAAATAATACGGAAGTGTTTATAATAAAACAATAATTTCCTGTCCTGTCTCTTCCGAGACCAGTTCCATTACCCATAGTCAACCACTTGGAACCATTTTTTGTTTTTGATGTTTTTGGTGGTTACTATCATATTTCTAAATAATATGCTTCTGTCTCTCATGCTTGAGTTACTAGTTTTAGATATGCCTATTAAACTTTATTTTATGATAGGCAAGGATTATTTATTTATATCCAGTTGGTTCCCTCCCAGTTCTATTCCCAAGTTTTTACAGTTACATTTCTAGTTTTATTCTTTGTCTTTTCCTTTATGTTTACAGAATATGCATAAATCTCAGTCTTTTGCTATATCAACTTTTGACAGTTTCGCTTCACTCACTATTTTGTAAGACGAAGATATTAGAATTTCCCTCTACTTTTCCTCTCCACATTTGCCCTCCAACTTGTCAATAATGTTTTAGGTTACCTTTTGCATCTCGAGGGTTTATGATGGACACATGCATATAGGCACACGTATATATTAATAGTTTTATACATATAGCTAAGTCATCTGTGCTCTGTGGTTTGATTGCAAAAGCTGAAAAAATAAATAATATTTACATTATGATTTCTAGGTAAATATTACTTAATACAGGGCTAAGTCCTGTGCTGTGGTTTCATTTCCTTTTCTGGGGTTCTGAGGTCATTACCTTTAAGCCACTTGTAGGAGACTGAACTTTCCCTTAGCATCAAAATCTAATAGATGATTCTAATTTTTTTGTAGTCATTCTACATTTTATTTTATTTCCATAGTAAATAGATAATAAATAAACTTCTTATTATAATTTCTTCTTATATCTTAGAATTTTAGGCTGTATTTTGTTTTTGTTGAGAGAAAAAATTAGCATTTTCTACATACCTCTGATGTCTTTTCTGTCTGTCTTATTGTTCTCTTGGCTGCGTGGAGTCTGTTCTGTGTGTCTTCTTCAAGTTCCAGCAACTTTTTCTCTTATTTTGGACTGGTTTCTCCATATTTGGGCTATAATTTCTTGTGCACTTCCCCCACCCTTTGCTCCCACAAGGTTTCTAATTGCTTCCTTTTATTTGAACCCCTGTGTTTTTGTTATGGTTTCAGATTTATTTCCAGGCTTTCATGGAGGCATTCTTCTGGAGCTCCTGCGTAATGTCATTATGTGTTAGTCATCATTATTAATATTCAGAAGCAGATATGTTATTAAAATATTATTCACCAATTTTTTAATACTAGGCAATTTTGTTTGCTCTTTCTTTTTTCTTCCTCTACTAAATATTCATAGACATTCTAGTTTATTTTTTAATTCCTATATATTTAATAGCCACTCTCCTATTCCACCGAGTGGATGTACTACTTTTAAAATGTAGCCATTTACATATTGTTGAATAGGGTTTATTGCCAGTTATTTGCTCTTATAAAGAATACTCTTTTGAACATTTTTATGCATAAAGCCTTTTCATTACATTATTTTATATGAATTCTTTGTAGGGGAAGAAAACTGGAAAGTCTGTGTCATCATTTTCGAGGACATACGCCGGTGACTACAATTGTGCTAGGTGTTAGTGGGGATCACTTGGCTTTTCTTACTTAAGAACCTTTTCTGTTTCTTTTGGAAAGGAGCAGTAGGAATTAGGAGAGGAGTACCACCTCTGAATCAGCACATTTAGTTTTCTTGGCAGCTCTTGGAAGATATAATATATTGAGACTTACTGCAAAGTTGGTAATGCCTCGTAATTCACTGAGTAGCACCCCCTTTAAAGGCGCCCCCAGGGGTCAGCCAACACTCCATGACTTAGGCCCATGATGCTCTTATCACCTAAAATCTTTGTATAATAATTATTTGGCCAAGTGTTATTCAGCATAATCATCTCCAACTGCATCGTTGCCCTTATTCACTGGAATTGTTTCTCGGTGACTTTTGGAAAAACCAGATTCATTCTTAAAACTCAAAGAGGTATTCCCATTGAGAATACGCAGCAAGATCTACAACTGCTTCTACACATGGTGTATAAGGAAGGGATTTGAGGAATGGCAGGTTGTTAGAATGAATGGACTGCTGGGAAGAAATCCATAGTCATGGGAAGCATAAGAGTTGATGTATTGAAAATGCTACATCATTTGTTGCCCTGCACCATGGTATTACTCTAAAACTTCATCAGGCTAGCAACATTTACTCTATGGTTACAAATGAAATCTGCGTCACATAATTACACAAAAATGGGATCCTTATCTTTGAAAAGTTTAACAATTCATAGATGAACACTGATCATACACTAAAAGAATATATACCAGTTGCCCTGTGGAAAAGACCTAAGCTTAATGACTCACAGTCTAATTATTTTGGTTAGTGGGTGATAATGTTTTGGAGGTGATGAGGAGACACATATATCCAAAATCTCACAGCTTGAAGAGGATGTGGTCCAACAGTGCTATTTTATTTATTTATTTATTTTTTTGAGACAGAATCCCTCTCTGTCCCTCTCGGTTCAGGCTCACTGAAGCCTCAACCACCTCGGGCTCAGGCTGTCTTCCCACCTCAGCCTCCTGAGTAGCTGAGATTACAAGCATGTGCCACCACGCCCAGCTAATTCTTGTATTTTTTAATAGTGACAGGGTTTCACCATGTTTCCCAGGCTGGTTTCAAACTCCTGGGCTCAAGTGAGCCTCCTACCTTGGCCTCCCAAAGCACTGGGATTACAGGCATGAGCCACCACACCAGGCCCATAAGGAACAGCTTCTGAGATGAGGGAGAATGATAGGCAGGCCAGGACCCTTTCTTAGGATATAACTGGGGCCACACTGTGGTTTCTGATATTTGATGAATTTGAGATTCTGATTTATTTTTGCCTGAGACATCTCATTCTCTGGAATACAAATTCCACATCTATAAAATGATAGGGTTGTATCTGATGGCCTGGGCTTTGTGAACCTTCTGTTCGGAGTTCTATAACTCTATGCTTCTGGGTTCTGTCCCAAGTCCAAGATGATTTGAAAAGAAGAAGAAGAAAAAAAAGACCTTGCTGAATCAGTACCAGCATCACCTGCTTCAGTCTGGCTGGGAAGTAGGTCAGAACTTGGCAGACATGAGAATGTGGTTGGTTCCAGCTGTGAGCTCTGCCAGGGTCCCCTTTGTAGACACCTGCCTTAGAAAGGGTCTGTGAAAGAGGGGGGTGCTGACACTCGGAGGTGGGGAAGGGTTTATTTTTGGCTGTAGATGCTGCAAGCAAAGAGGGGTGATTGATAAGAGAAGGCGCTACTAGGGGGCAGGGAATGAAAGACTGAAAGAAAGGAGAGGAGCAGGCACATATTGGGTGCATAACTTGTGTGGAGAAATGGCCAATATTTTTTTTACTCCTCCCACACACACTGTAATGTAGGTGGTAGGTGTCATTCTTTGGATTTTTTTTTTCTTTTGGAGATGAAGTCTGTCTCTGTCACCCAGGCTGGAGTGCAGTGGTGTGATCTCAGCTCACTGTAACCTCTGCCTCTGGGGTTCAAGCAATTCTCCCTGCCTCAGCATCCCAAGCAGCTGGGATCATAGGGGTGTGCCACCATGCCCGGCTAATTTTTGTATTTTTTAGTAGAGATGGAGTTTCACTGTGTTGACCAGACTGGTCTTGAACTCCTGACCTCATGTAATCTGCCCGCCTCAGCCTCCCAAAGTGGTGGGATTACAGGTGTGAGCCATCATGCCCGGCCCATTCTTTGGATTTTAATTATGAGGAGATCGAGGCTTGGAGATGTTTAGTTACTTGTCCATGGCTAGGCTGCTGGTAAGTGAGGGAGAAGGAGTCAATGTGGGGTCTGACTCCACATTGCCTCTTCTTTTCATGCTCTAAATGTGCCATGCTCTGTCCTAGGCTCTGGGGATATAGTGATGAAGGAGGCAGGCAAAGTCCATGTTCTCATAAGTGCTTGCATTCTAGGAGGCAAGACAGACAACAAAGTAAACAGGTGCATATTTCAGAGGTTGACAAGCGCTAAGCAGCAGAATATGACAGCAGTAGAAGACAGGAGTGACAGAGTTGCATGTTGTGTTTTTACATCCTAGTCCGTAAGATTGTGTACTTAGATGACCTGATCTGGGGAAACCAACAACTCTAGATTAAGATTCTCGAGGTTAGAATTTAGCCCCGGCCATAATGTGAATCAACTGTGTAAGTTGAGCAAGTCACCTCCCCGTCATTTTAAAATGAAGGAAAATAATCCCTGTTCTTCCTATTTCACTAGACGATGAAAGAAGATGAAGTGAGTAAGTCTGATGTGCAACCGTTTTTAAAACCCCAGTTGGGGCCAGGTGTGGTGGCTCACGCCTGTAATCCCAGTACTCCGGGAAGCCGAGGCAGGTGGATCACCTGAGGTCAACAATTCGAGACCAGCCTGGCCAACATGGTGAAACCTCATCTCTACTGAAAATACAAAAATTAACTGGGCATGGTATTGCATGCCTGGAATCCCAGCCACTTGAGAGGTGGAGATGTGAGAATCACTTGAACCCGGGAGGCCAAGGTTGCAGTGAGCTGAGATTGCGCCACTGCACTCTAGCCTGGGCGACAGAGCGAGACTTCGTCTCAAATAAAAAACATAAATTAAAAACCCAGTTGGTTTTAAAAACACAAGGAGCTGTTTTTAACAGTTGGGTTAATTTTTAAAGGATACGTTCTTATATTTATTTGCTATGCTTTGTGTGCTTGGAGGAAACAACTGTTTCTTTGGTTGTTTCCTTATTCTTAGAATGAAGACCCCCTTTGCCATCCTCAGGAGAGTTTGGATTTCATTTGTGGCCATCAGAGGACCATGAAAGGTGTGGAGCTGAGAGCTGGCCTTTAGGTGATGCCACTGGAAGAGGGTAGGATGGAATGGAGGGGCAACAGCCGGGGTCAGGGAGATGGCTTATCTGACTGTGGAAACTGGAATCAAGTTCAGTCTGAGCCCACAGTTTGATTCAGCATGGCAGTCAGGTCAGCCAGTGAGCGCTCACTCACTGAAGGTCCACTGTGAGCCAGCTGGTGGCTGAGGAGGGGAGGCATAGGAGACACTGGATCAATTCAGCAGTTATTACAGGCTCACTGTAGCCGAGTGTTCTGGATGCTGGGGAGTCATGTGCTTCTGGACCTCAAGGAGCATCTTTTCTAGTAGTTAATATCTGTTCTGTTCCTAAAAACATATAAATCAATGTTGAGTTTAGTAGGCAAGTTATCCACCCAGACAGAGAGATGATATTTAAATATGTATAACACTGTATTGAAAGAACTCTAGGTCTGCCAGAGGGGAACTTTAGTTGCTGGACCTTGGAGAGGTTCAAGGGTTCCTAAGCAGGGGATTGGGAAAATTGGGATGGTGTTAGGACAACGGGAAGCCTCAAAACAAACTGTTTAGCAATGAGTGAGGAAATGTTTAAATATTTTAGCAACCTGTGTTGCTATATCTCTGTGTACTGGTGAATGTCAGTTTCTCATGTGGTTATATACAACTATCTTATAGCGTCTTCAATACAGTACTTGATGTGCCCACAAGGCACAGAGGAGGCAGTGATTGGAAAGGCTTCATGGGGTTGGTG
Organism: Chlorocebus sabaeus; assembly: GCF_047675955.1. NCBI lineage: Eukaryota > Metazoa > Chordata > Mammalia > Primates > Cercopithecidae > Chlorocebus > Chlorocebus sabaeus. The sequence continues at coordinate 83,314,104 of NC_132918.1, forward strand.
AAGCTTGAGTTGGGTTTTGTAAGATGAATAGGAGTTTGGTAAAGAACTTTCTAGGAAGAGGAGAGATCATGGGCAAGAACACCAGTGTGTGAAACAGCATAGGACTTGACTGGACAGTTGAGGGGTTCAGGTCCAAGGGATTTCGTGCTCAGGTAATTGTGAGCTCAGTTGTCCCATTAACAGCAGGGAAGAAAGGAGAAAGAGCAGTGCATCCATTTAATCCCTCCCACAGGGTAGGGGAAACGTCAAGATGAGATCATTTTTACTTTTATTTTAAATAATAGCTATCACGTGCCAGCTGTTAGGCAGTTTGCAAACATTGTTTCTAATCTGCCAGTAACTCCATGAAGTAGGAATTTTCATTCTTCACTCATTTTACAGGTTAGGAAATCAAGAACTCGGCATATTTAAGTGACTCGCACAAAGTCACACAATGGCAGGAACAGGGTTTGAGCTCGGTCTCGTCTGACTGCGAAGTCTGAACGTTCCACTTTTCCACTGTGTGGCTTCTCTCTCCTGGGAATTTGCAGTGAGTGACATCCGTGAGAAACTGGGCCCTTTTCTTGCCTAGAAATGTAACTGGTGACAAAAACTGGAGGTATCCGTATCCTCTTCTGCAGAACAAGGACAAGAGTTCTTGCTCCAGGCATTGGCAGTGCTCCGGGAAGATGGGGCCTCAGACCTCCTGCTTTCCAGCACCTTCAGCAAGACCATTCTTGGGGAGATGATGTTTCTGTTGGTCTTCTTTGCTGCCCCTGAGACTTTGACTTGACTCTTACTCCTGCGAAACAGCCTCCTGATGGTGATAGAAAGAATAGGCTGACCACACGGACACTTCGTATTTATGGTGTTGTGACAGGGCTTTCTTAGAGTAAATCAGTAACATGTTCCTGGTTGAGATTTGGCCTGTCCTGTAACTTGACTTTAGAGAGAAAGTGTGCTGATTATGCTGAAGATAGCGTGTCACTTTGTATGTCTTTCATGTTTATTACTGTACATGAAAAAGTTGGCGTTCTGGTACCTCCCCTCCCTCAAACATTACAACAAGGAAAACAAAATCCACTGAGAGGCAACATTGCATGGTGATGAAGAACACGGACCATGAGCTAGATTGCCTAGATTCGGTTCCCAGCTCTGCTGCTGTCTAGATCTATGTCTGTGTCTCAGTTTCCTTATCTGTAAAATGGGAATGATGGTAATTGTAGCTACCGTACAAGGTTTTTGGAAAGGTGAAATGAGTTAATATGTCTAGGGTATGTAAAAAATTGCCTGGCATACAACAAATGCCATGTAAGTGTTCATTAAGTGATGACAACAACAAAATTTTATAAACTAGCCCTGCTTTCCACTGCTCCTTACAAGACATGATATTTGCACAAGTCTGAGCTCTGTTGTGTGTGGTCAGGTACTGAAGGGTGACATGTTCACATGTGTGGTCTGGTGGACACTAGTTTTGATGACTGCTTTGCCATAAGAACTTCACTGGCTATGGAAAATGTGTGGTTGAGAAATAGCAAGTGGAATGTTCTCTTTTTTTTTTTTTTCTGCTAATAGGATAGAGTTTGGGTTAAACGGCATTTGCAGCTGAGTTTATCTATTTTTAAATTTTTCCTGGAGTTACACTGTGCAACCTATGCGTCAATAGTTTTATCTGGCTGGATTAGTCAGTGGGTAGTTTTTAATTTGACTTAAAAAATTGAGGGTCACATAAACGGAACCAGCAAAAGATTTGGATTCTGATGAACAAGGTTTAAGGCTCAGCTCTGCCACTGATGTGTTATGTTACATGGGTGAGTCCCCACTCACCACCTTTGGTCCTTTAGGTACTCCTCTGGTTCTCATGGATTCTTCCCTGATAAAATTAGGGTGCTGAATGGTCAGAGGAGCTCCCTCTTCTCTGTTGGTGAGTGGCCCTGATTCCTGGTCAGTTAGCCGTGGGCTATTGAAGGAAGATTTTTTTTATGAAGTATATTGATGGTGAATTTAGACAGTAAAAGAATCCAATTGATCATCTCAATTTTTTCCTCTCTACTCAGTAATTGTGCTGATAAGAAGTCCTCATTTCAGCTTCACACCTTTTCTAATTTCCCAGCTATTTCTGTGTATCACCAGAAAGCAGAATGGAACCAAGTAGTTATTACCACTCAGCTCTTAGAAGTTGTTTGGGCTGGAGAAATGTTTTCATTATTAGGCTGTGAGTGGTGTCAATCCCATACAGGACACTTTCTGGGTCCTCTCTCTAGAGAGGCAACTGAGCCTCTACCATACCATCTCCCAGGCTCACTCCATCCTGCCCAATCTGTTTACATCTCTACTTTGTAGGCAAGCTTTATCCCGTTCTACAAACCTCAGTGTGATGACTCAGGGAAAACACAGTTTCTTTTTCCTAGGAAAATCAGGTTGACTACAACTTCTGTAGTTCTTGAGGGAAGAAGGGAAGTATAATGATGTTGGAAGTCAAAATATTGACATTAAGATAGCCAAGTGGAGTTTTATGTATGTATGTATGCATGTAGACATGATTGACATTTATAAGTTCATATAACATACATTTATAATAGAGAGGTACCTGTGGATTCTGCCTTACTTTTGTGTAGTTTGTTAGTGTTTTCACCATTTCATGTGAGTTTTACAATGAGCCTATGAGACTTGCAGAGTTAAGAGTTATGTACCCGTTTATGGTAGAAAACACTGAGGTTCATTCAGAGGAGTAAAGTGGCTTGCTTGAGATCTGTGTGAGTGGTAGTCTTCTGACGAGTGTTTCAGAGTTGTTTTGACCTAAGAAAGTGGGCCGGATGTGGTAGCTCATGCCTGTAATCCCAGCACTTTGGGAGGCCAAGGCAGGTGGATCACCTGAGGTCAGGAGTTCAAGACCAGCCTGGCCAACATGGTGAAACCCCATCTCTACTAAAAATACAAAAATTAGCTGCACGTGGTGGCTTGTGGCTATAATCCCAGCTACTCAGGAGACTGAGGCAGGAGAATTGCTTGAACCTGGGAGGTGGAGGTTGTAATAAGCCGAGATCGTGCCATTGCATTCCAGCCTGGGTGACAAGAGCGAGACCCTGTCTTTAAAAAAAAAAAAAAAAAAAAAGGAAAAAAAGAAAAAAGAAAGAGGCTAACAAGATTTGTAATTTTTGAAGCAGCAGAGGAAATTTAGAAGGAATGAAACTTATGCCATTAATATTAAGTTATACCAAGGCTGTACTCATAATATAACCCAAGCCTAGAGACTTAAAGTACCGTGTAGTTGATAAAGAGAACAAAGCTATAGTTTGCTGAATTTCTCAATGAAGTGGCAAGTATTTATCCATTCTTCCATTCATTTTGTCATATTATTAGAAAAAAATACACAGCATGCCAGCTACCATGTTGAGCCCTGATTCATCAAAGTTAAATTAGAATGACATATGGCAGTTTAGCATTTAAAATGTGGCCAGTTTGAACTGAGATGTGCCATTAAGTATGACATACCAGATTTCAAAGGCTTAGTATAAAAAGTAATATCAAATATCTTATTAATAAATTATATGATGTTCATTACTTCTTGGAATGATAATATTTTGGATATATTGAGTTAAATTAAAATGAATTTCTCCTGTGATTTCTTGCTTTTTAAAAATGTGGCTGCAGGAAATCAACAATTTCATATGTGGCTTGCATCCTATTCCTTTTGGACGGCACTATTCTAGCTTGTGTCTAGTAGAGGAAGTAAGATTTATATGGACATGCTTTTTTGAAAGCACGGCATCTCGCTTCTTTACTCCTCTGCCTTTATATTTGTGTCTACTGCCTCACCTTCTTTTGGCTTCTTAACCCATTTTGGTCTGATGGAAGTTGTTTTTGTGTGGGTCTAGGGGGCTCAGATGTGTTCCTTTTTAGCAGTGCTCTTACTTGGCTTTGGTGGTGCTGTTTCTGTTGATCACTCTCACTGTCTCTGGATGTTTTGTTACTCTTTTACCTCCCTGGCCTTTCCTCGGGATTTCTTTACAGACTCTTGCTCTCTCTTGCATCCCATAAATATAGGCATTGCAGAGCTTTGTCTCATGACTGCTAGGTGTTTATCTCCAATTTGGAACTCCTGAACTTCAGGTCCACACTCCTACATGCCTTTTGGGCACTCCAGTTGGAAATCCCAAAGTTGCGTGAGACTCACTGCGTCTTCTGGCATTGTTAGCTTGGTGAGTGACATTGCCCAATCCTGGAAACTGGGACTCATTCCGGATGGCCTCCTCTGTGTCCCTCACTCTTGCCTCTGACTGTCCTCAGTCTTACTGAGTCAACTACGGTAACACGTCCTGCCCACCTCCCTCCTCCCTCTACCTTTGGAGCCTGTCCTCCATTTAGGCCCTGAGCCTCTCTCTCCTGAAGTGCTTCAGCAGTCTCAGCTGGCCTTCTTTTTCTATTCTTACCCTCATCCATCCTATTCTCTCTTTTCTTCCTGAGTGATATTCCAAAAATGCAAATCTGTTCATGCTTCGTCCCTGTTTTTAAAATCCTTCAATGCTTTCCTCATTCAGGGTAAATTCAGAATCCTTTGCATGAACTAAGGGACAGGAATGGAAAGAGGCAGGCAGTGATTTGACCCCTGTCTCTTCCTGTCCTCTTCTCACTAATCTCTGAGATGATCTTGTGCTCTAGGAATACACCCAGGATTTTCTGTAGCTCGCATGACCTCACATATAATGTTCCCTTGTCTGAAACACCACTGCCCACTCTATCAGTCCTTTCAAGATTTTGCTCTGATACCACCTCTGCTTGGAATATGCCTCTGACCACTATTGTCTCTGCTTCCTCCATTTTAGGCCATTTGTTGAACTGGGCTGCATTTCCTTAAGGGCAAGGGTAATTCTTTTCATTTCTGTATCTTCAAGTCAAAAATAGGTGTGCAGGTGATATTTGTTGAGCAAATAAATGCCGAATAATAAATTGTGTCGATTTACACAATTGTGGGAGTTGAGGTAAAAATTGTAGCCAGGCAGGGATGGGAGCATAGAGGGTCCAAGGAATGGCGACATTTAACACTGGCTTTCAATTCTGGTGGTATTGGGTGGGACAGTACAGAGGAGACCCCTATGGTCATGGTTATTGTGCCGTGTTCTGTAGGACTGAAGGATATTGAATAGGCCTCTTCCCTGCTCGATACCATCACCACCAGAGTAGAATAAGGATGGTAATCTCAGGAGGCCATTTGGGCTAGTGTCTGTCCTTTGCTCCTGAGCTCGGTTATATAACTCAGCAGAGCTTTATTTCCCCGGTACACAGCTGGCATGGCAGGCAGGCACTCCGCTCCTTGCTTGTGAGCTGCCTTGGAGGAAGCGAGTGCAGAACGGTTGCCTGCGTTTTCATCTTTACTTCTCCTTCACAGCCGCCTTTCTGTATAGCATAGAGGTGACCTCAGCACCAGAGACAGGAAAGAGCACAATGAGTCATCTCAGGCCCTAATGAGGTGCATGAGGGACCCTACTTAAGAGTGAGGGTCAGGTGAGGTCATGCTGTGCCTGGGGTGAGATTTGCCTTGGGGCTCCAGGCAGCACTGGAGCAGAGCTGAGCTAATTTTACCCACAGGAGCTGACTGTGCTGAAGGGCAGGGCTTATGACATTGGCCTTATCATCCTGTGATACCCAGAAAGCTCCCAAGGTGCAACCCCGTTATGTCTGGGCTGTTTTTCCCCCTTCTAGTTAAATACATTTTTCCATTAGGCGTGCATATCGAAAAGCAGGATGCTGAGGTGCAAAGAGCTTTGGATTTGGGTGGAAGGCTGCGGAGTTAGATTTGGATCTCACCCCTACCTTTGACCTTGCACAAATTACATACTTTGAGTCTCAGTTTCCTCATTTGTGAAACCTCATTTGTATACCTGTGTCCTAAGATTGCTTCTAGGTTTATACACTTGGTGACATGCAGCAGACGATCGCAATGTGCCAGTCACTGTTCTAGCTGCTTTATTCATATCGTTTCACTTAATCCTCTAAAGAAACCTATGAGGATGGTATTATTGTTATCCCTGTTTATAAATAGAGAAACAAATGCACAAGGAGCTTAGATAAGTTGCCCCAGGCCACCAGCCAGTGACAGAGCTGAACTCAGGCCAGTGGCTCCAGGGACCACACTCCTAAACACTATACCTTATTGTTTTGAAATGATAGAAGCTTTGCTTGGTATATAGCACAGGCTTAATGTTTTCTAACTACCTGCTATGTATAAGGGCCTGGGCTTGATGCTGGGGAAGAGAGCAATATAGCTGTTGTGCTGTTCTGTAGACTTGAATCACATTTGCAGATGGAAGCCCTGGGTCAGCTGAAGGGTACGGTGGATAGACTTTGGTATCCGACGTTGTAGGCACTGGGTGGAGTGCTCCTCACACATCCTCTCATCTCATCCTCATAACTTCTTCAATAGTCAGGCATTAGCAAGCTCATCTTACAGATGAGGTAATAGAGAAGTAGCATCACCTCCTCACATTTACTTGGTAGACAGAGCTGACTGGGGTTGTTTGGTCTCATGTTTACGTTGATTCATTTGCTTTCCCCACGAACTATGCAGTGTCTCAGAGCTATTATTGTTGCAGAACTCGCCCCTATCCTTCTGCCCACACCTGACAACACTAGAGAAACTGGTGTCCATGAAAAACGTGGGTCACCAGATGAGAAAGGCACATCTGCATGGTCAGAGCAGGTACCAGGTGAAGGTAAAAGAAAGGGCTGGGCTTTGTTCCAATCGTTTATTACTGTGTAGCAAATTACCCCTAAACTCAGTGGTATATAACAATCATTGAGTATGCTCATGGGTTACCTGGATCAGGAACTTGGACAGAGCAAAGGGGGAATGACACCTCAGTGCTCCACAATGCCTGGGACCTCGCTGGAAGACTCGAAGGCTGGGTGCTAGAGGTATATGGTTGCTCACTCACTCACATGACATCTGAGACGTTAACCAGGGCTGTTGGTCAGGATATCTACATGTGGTCTTTCCATGTGGCCTGGACTTCCTCACAGCCTGGTGGCTGCTTCCAAAAGGCAAGCCTTGAGAGGAAGGGAGAGAGGGAGAAAGAGAGCAAGTGAGCACTAGCAGGTGCGGAAAGAAGCTGTAGATGCGTCATCCTGCTATACTTTATTGGTTGGAGTAGTCCCCAACTCACTTAAATTCAAGGGCAGAGGCAATCGACTTTACGTCCTGGTGCGGTGGCTGAGTTCTGGAAGAGCATGTGGGACTGGAAAATTTGCCAGAGCCATTGTTGGAAAACACAATGGAGGCTCCTTTTGGCCAAAAAGGAGGAACAGACATCTCTCTGGAGCTGCACAGAGGTAGAGCCACCAGGTATGCAGCAGGCACACCTGTATGGTGCTGAGTATTCACTGGCAAGTCAGGAAAACAAAGGTCAAGCCAGGAATCCTCAGGAAAGGATCAGCAGTTACGCTACAACCATGCTTCATTGTATATGAATTAGCATTTATATTGTCCATAAACTAGTTTGTGTAACTCTGATTCGCTGATTAGATCTACTGCTTATGTTACCTTGGAGTTCTAGGTCTATTTGGATTTTTTTTTTTTTTTCTGTGAGATGGGGTTTTGCTGTTGCCTAGACTGGAGTTCAATGACAGGATCTTGGCTCACTGCAACCTCCCCGTCCTGGGTTCAAGACATTCTCCTGCCTCAGCCTCCCAAGTAGCTGGGGCTATAGGTGCACACCAACATGCCCAGCTAATTTTTGTGTTTTTAGTAGAGATGGGGTTTCACCATGTTGGCCAGGCTGGTCTCGAACTCCTGACCTCAGGTGATCCACCTGCCTTGGCCTCCCAAAGTGCTGGGATTACAGGCGTAAGCCACTGTGCCTGACCCTATTTGACTTCTTATACTGAAGTGAAATATTTTTTGTTCCTTCACAGAGGCAAGGGAGAAGCTTTTAGATATAGACAGACATAGGTCTTAGCTAAATAAATAAATAGAAAAATGAGTGATCAGTTTATTTATTTATTTATTTTTTCCCTCCTGCATCTAACAAAGTTCAGGAAAGACATTCTGTGTAATATAACAGGAAAGAGATGATAACAAAATTGTTGAAAAGACTGATGTGGGATGCAGACTACATCTGGAGCTACTGGATTTAAGAATTTTTTTTTTTTTTTTCTGAGACAGAGTTTCATTCTTGTTGCCCAGGCTGGAGTGCAGTGGTGCGATTTTATGGCTTGCCACAACCTCTGCCTCCCAGGTTCAAGCGATTCTCCTGTCTCAGCCTCCCGAGTAGCTGGGATTACAGGCGCGTGCCACCATGTCCCACTAAGTTTTGTATTTTTAATAGAGATGGGGTTTCATCATATTGGTCAGGCTGGTTAGCCACAATCCAGGGATAAGGAAGATGTGATTAGGAAGCCACTGCTGAGGCCTCAGAAATTTCTCTCAACATCTTAATAGTTAGTGATGGGGCACTGGATTGGCATATGGAGTGTCCTTTTGCCCTTCATGTTTTCCTGGTGTTGCTTGCCAGTAGAAATGGTAGCAGGAAGATTCAGCTTCACTTCCACCTTCCAGATCTCACACAAGGAGATGTTACTGGTGGAACCTACCTTTGAGGAAGTATGGGGAATGTAATTCTTAAGTCTGCTTCTGTGATGCAGAAAGGCACTCTAGCTGGTGGCAACAGGCTCTGATTGAGCAGCCGACAGAATATATCTACCCCCAACTTACCAATTTAAGTCCCCAGGAGTTATTATTCTGAAATACTTAATATTTACAATTAATTATAACACTGTAATATAATTACACTATGAAATTATGTTTAATATTTGTTTATTTATGTAAAATATATAAACTTAATATAATTAATACCCTGAAAAAACAGGCTAGTTGCCCACTTTCAGTTTCTGAACTGAGTTCTTATTTTGGACGACAGCGATTGATTTGTAATTTTCCAGTTCCATTTAATCTCCTCCTGGGAGTCATGCCCCAGGACAGTTGTCTTGTTTACAAAATTTGTTCACAAAGGTTTATTAAACACTTACTATGGACCTGTCCCTGAGCCGGATTTGGCAATGTAGGGAGAGAGAAGTCAAAGATTCTTCCATTGGGAGCCAGTACTGGGAAGGAGAATAAGTCAGGTGCACAGTTAGAACAGGGCAAGGAAGATGTTGATCAATGCCCTAAATAGCAGGCTCAGCAAATCCAGGGAAGAGAGATTATTCTGACTGGGCTGGGAGCAGGGAGTGTCACATAGTCTGTGATCCAGTGATTCTGTTTTGGGAATAGTACCATCTCATTATGGGGCATTTAAAACGTGATGGATGCCGGGCGTGGTGGCTCATGCCTGTAATCCCAGCACTTTGGGTGGTTAAGGCGGGCGGATCACTTGAATTCAGGAGTTCGAGACCAGCCTGGCCAACATGGCAAAACCCCATCTCTACTGAAAATACAAAAATTAGCTGGGAGTGGTGGCACATGCCTGTAATTCCAGCTACTCGGGAGGCTGAGACAAGAGAGTGGCCTGAACCCAAGAAGTGGAGGTTGCAGTGAGGTGAGATCACACCACCGTACTCCATGCTGCGTGACAGAGTGAGATTCCATCTCAATAAAATAAAATAAAAGCATAATGGGGTGTTTTCTGTTGTCCCAATGACTGGAGGTCAGGATGCCATTGGCATTTAGTGGTTGGGGCCAGGGAAGCTAGATGTCCTTTAATACATGAAGACACCACAGATAAATAACTGTCTTTCTACAAAGGGTCATCTCCTTCCTGTTGAAGACTACCAGTGTGCTTGATGATGTGTACGACGTGGATATTTGGTGTTGGGGGTGGAAGGATAGCAGGTCAACTATCCTGAGGGGACAAGGTGAGCCAAGAGTTTAGTTTGAATAAAGCAAAGAATGTATGTTGAGTGGCAATGGGAGAAAGTTTACGGTGGCAATGGAAGCTTCAGTCCCAGTTATGGAGAACCTGGACCTGTGAGATTAAGCACTTGGACTTCCCCTGTTGCCATTGGGAAGCCATTTAAGATATTGGAGCAGGTCCTTGAGAGCAGAAACGTAGCTTCGTCTTGACACCATGCACCGTGTAAACATCAGTAGTGCTGTTTGAATGAATGAATGCCTCAAACTGTAGTTCACAGGAGTTAGATGAGTGGGTACTTGAGTTTTGCCAGATTTAGGATTCTGTGGTTCTGGGAGCGCCCTGACAGCCAGCATTTGGACTTTTAGAGAATACATGGAAAGGGCACAGTGGCCTGCCACACAGATACTGTCTCCATATCCAAGCAAGAGTTGTGGTCAGGCAGCCGCAGTACTTGCTGACACCGAAGAGAGATGTGAAAAAGAGAGATTATTCCGTGGACTCCTGTGTAAGGCCCATAAGCCATGAGGCATGTAGGGAGCAGCCTGTTGTCTACATCAATGCTCTTGCGTCTTGAGCTTTTAAAAAATTGCCATTCAAACCAGCAATTTGCTGACAAGGTTCAAGCGCTGTGATCATGACTACAGTTGTTCCTGAGGAGTGGCTTGCTTGTCTGCCTGGGGATGGCAGCCGCATGCATTCCTTGTGCTGTCCTGCAGGGTCGCGGTGCTTTCTGATATTCACGTTGGCCCCTTTTCCTTCTTTTTGGATGCGCTTTCGAGGTTGGGAGGGGAAGCTCAGGGATGGAGCTGACTAAACATGTGAGATGTTACCTTGTTCGCTCCTCATGAGGGTTTCATTTCTGAAGCCTTTCCTTGGGAGGGAAAAGGGTGTGTGTTGTATGAGGTGACTCTAGAACCCTCATTTTATGGATGAAGAAACTGTGATTCACAGAGGGAAAGTGTTTTGTCCAGTGTCATGTGGTGAGCTGGCTGTGGAACCAGCCCTCCTGTACCTTTTATTGCAGAGTTTATTTTATATATATTTGCTGGCAAAAAGAAGGAAAAGAAAAACATTTTATTTATAATAAAAATATTTATTATAATTATATAAGAATTAAATTATAATAAAAATATTTTTAATAAAAATATAAAGTATATATTGTATATTATAATCATATATAATTATGTTATAATTAAATTATACATAATTTTATAAATTATATATTATATAATATATAATTATAGTAAATTATAAAACATTATAATACAATTTATTTTATATTAATATAGTGTATATATTATAATATAATTTCATTACAATAAAATATAATAAAAATATTAAAAGATGTATTTTATATTTACATATATTTAATATACATATATATTTATACATATACATATAAATATACATATATATTAAATATTTGTATTTAAATATATGCATATATTTAAATACATATACATATCAAATATGTATATATATTTTTTCTCTTTCTTGTAGAGACAAGATCTCACTATGTTGCCCAGGCTGGTCTCGAACTCCTAGGCTCAAGCAGTCCTTCTGCCTTGGCCTCCCAAGGTGCTGGGATTACAGGCACGAGCCACTATAGGCCTGGCCTTATAGCAGGGTTTAAATTACACCCATTTGTGGGAAGAGAGAGCAGCGTGCACAGGCTTTGGTGCCAAAGGCTTGCACGTTGTTACTGGCTCAGCCACTTACTATAAAATTTGTAAAATAGGCATCATGGACACATCTGATACTAAGCATTTAAAAAGAGGAGATGTGTGAGAAGTTTTGTGGACGACAAAGAACTACAGACATCTTCCTTTTTATCTTGATGTGGATTTTTATGCACTGGAGTTGGTGGGGCCATCTTTAGAGAAGCGGTGGGCCAGTGAAGACATTCGTGACCATATCCCGATCACAAAACACTCCCAGGGGGCCCACTTCCCCACTGTACAGTAAAGAGATTTTGCACTCAGATTTGGAGGCACAGCACAAGGCAGGGAAAGCATGAGCCAAGTTTTGAGTCCTGTGGAATTGAGGGTGTGCTCTTGCCTGGGACCAGGGGTTCTTCTAGCAATATAAAGGGAGATGTAGCTAAATACGTAGATTGGGCTCATCCTGGAGGTCTTGAGGCTGGCCTGAGGGTGAGTAGATACTGTCATTTGTGTTGTTTAGAAAACTGGTGAGGAGTCAACTGGGAAAATCTCAACAAAATGCATCTTTAGGATGTGTCAGGAATCTTGGCAGTAACTCAGGTGGGCAACAGGGAATCTTGCAATTGGAGTGGGGGTGAGTCTTACATTTTGGGCACATTCTAAGTAACTTTTTGCAGTGCTTCAACTTTTTACTTGAGTTTGTAATAAAAATTGCAATATTTTTTATAGTCGTAGAGCCATATGAAATATTTTTACACCTGTCGGCTTCTTTGTTCGTACAACATCATAGTGACGGGGAAGGTAGGATTGTTCTTGTTCCTGTTTTACAGACAAGGGAATTGAGGCTCGGAGAGCAGATGGGATTTCTCTGGCCACTTGGCTGGTTGCTGTGGAAGTCAGGAGTGGGGATGCCATGCTTCACACTTCTTCCTGTGCCAATGACCTGGAGCAGTGTTTTTCTCAAACTCACATTTCTTTATCCTCCACTGTCTTGGGTGTCACTCTTGGAAGTGTAAGATGGTCATGCGTTTCAAAGATTTCAGAGATAAGCTGTTAAGATTTTCAAAGATGAGCTGTAGAGAATTTGGGACATAAAATGTGTTTCATCCAGTAACTCTTGCTTGCTGTCATGTTGTTGCTACAAATTGAACATGTTGATAAGTGCCAGGGAGGAAAGGAATGAGTTCCTGCTACTTATTGAGCACCTTTTTTTTTTTTTTTGCCCTGAACTCAGTACTGCCTGCTTTTCCATTTGAGGATTTAGAAACATTTATGGATGGAGTGATTGTAATATTGTAGCGTTCTGTCAACTAGTTTATTAGCTAATTCTCATAAAAGCCTTAGTAGGTAAACAATATTATTTTCCATTTTACAGATGAGAAAACTGAGGTTAGAGAGATGAAATAACTTGCTTATAACTTGCTTGAGAGAACACAGGTACTAAATAGATTATAATCTTTTTTTTTTTTTTGAGACAGAGTCTTGCTCTGTCACCCAGGCTGGAGTGCAATGGTGCATTCTTGGCTCACTGCAACCTCTGCCCCCCAGGTTCAAGCGATTCTCCTGCTTCAGCCTCCCAAGTAGCTGGGAAGGCGGGCACCACCACGCCTGGCTAATTTTTGTATTTTTGGTAGAGACAAGGTTTCACCATGTTGGCCAGGCTGGTCTTGAACTCCTGACCTTAAGGGATCCACCCGCCTCAGCCTCCCAAAGTGCTGGGATTACAGGCCTGAGCCACTGCACCTGGCTGTAAGTAGAGTATAATCTAAGTTATTTAATTTGAGTCTTCCTTCTTCCTTGCTGCTCCCCATCTACACCATGTATTGCCTGTCCCACTGGCAGAAATGCAGAGCTGCTTGTTAAGGAGGTATACATCAGACCTTGGAATTCACTGGAATCAGACCTGGAAGGTACTATGAAGAGCTCAGAAGGCTGGTGGTTTTCAAGCTGTGCTCTTCTGAGCCTGAGAGACTCCAGGAGTCATCTTGGGGATTATAACATGGAGGGAGGTGAAAAGTGGTGAGAAGTGGAGGAAGGAAGGGGACCGCTAGAGCCAACTTGAGCAGCTCTGCTTTTACCTACTTTGTAAGCTAAGCATCGTCAAAGCATCCATTTAAAGGAAAAGTTCTGCTGCTACATAAAAAAGTTAAAAAACCGCTGTGTCTACCCTTCCTTTTGCTAATACTGAGAGGCAGAGTGGTTCAGCACAAGGAGACACAAAGTGACTTAGCACGAGTCACAAGATGTGATGGGTCTAAGACCTCTCAGCCTAGAGCTCCCTTATCCCTGGGCCACCTTGTTAGACACACCTTCTTTAATTCAAATCCCCATTTCAGTGGGACATGGCCTTTTCACTTTTTCAAGGAAAGGTTTAATCTGTCCAGCTCCCTGTGAAGATCTTGGTTCTTGGCACACCTGCTGGAGGTTCAGGGTCCTGCAACCACGGAGTAGCTGCAGGACCGTCAGGACATCCCATGCACAAGGTCTTTGACCTGCATTTTGCAACCTGGTTACGTCTCCCCTTTGGACTCCGGGAACCATGCTGAGATTGGTGCAATATCTGTGCTAAAAAGATCTGAAATTATAGCCAGTATTGTGTTAACTTCCAACCTTCACAGTCATTGTCTAAATATATACTTATTGAGTGTTCACTGTGTACAGTGACTGACAAGAAAGGCAAGATTCCTGATCCCAAGGATCTAATGGAGAGACAGAAACAAATATAAACTTGTGTCAACTATTTCAGAGACAGATATTTTTGTGATACGGGATTGTTATGCACGCTAGTTATGTGAAGAGTATTTGATCTCTTAGAAATGAGATGGGGAGAATCTGGGCAATGAGAAAGAAGACCAAAACTGAGGAGTACAGTCTGGAATTGCAGGGGTTGAGTTTGCAATGTGAAGCAGTTAGTTTTGGCATGTTGCACTTACTATTTCTGAGATTTGAGCATCTGACTTTTCCTTTAAGTTTTTGTTTTCCCATTTGTAATATGGGAGTGAGAGTGGCTAGTTCACAGGGTCATTGCTGCGGTTAAATGAGAAATGTATGTAACCTGCTTAGCATAATACCAAGCACAGAGTAAACACTCATTACATTTTAGTAGTTATTGTTGTTACTATATGGCAGCAAGGAGTCAAAAGAGCCTATTTTCTTAACCTCATCAGTGGTGTAATCAGAGCTTTGCATCTCAAAATAAAGGAACACTTTGCTTTTATTATTTATTTATTTATTTATTTATTTATTTATTTATTTATTTTTCACTCTGCTTTTAGAAATAGAATTCAATTACCTTAGCCTACAACAAACTGACTTCAATCTATCTTTCTGAGTTAACTTCTGTTTATTTCTATCTGTCTGCCCACCTCTCTCACTAGTGACCTACACATTTTCTTTTTCTTTCTTTTTTTTTTTTTTTTGAGGCGGAGTATCGCCCTGTTGCCCAGGCTTGAGTGCAGTGGCATAATCTTAGCTGACTGCAACCTCCTCCTGCCGGTTTCGAGCCATTCTCCTGCCTCAGCTTCCCCAGTAGCTGGGATTACAGGCGTGAGCCACCATGCTCGGCCCACATTTTCTAAGCTTGACTTTAACTTGCTGGTCTTTGTCGTATCTTTTCAGTCATTGCTAGGGTTCAAATCTTTTCTTTTCTTTCTTTCTTTTTTTTTTTTTTTTTTTTTTAAGATGGGAATCTCACTATGTCTCCCGGACTGGTCTTGAACTCCTGGGCTTAAGTAATACTGCCTTGGCCTCCTAAGTAGCTGGGACCATAGGCATATGCCACTGTGTCTGGCTTAAATGTATCCTTCTGCCTGGAATGCCCTTTGCTCCTTCATCTGTGCCCCCCTGCCCCATCCTCTTTTAATTCCTAGCCCAAAAGTCTAACCCAGCCATTGGGAGGGATTCTACAGAACTCATAGAGTTTACAGCATCTTGTCCTTCAATTGCAGTCAGTCTCTATCTTGAACTGGATTTGTGAGCTCCTTGAAGTTGTTTGTATCTCACAGCTTGTTGCTGTAACATCACTGGGGATTCAAGCAGACACACATAGAGTAGATGCTCACACCTCTATGCAATACATTGCTGTAGTGCCTTTCTCAAATGATCAGCACAGGAATCAAATGATAAAATGCAAACCAGAAAACAGTCCTCACTGGGCTCTGTGCTCATCAGCCTTAGGAATGGATTTCTGGCAAAGATCCGGCCCCTCTACAAATGACAGAGATGACTTGGCTCTTTTCAGGAATTGAAGAGAATCCCGACAAGTAGCATGTTGGGAAAGGCCTGAAGGAAGCCAGACCAGCTTGCTCTCAGAGCTCCCTGGGTCCTCTGCGGCCCCCAGGTGATCTTCAGCAAGAGCTGGTATGTAACTGAGCCTCATCTGCTGGCTCAGCCTGCTGCCCACTGCTAGGGATGCTAGAATTCCAGGGTAAGCTTGTGAGCTGCGCTGGAAGGTTCAGTGGGTTGGAGATTACTAGCTTTTTGGTATCTGCAGCTTGAAATACCCTGTGCCCTTGATTAATTCATGCTTGGGAGCATCCTCAGTGCTCTCTGGAAAATAGCTCCTTACTGTATGTTTATTTCCCCACGGGCTTATTTCAGAGAGACTGGAGCCTGTGTTTCTAACAGCTTCTCCAAGGAAAACATCGCAGGCCACATTTCCGGAACTGAGAATCTCAGGGGGTCTTTGAAACGTCCATCTCTATTACCTCCTTTTGGCCCAGCATTTGCTTTTAGCTGAAAAGGGAGATTTTGTCTTGAGCCATCCTGTAGACATATGTGACTTGGAGTTTGAAAATCTGACAGCTGCTGCTGAGCTTTGAACTGCAAGAGTGAGCAGCATATAGACATAACCCCGTAGAACATCAAATCATTTTCCTTTAATTCCCAGAGCCTTAATGTTTCTTTGTCTTGCGAATGATCTCACTGCTTTTTGTATTTGTAATGGAATGCACAGTCATTTGCAAGTAATCACACAATAATCCCCTACACTTTTATAACGCCTTACCCTTTTCCATAGGGCTTTCACTCTCATTATCTCATATGATCCTTATAACTGCTCTGAGATATAAGCAGAGTGGCTAATCTCCAATTTTCAGGTGTAGAAACTGAGGTTTAGAGAGTTAAAACAGTTTGTATGTAGCAGAATTGGAACTGGAGTCTCCAGAATTGGAACTGGAGTCTCCTAAACCAGTGTTTCTTTTGCTACTTATTGCTGGTGTGACTTTGGGAATATACTTAACCTCTCTGAACCTCAGTTTTCCTATCACTAAATGTGGGTATAATACTACTTCCTGGGATAGTTGTTGGAAGGGATTCAATGAGACTGGGAAATCATTTAATAAAAGGTAAAACACACTAATAATGGGAGGCGTCATTGTACTTACTACATGGACCTTGAAGGCAAACAGTGCCATCAGAACTGTGGAAGAAAATAACATTTTTTCTCTCTTTTTAGAAAGACACAGGTTTAGAATGATGCTATCAGGGATCACAAGCTCCCAGCCCTGTGATTAGCAAATTGACCCTGCTGCCCTGCCTGCTGGCTGCTTTGTTATTCTGAGAATTGTGTTGACGAGATCCTCTTTTCCTACAGAGCTCTCTCTTAATGTTGCTTGGAATAGCCTTGTGTCCTGGAGACAGTTTTCGGTCTGGCAGGATCTGAGAACAGGAGCGGGGATCTTGGAATGGGATCTGCATCCCTGGGCTTCATCCACAAGCGGTGGGAATGTGGCTTGGGCTGTGGGGTGGAGGTAGATGAACAGCTGGACATGCAGGTTTATCTTCTGTCATTTCTCAATAAAGTAGACAAGTCCATCTGACGGGTGTTTAGTACGGTATGACTTGTGAGTAATATATATGGCTAAATGGCAATATATGTGCTAAATGGCACTGGAAAAATCCAAAAAAGAATGGATTTCAAGTTGGCACAAAATGCATTAGAAGTCAGCAGTGTGATGTGGTCAGGAGAACAACCAGAGTGACTGTGGGCTGAGGTCTTGGGTAGCTTTGTTTCTATATACAGTCAGCCCTCTGTATCCATGGTTTCTGCATCCATGGATTCAACTAACCAAGGCTCAAAAATATTAAAAAAATAAAATAAAATCCAACAAAAAAATAAAAAAACCAATACAGTATAACAATATTCACATAGCATTTGCATTGTTAGGTATTATATAGGTATTAGAACAATATTTAAAGTATACAGGAGATATTACATCATTTTATGTAAGAGACTTGAGCATCTCTGGATTTCAGTATCTCAGGGGTCCTGGAACCAATCCCCCCTGGATGCTGAGGATACTGAGGGAACGAGTGAACATATTCAACTACAAAAATTCCAAACCAATGAGGCAGACATAGGTTGAAATATGGTCCTGAGAGGCAGAACGTGGAGCAAGGGATGGAAGACCGAGGAGGAGCCAGATTTCAGTTCCGCGTAAGGAAGAATTTTCTGACGGAAAGATGGAATTTGCAGCGGCAGGAGATAATGATCTTTGCTTCACTGGAGACCTCAGGAATACCAATGCGGCAGGCACTGGGCTTAATGGCCTTTATGGCCACTTCTCATTTTGAGATCACAGAGCTGGGAGGACGAGAGACACACATATGTTGAAGGAACTGAAGGGTCTCTATGTAGATGTGGAAGCTGATCTCCAAATGTTTGCAAGATGGAGGGTACATTTAAAGTATCTCATTCTGGTTTTCATATTTATCTCTGTGACTCACCCCTTGGTCTTTGGTTTTTAGAGCTTAAGACCATTCCCAGAAGCTCTTTTCCATGGAATAATCTCCTTTCTTTGCTGAAATGCTCCTTTGTGGGATGCAGGAAGGGACTCTGAGCTCCTGACAGAATGAAGACCACCCCTTTTTGCTCTCCAGACCTAATTTTGACATCCCACAACCACCCCCTGAGGAGGGTTGCAATGGCAAGATCTCTGTCCTGAGTTCTGGTTCTGGTATGCAGTGGAAGGCTCTCTGATTCTGTTTCCTTACCTATTTTAATAGTAACTTATATTTGTGTTCCTTTGTTAAATGTGCAATAAATAATAAATGTTTGCTTATGGCATGCTTGTTAAGTATAAAACAAATAATCAAAATAAATGTGCAATGACCCTTTGGATAGACCAAGTAGAAGCTGCTTTTAGAGCACCTGATTGGACCATTTCTAGATATCTGCCTAATTTGTAAATGAAAAATATATAAGCTACACAAGGAGCACTGACTCGTCTGAAATCTTCATGACTGACTGATCTGGGCTTGGGGTTTGAGGCTTGGGTCCCTTCATGCCCTGATCAGTGCTGTTTGTAGCTTGAAGACTTCCTGGGGGTGAGAATAAGCAACCTCTTGGTGCAGTCCAAAGCCAGGAAATAGGTGATGATTTTGAAAAAGGACTCATCTGACCTCCAGAAAGCCTTTACAACCAACAGTAGGAGGAGATCACTAAGAAACAGAACCACTGGGAAGCCAAGATGTGGTACTTGGATTCCCATCTCGGAGCACCTCCTATACCCCCACATCTCCATTTTCCCTAGTGTCTGATCTCTCTTTCTCCTCCTTTAATTCAGTCTGGAGTCATTTTAGATTAGATTCATTCCTGATTGGCTTCACTGCTCCAACTTAGTCATCACAGAACCTTAGGGTTGGAATCCATGTTACAAGTTAAACTGAGCAGTTCACCCCCACTTTTCCCGACAACAGTGTTCTCCTGAGAGTCTGGTTTTATTCTGAGTCTCCCAGCCCGGTGTCTGTGCCCATGAAGGACTCATGCCAAACTACATTCTCAGGAGGACTCCTATACCAAGAGACTCTGGGCTTGGGGGCAAGAGACTTGGGTTTTTTTTTTTTTTTTTTCTTTTAAAGGAGTTTCACTCCTATTGCCCAGGCTGGAGTACAATGGCGTGGTCATGGCTCACTGCAACCTCCACCTCCCGGGTTCAAGCGATACTCTTGCCTCAGCCTCCCAAGTAGCTGGGATGACAGGCATCCACCACCATGCCCGACTAACTTTTGTATTTTTAGTAGAGACCGAGTTTCACCATGTTGGCCAGGCTGGTCTTGAACTCCTGACCTCAGGTGATCATCCCGCCTTGGTCTCCCAAACTGCTGGGATTACAGGCATGAGCCACTGTGCCCAGCCGGGAGGAGTTGTTTTAAGACTCACCTTCCATCATAGGAACCTTAGACTGAATTCTCGCAACCTTTTCAGGTTCATCTCCCAAAATATCTCCCCCCCACCGAATTAATGATTTATTTCATAAATTTCGTTGCATTCTGGATGGTCTCATTCTTAAGATGAGCTTAAAGCCTTTCAAACCAGTCACTTCCTTGTTTGGGGTGGAGGAGGTTTCTTCCTGGAATTGGACAGTGTATGGAAGGGTTGAGAATCCACTTCTTTAGCGGTTAATAATTTACTCCGAGTAAGGAATTCTGTCTTAAACTGGGGCATGTTCTTCAAGTGCCAGAGGAGAGAGAAGGGTGATTTTTCTGACATCCTCCAGCCTGCTTCTCCATATTTGGAAATGTTTACCCACCCGACTGATCTATTGGAAGAGAGGGAGGTGACTCAGGGTTTAGGAGAAGCAGGATTTGAATTCTTGTTTCCAGAAACAAAGTCGTTCCCCACCCCGCCCCCACCCTTCCCCCTTCATTCCTCTGCCCCTTGTTCTGGAAGCTGAGGCGAGAATGTCTCAGTTCTGTTCCCTTCAGGCTTCGAGACCACCGCCTTGCTGTGTCCCGTAGTGGACTGAGGGTCTGCAAGAGGGAGTGAGGGCTGGTGGAGGGCCAGCTGCCTGGGGGGCCGGACATCGCGTGAGTACATCATTACTGCCAGATGAGTGGCATTTCTGCTCACAGACCTGGGGCGTACAGCCTGTGGGCTGGCTTACTTGCATGGTGATGGGACACGTTGCTGGGAGTGCTGGTCACTTTAATTTGGGGTGCTTTCCCAGGGGAGTACTTCTTACAGTGGGATTTCAAGACAAGATCGGCCTGAGGAAAAATTATATTCATATATTTTTTAAAAAGTAGGTATTTCCTCTGATCTGAGGCCTAATTTGAGTTGGGTAGAAAGACAATTTGGGAGTGCTGTTGTCTGATTACTAAGGCTAAAGCAACAAGCTGGAAGGGATGTCTGTGGACGTGTAGGGAGGGGTAGTTTTAGCTTGAAAACAGTTATGGTGGGACTTAGGAGTATGCAAAATGTTGATGTGTAGCATTTGCACAGCATCCACCGTCTGGAATACCTTGCGTGCTGGACGCTGTGTAGATCTGATGAATTGTCAGAGTTGGAAGAGTCCTGCAGTGTTTTCAGCACATCTATCTAATTTCACAGTGTGAGATAATGGGCAGCAGAGACCCAGGCCCTGAAGACAGATGGCTCATTATGTGGGATTAGAACCCAGATCTTCTCTCTCAGTTCATTCTCGTTCCCCTAGACTTAAGTTGCCCCCTCTACTGCAAGATGAAGAAATTGGGAGATGTTAGAATTGTCCACACTTACTAATCTAGTTGGTGGGAAAATGAGGACTAGAACCTACTTCTTCCAGTTCAGACCTCTTTCCTTTAGGATATATGGGCTCAGATGCCTGAATTCCTTGTTTTTGTATGAGGCTCTTTTCTTTTCTTTTTTGTTCTTTGATTTTTACTTACCTTTCCCTTCTTTTGGTCATGTGAATGTTGTATGAATGCAACCTTCTGCTCTTGTTTGCTCCCTATATCTTTCTCTTTCACGAAAGGGGATGTCACTTGTCCAAAAGGCAGAATGAATAGTATGGAACTTTATTTCCATCTGTGGAAGTGAAAATTATGCAATTTTCCCTGAGAGAAATTCAGCAAGGCTTCCCATCTGAGCCTCTACCACTATTCTTGAAGCTGTAAGAATTCTGGAATATTATGCCCATTCAAAGGTGAGTCCTGATTCTGATTAGATTTTAAACACACACGCACACACACACATACACACACACGCACACACACACACACTTTTTAAGACTACCAAAGCAGGACAGAGACCCAGAAGACACCAACCTATTACGTCGCCTCAGATGTTTCACAGCCATCAGGAGTAACTTTGTAGTCAGCTCAGTTTCGGATCAACTTTTTTTTTTTCTTTCTTTCTTTTTTAGACAGAGTCTTGCTCTGTCGCCCAGGCTGACTGGAGTGAAATGGCTCGATCTCGGCCCACTGCAACCTCCGCCTCCTGGGTTCAAGCGATTCTCCTGCCTCAGCCTCCCGAGTAACTGGGATTACAGGCGTGCACCACCAGGCCCTGATAATTGTTGTATTTTTAGTTAAATACATTCATATTGCTGTGTAGTAAGTCTCCAGGCCTCTTTCATCTCGCAATCTGAAACTTTGTACCTTTAACCAACAACTACCCATTCTCCTCTCCTCTAGCCCCTGGCATTCTCCATTCTACTTTCATTCTCTATGAATATGACAACTCTAGGTTCTGTATCTAAGTGGAATCATACCATATTTGTCTTTTTGTGACTGGCTTATTTCACTGAGCATAATATCCTCCAGTTCATCCATGGGTCAGAATTTCTCCTTTTTAAGGCTGAATAATATTCTGTGGTAATGAATATGCCACATTTTGTCTATCAATTTAAGTACTGTTTTTTAACCTCCATGTTACAGAAGAACAGCAACCAGAGACTTCAAAGGGTTAATTAAGTAAGTGGCCCAAAGTCATATAGTCAGTAGTGGAGACTAATTTTACGTAAGAATGGCACGTGATCAGGAGTAAGCAGATATTGGATTCTAATTGGCAAGAGTGTGACAAATCAGGGTGATTCTCAACTGGATGGTGACGCCTCCTTACACGCTGCTGTGGCATTTCAATAAAGCAAGTGTTCCAAAGGGCTGTACACAGCTATGCTTCCTTTCTTCTGTACTGGGCTCTAGGAAGTCCATAGCTAAATTTAAAGCTCACCTCTAGCAAATGGTATGAGACATCCAGCTCTTATTTTTTGTATCCCCTTTCCCCTTTCTTTGCTTTATTTTCCCCTCTCTTTGTGCATTTTCTCACTTAAATCATCAACTATTAGTATCTTTTGTGAGGTACCTCAGATCCTTTCTGGAACAAGGCAGAATATACAGATGCGGGTCATGATATCTAATATTTTAGTAATTATTAGGTCTGTGGAATAGTGGGCCAAAACTGGCCATGATTTTTCTGACTTGACTCTGCTCATCATCTTCTTTTTCTTCTTCTTCTTCTTTTTTTTTTTTTTTGACGGAGTCTCATTCTCTTGCCTAGGCTAGAGTGCAGTGTGTGATCTTGGCTCACTGCAACCTCTGCCTCCTGGGTTCAAGCAATTCTCCTGCCTCAGCTTCCCGAGTAGCTGGGATTACAGGCATTCACCACTACATCCCACTAATTTTTGTATTTTTGGTAGAGATGGGGGTTTCACCATGTTGACCAGGCTGGTCTTGAACTCCTGACCTCAGGTGATCTGCCTACCTCGGCCTCCCGAAGTGTTGGGATTACAGGCATGAGCCACCATGCCCGGCCTGACTCTGCTCTTAATGCAGTGTTTCACCTGGGCAATGCCCTGCTCCTTTCTGGGTCTCACTTTTCTCACCTGAAAGAGGAAGTTGCTGTTGATAACAGTGAACATTTAGGCTGTGCTGAGTTTTACCCTAAACATCGTATCTCGAACTCTCCCAACACTCCCACAAGGCAGGTGCTATTATCCCCATTTTACTTTTGAGAAAATTAAGGCCTAAAGAAGTGAGAAAGCTTGCCTAAACCCCTGTAACTCTTGGGTAAAGGCATTAGTGACCAATGTGTATTTGACTCCAAAGCCCAGGATGTTAGCCACAGTGCTGGGCTACTATCCTTTTATGCAATCTGTCAGGCTTCTTCCATCCGTGGCATGTATTCATCTAATTTTATTAAATCTTTATTGAATTTCCACTTAGGTGCCTTGCACTGTTCTGGGCATTATCCCAGTACTCGATTTAGAGCAAAGAAAGAGACACACACAACAACCATCCCTTGGCGCTTACATGCTGGTGCAGGTGTGTGGAGGAGGCAGATAAAGGAACACTTAAATAAGAGGGAATGATAAGTAACCCAAGGGAGGAGTCACAAAGGGCATTCTGACTCTGAGTGAGTGGGGAAGGACTCTGGGAGGGTATGTTTAAGCTGAGATCTGAGTGACAAGGAGGCCGCCTTGTAGAAGTCGGGGGAAGAGCACTGCAGGCAGTGGAGACGGTCCATGCAAAGGTCAAGGCCATGAAGTGGGAAGGAGTTTGTGTTTGAGGAACAGAAGGAGCCTGATGTGCTGGCAGCATGTGGGCTGCAGGGGAAGAAGCAGGAGAGAAGAGCAGGGACTAGCAGGTGGTGGTAAGTGAGAGACCTGAGCTTCTTAGACCTGAGTCCGGATGTGATGGGAACCACCTGAGTTATGTGTTACAGGCATCTTTCCAGCTGCTGTGGAGGGAACCACAGCATAGTAAACCACAGATAGTAAAAGGAAGGCAAGGGTAGAAGCAAGAAGGTTAGCCGGAAACGTTTACCGTAGTTCAGGTGAGATGTGGTGGTCACTTTGACTGGGGCATAGAAGCTGGGCAGGAGAAGTAAGTTCGGGGCGTGTTTGGGAGTGGTCGTCTATAGGCTCTCTAGTGTGATTTCCTTCAGGGAAATGTCAAGCTAAATGGGCAGGAATCTGGGAGACTCAGAGGGAAATGAAAATAGGCACCCTGGGGGGTTGCCCAGACAAGCAGCTGGCATTCCAAAACCGAAGAGGATCTGTTTCTCAGCCCCATCCCATTTGGTTTCTAGCCTCGAGCTTTGGGCCAATGCACAGAGGACGGTGGCTTTCTGCCTTTGGCTTCCCAGCTGAGAGCTGTTGGAACGCCCCAAAATAAGCCGTGCAGAATGTGCAGCTTCCTTTGCTCTCCCTGGGTATTTTTGTAAAACATTCTTTCCCACCAAGAATGAGGAACGTTCAGAGTGATGCTGACTTTATGGGCTGTATTTAACATGCTGTTTTTTCATGATGTGTTGTCTGTTCATGCAGAGATTTCTGTCTCCTGTAAACTCCCTGGTAAGGAATCTTCAATCTCCATGTGAGATGGGTCTGGAAGGCTCAGTGGGAGCCCAGAAGAGCTGGGGTTTGAAAGCCTCTCCTTGTCTTGAGGACTGGACTGCGGTCCAAGGGCACCTACCAGTCCTCTTTTTTCATTTATGTTTGAATTCATAGTTGCTGGCCTTTGGCAGTTCCCTGTAATTCCTTTTAACAGACTTGGCTTCCCTGCAGATACTTACTTCATTTTTCAGGTCTTGGAGAAGTTAGGTAGTGGCTGAATCAGGTAGAGAATCCAAAATTCCTGACCAAGCCCCGTCCTCTAGCCACCAGGCCAAAGCAATTTAGCTTGTGACCTCATCCTCCTGGGTATCCCGTGGCAATCTTATACTATAATCAGCCTAAGACCAGAGATGCTCAGAGATCGTCAACTAAGTCATCTAAAACTCATTTCTGAGGCTTCTTCATGCACCCCTCCTGCAGTCTGTAGTTACCAGGTTTTCAAAAAGTTAGCATAATCTCTTAAAAACAGAGTTTTGTTATTACTCATTCGAGTTTCTTCTAAAATTTCTTTTATATTACCTATTCATTGAGTCGACAAACATTTATTGAGTTCTTACTGTATGCCAGGCATTGTGCTAGGTGCTGGGGATTGATTCAAAGATAATTTGGAGGCGTATGGAAGGGGAGTGGATAATTACAGCACAGTGAGATAAGTGCTATAATAGGGGGATATAGAAAGAGCCAGAAATAGCACTATGAATAACATCTTTGAACAAATTGCCTTCTTTTTTCCTTTTGGATTATTCCCTTATGTATATTGCCCAAAGTGGGATTACTGGGTCATTTAAAAGATGAAAACAATTTGGCACAAAAAGATGTAATGACTTGCCTGGGGAATACAGCTCAATTTTCAACAGAGGAAGAAAAAATTGTTGACAAATCCAGATTTAGATCACTTTACCAGGAAGATCGGGCAGTTTTTATACTACCCTTTCAACATGGTGGCTTTTGGGGGTGGGGGGGATTTATTCTAAACATGCTAGCCTGCATTTAGGAATCACACGTCCTCATATTTAATCTCACAACTTGATTGTTCTCACAAGAACCTAGCTGTATACATATTATCGTTTCCATTTTACAAATGAAGAAACGGCACCCTTGATAAAAGGAAGTAAGTTGCTCAAAAGTCCATAGTTAATAAGTGTGGAATGCAAGAGCCAAGCACAGTTCCTTTTATTCTTTGACTCCATCCTGTTTTCCATGCTGTGTTTACCTATTGAGGGTACCTGTGCTCTAGCCAGGGCCCGGAATTTATTTAATGAGTCACAGAGACTCCTAAGAGGACAGTCAGGCTCTATGAAATAGGTGTAGATTTTCTTACCTCCGAAGTCATAGCCAGGGAACAATGTCCTTCTGTATGTTGACCTGAAAGGATCCAAGGGCCCATTATTCTTGACCCTGGTATTCCTGCCCCTGGCTCAGGTGCTGAAAGGCTATTTGCATAGCCCTACCATTAGAGCACAGAATCCCAAGTAAAGCTGAAACCATGCCACAGTTCTGCTGTGAAACATTTATTACTTTTCTAGTACTTAACTGTATTAAGTAAAAACTCCTGCCCCTGGTATCCAGGACCTGTCATAAATGGACACCAGCATGGGTCCACTGTGGACTTCCTTGGTGCTCCTGTTTACGTATCTTTAAATCAAACACATTTCCTGCCAACCCCCAGATATACCCTGCACTTTCTCACCTTCATGCCTTAGCACATGCCTTTCCTTTAGCCTGAGATTACCTCTCCGATCTTCATTCATAGAACTCCCAATCCTCCTGTAAACTTCTGCACAGACGCCATCTTGGGAAGGGAATAATCCTTGATCACCACCTGCTCTCCCATCCATTAGAAGTGATCTGTGTTCTCTGTTCTGCTAACTCAACCACAGTTAGCTGTGAGGCAACAGAGTACAAATGTATGCTGCTTATGAGCATGGGATCTGGATTTGAATCCCGGCTGTGATACTTCCTCCCTGTCAGTTAACTTGCTTGAGCCTGAGTTTTCTCATCTGCCAAATGGGTGTGATAGAATAGGTGCTCCCCCGAAAGCCACCATGTTAACAGGAGTAGTATAAAAATGGTCTGATTCTCCCAGTGAAGTTGCGTAAATCTGGAATTGTCAACAATTTTCCTTTCCCTTGTTGTCATTACATTTTTTTTATGACATCACCTCACGTCACTGTGTGGTATGAAAATTTGTGTTGTTACCTGTGCTGCTTCTGTGGTACTTGTCCTCTCTTACTTGATGTCTTACCGCTCCTTCTAGACTGGGAGTTCTTCAAGGGCAGGGAGGGCATTGCATCTTTGAAGGCCTTGACATATGGGTACTGCTACAAAGGTTGCTGTAAGGGAAAGGAGGATTCCATACAATCTAAGTGGTGACACCAACACAGGCTCATTACTAATCCTGTGCCCCAGTCACGAGGTTTCAGGCCTGGCAGAGAACTCTGTGAGCTCTGTGATGTGGAGCTTTAGGCACATAGAACACAAGCTGGATAGTCCTCTGGCTCCTGCTTGAGAGACAGGAGAAAGGCTGGATGGAGCCTGTCTCCAGCCCAGCTTCTTCTGATTCAAGGAGTTGGGTGGGGCTGGCAGTTCCCTGAAGGCAGAGTGTTAGTCCTGCTTGGAACATGAGACTTTGTTTCTTTCCTGGGCCTTGCAGTGGGTCTGTTCTGTTGGTGAGAGTTTCAGACCTAGAGGAAAGGGTCACTGAAGGTATGGGTTAAGAGCAACTCGGAAGGCCACCTGTCCCCTGACTTCTCTGTGAGTGGGGCCACAGGGAGAAGATCCCTTCATAGGTAGCTCCTCTACCCTTGCTTTGCTTGGAGACTGACCACGGCAGGGGATTCATTTCTTAAAGGGATACGGCTACCATTTAACTTTCTGTTGTGCCACTTCCCGAAACACAACACCTGTGGCTTCAGAGCCAAGTGCTTTAGAACATGAGATACAAGGTCTTCCATGCGCTGGCTGCAACATTCCCTTCCAGGCTTGTGTCCCACCACATTCCTCCGCATCCTCTGTCACTGGCCTCACCATATTAGTCACTTTCTCTGAGAACACCCTGAACTCATCCCCCTCAAGGCCTTTGCACATCGTGTTCCCTGGGCCTATTTTCCTCCTCCTCATCCATGGAAATCCTCTTGGGTGTTCAGGCTTCATTTGGAAGTCACATCATTTGCAGAGAACTTTTAGACCCTCAAAAGGACATTGCATGTACTCGTGCTTTTCTATGCTTTTCATTCTGTCTTGTGTGTTCCAGCGTGTCCCCCATTGAGGCTCTTCAACACCCCTAGGCGTGTCCAGCTCAGCACCCACACCTGCTAGGTCCACACACTGCCTTATCAAAGACAGCAAGTGTTAGCAAACCTCTCCTTGGTGCGTCCCTGAATGCAGAACATGTGACATTCTGTTAACTAACACTTGTGCCAGAATGGCTTCCGTAGCCCATACTGGGGTTCCCATGATTTGTTTGATCATGAGTCCAGCCATTTGAATTGTTTTTGAATTGGTCTGATATCAGCTAATTGTTAACCTTTCTCAGGTCTGTTTCCTACATACCAGTAGATGTCTGCTTAGTGCCAGGGCTCTGAGCTTTCAATTTCACTTAAGAACATAACGGTGAGGTAGAATTCAGGAAAGATTTACCTGCTGTTAACATGAACTTTTAAAAAAAGAGTTCGAAATATAGGCCTTGTTTTTATCCCAAAGCTCCCTGAAATGTGAAAATAGCAGGAGTTTTAAAGGTATATTTCCACTTCTAGCAGAAGAACTACCCATATTATTATAGTTGTAATTATAAATTGATAAAGCCTGTGTCATGAAACTTGATTTTGAACACCTGTGTTCAAATCCTGGCTTTACCACTTACTAGCCTAGAGGTACTGGGGGAGTGGCTAACTTCTCCGTTCCTCAGTTTCTTCAGCGTTCAACTGGGAAATTTTTCTTACAGGCTGATGGAAAATTTAAATAAGGTCTTGGACATGAAATTGAGATTTTATTAGTGTGTGTGTTTCAAAATGTGGATTTGGAGGCCATTTAAAAATAGAATTTCCAAAAAATTTGCTTTTAAAGCAAAATACTTAGATATGTAAATTTTTGTGAAATTTTTTTCAAATGATAAAATAAATGAGTTTACAGTCAGGAGACATACAGTATCTAACAGACTTAGGGAATATGCTTGGCTTACAAGATGTGGTTTTAGTCCACATACGTTAGAATCACAGAACTATAGGCTTTGAGAAATTGTAAAAGCCTTGGAAAGGGTGAACGTGAATTAGTGCATATTGTATGCAGGCTTTGTGCCATACATGCTAGATATGGAATCCCAGGAAATGGTTACATACACCTTGATGGGTAGATGATATTAACCCTGTTTTGCAGACAGAGAAGGCTGAGCTTTGAGAAAATCCTTTACACAAGTCTGATATCAAAGCCTGGAACTTCAAACTACCTTCCTGATGGCTTCTAGATATCCTTTCCGTTTATAGATATGACAAGACTTGCTTTCACATTGTTGATTTTTTTATCCTCTCTTTCTCTGTCTCTGGGGGCAGCACTAATGCAGGGCCAGATAGACCTGTGAAAATCTGCAGTCGTGATGTCACATAACTTGTTTGATGAATCTAGATTAGTGTCTTGGCTTTTCCTGCCAAGGATCTGCTCATAAAGTGTCTTGTTTTGAGCTCCTTTGACCATACTCATTCATCAGCCTTTACTTATTTTCTTCTCTTTGGGAGAGATACTTGCCGTTGCCCATAATGTTTGAGGTCAGGAGTATATTTGAAGAGGGCTTTATATTTTCTTAAAAAAAAAAAATACTGGTGGAAAATCAAGCTTATTGGCTATTTCATACCATCTTCTTCTGCCATTTATGGGCAGTCATGTGGAAGAGGTGGCACGGGGCTGGGAGTTTGGAGCAATGCTTCTCATCTTGAATTTGTCGCTGACCAGGGAAAATACTTCGTTTCAACTCCATCATTCCCTTTTGGGAATTCAGTGTCTTCAGCTGTAAAGAGTGAGGGCAGTACTAGGTGATTCCTAAGATTTTAAAATTTTGCATGTTTTGTGGTGTCAAAACCATCAATTTCTGCTGAGCTGTGTGATCCTGCAGCTGTTTCTCTGATAGTTTTCAATCTTTAGATTTAATCTATTCAACAATGTATAATTTTTTAAAGGGAAGCTTTTATAGACACTTCTGAAGTATAACGGGGTGGGGGGGGATAAATGGATGTTAAAAAATAGAAAACAACCAATTAAATAGTATATAGCATGTAATTCTCCTTGGAAACTTACCACGAAATTGAGAAGTACTTTAACAACTGGTAATTTAAATTGCATTTGAACTCTGCTAATGGTTTGTTTGCATGGGAACTTCAATCATTTCACAGCGGTTCTTTAGCAAAGCTGCTTGTTCTCTTTATGGAAAAGAAGAAAAAATCATTAAAAGAGAAGTTGACTATGGAAAAGGGAGACCACTTTCATTTGTACCTGGAGAGAAGCTGGAGAGTGTGAGTGAGACTCCCTCAGGGCCCAGGGTGGAGAGCTCTTCCTTTCAGTGAAGTTTAAAACTCTGGGAAGTCAGATGCCCTTGGCGGCTGTTGTAGAAACTGCTGTGATTTGTATCTCCCTCTGCAGGGAGAAGCTTTGGTGTTACGCAGCTTGCGGGTGAGGGTAGGGGCAACCTTTTTGGTTCGTTTTATGAAATTGCATTGTTCACAGGTTTAATGTTGGCTTCCTAACAACCCATTTCTCAGTAAGTTTGAAATCATGCCTCTCTCTCCTTTCAGCGGAAATGGCTTTCAGAATTCCAATGTCCTTGAACTTGCTTTTCTGGGCTGATCTTGATTATACTCCATTTTGCCTACTTAATTTCTTTCTGCTGTTGAGATTACCGGGAGAGCGTTGAAACAAGTTGTTCGAGGCCTGGCTTTGTAAGTCCTGGTTTGGCTCTAGGTGTGACTCATGTGATCAAACACAAGTCCCTCTGCCCAGTGCGTTTTGGTGTCCTTTGTCAAAGCGAGCAGTCACTTGATCCAGTGGATCAAGTGGCTCCTGAAGCGGTCACCTCCTTACCCAGGCCACTGGGTTCTCTTGTCAGTTGGAAAAGTTGAGGTGGGTCATTTAAAAAATCCCTCCCAACTTTGAACTTTGAATTGTTTTGTACACAAAACAATTGTATGATTGGTTAGGTAATGTTTACAGTGACAACAAAGAAATGGGCATGGTAGTTTTTCTGGTATGTGGATTTCTCCTGCATACATGAAAGACAAGTTTTACAACAGCCCTTGCCTTGGGATACTTGTCTGTTGGAATACATACTGTATAATCATTAGCAAAACAGGAACAGTTTCTAATGAAATAAAACCTGTAATAAGGACTGTATTAGGCTATGCTAGCATTGCTATAAATAAATATCTGAGGCTTGGTAATCTATAAGAAAGAAGTTCTAATTGGGTCATGGTTCTGCAGGGTGTATAAGCATGGCACCGGCATCTGCTTGACTGCTGGGGAGATCTCTGGGAGCGTTTACTCATGGTCAAAGGCAAAGGAAGAGCGGGCATCTCACATGGCAAAAGCAGGAGCAAGAGAGGCAGTAGGCAGAGGAGTTGCCACACACTTTTAAATGATCATATATCATGAGAATGCACTCATGATCATGAGGACAGCACCAAGGGGATGGTGCTAAACCATTCATGAGAAATCTACCCCCATGATCCAGTCACCTCCACAGGCCCCACCTCCAACAGCAGGTATTTCAACTCAATGTGAAATTTAGAGAGGGCACGTATCCAAACGATATCGAGGATGGCTTACTGGGAAATGTCAGGATTGTTTATCCCTCTGCTGCTCACTGATTCTCACTTTTCAGGCAAGGAAACTAAAGTTCAAAGGACACTAGGACCTATAGTTAGAAATTTGTCTCCAAACTCATATTCCTTTTCTTTTTTTATTTGGTATAGTTCAGGTTTATCTGTTAATTTTTTTTCCTCCCTTCAATGTGAGTATCTGACTTATCTCTTTGACCTCTGTTTTTGAGACGAAGCTGTCTTCCCAGGAGAACTAGGAGAGATGAGATACGAACACTGAGGCATCAGCATTCTCTTTCCCCATCATTCTGAGTCAAATTAGTGAAATAAGAGTGCCAGGATCTGACTAGGAGTTTAGGAGGTATAGAAGTAAGCCACAGCCCAGTCAGAGACTTTATAAACCTAAGAATTTCTGAAGCTGGTTGAGACCCTAGAAATACATAAGCAACACCCTTCTGTTTTTCATAGGTGGGAACTTTGAGGCTCAGAGACAGAGCAGAAGACAGAACCTGGTCATCTGACTCCTTGTGTTCTGCTTTTTTCATTGTTCCACTGGACGCTCATCAGAGGGAAGACCTTTCTCCTCAGCTGGTGAGTCCCACACACAAAAGGAATGCATTTGCCTTTTAAAATCAATGTATATGTTTTAATGAGTTTTAAACATCAGTGTTTTCCACTTTAAGTATGAGCATCGGTAACTAGGATGCATTAAGAATAAGAGAAGAACTGAAATGCCTTTCCTTCTTTCTTAAGTTGCTTTTATGGCAATAGACAATATATAATCATGCTAATAAAATGTGTGGCAAAGCAAAGGCAGAGCTCAGCTCTTGGAAGGTGGCAGGCATTGAAATTGGAGGAAAATTTGGAGTAACGATGATTTCCGGTTGCCAGCAGTTGTATTGCCTCCTTCTTTCTCATTTGGCATGGAAGAAAGTGTTCATGAAATGGAAAGACCAAAATGAAAATGTCACTAAACAGTGTTTGGGCATTTATGAGGAAAGAAAGCAATATTATTGAGCGTGTCTTGTTTACCCTTGTTCATGGTGCTGCTTCTTTTGTGATGTCATTTCATTTTATGTATTTATTGTTTTGAGATGGAGTCTTGCTCTGTTGCCCAGGCTGGTGTGCAGTGGCGCAATCTCAACTCACTGCAACCTCCACCTCCCAGGTTCAAGCGATTCTCCCACCTCAGCCTCCCAAGCAGCTGGGACTACAGGCGCGTACCACCATGCCTGGCTAATTTTTGTATTTTCAGTAGAGACGGGGTTTTACCATGTTGGCCAGGCTGGTCTTGAACTCCTGACCTCAGGTAATCCACCTACCTCAGCCTCTCAAATTGCTGGAATTACAGGCGTGAGCCACCGCACCTGGCCTCATTTTATTTTTATAACAACCCTTTGGGGCAGGGCAGGCTAAATTTGCTTAGGCAAAGGGTGTGAGCCTTTGTTTTAAAGGGCCTGCTAGAGCTCCACCAGGACGTGAGTGCAAATCCTGTTATGTGCTCAGAAAGGAGAACCGTGACCAGGTAAGGTAGACTTTTCCTTGTGTTTTGGAGTACCTCTGTACTTAATGGGTAGAGTAGAACATTATATTCTGAAAAATCTGGGTGGTAAAAAGAATCAACAGTGTGGAATACCATGGGCTAGAAGGAGAGTTGAGGAAATTAGCAAGGGAATTCTGCGTGCGACTTCCACTTAGGATCCTGATTCGATGGTCCCCATTGGCTGAGGCCAATTCGTATGTGCCCCCAGCGCTGGCTTTGTACTGAGTAAATAATACACCTTGACATATTTGTGGTGTAGTTTTCCAAAACAGAGATGATGCTGTTGTGATTGGAAAAAACCTAACTTCACTTAAAAGTGTAACTGAGTTTATAGTTGTGTTTTGTCTCTCTGTCTTTTCTTCATCAGTGTATCTTAAAAGTACAACTGACTATGTGCCTATTGATCTATATCACATAAAAGGCTGGAAACCACTGGTTTGATGCTTAAATCTTAGTGTCTGTTAAAATTTCAAACATGGTCTGGAATATATTCCCCCTAGCATACGTTTAAGTATCAAACGAAATATCTTTGTCACCTCCTCTACGTCTTGAGTTTTTTCAGTGTTTATAATTAAACTGTGATAAGTATGAAGCTTTGCACTTGGGCTTAAAAAAAATCAACAGTGTAATGATAGAATGGGAGAGATTTCCTTAACAGGAGCAAACTGGAAGAGACTTAGAAGTTTTTGTTATTCTTAAGCTAAATATGAGTCAACAGTGGCTTTTGTTGGGAGTGGCTTCCGAAATGCTGATGCAGTCTTAGCCTGCATTTAATAGAGTATGGCATCTAGAATAAAGTGGGTGGGTGATTTTGCAAACCTAGGACACCTGGAAACTGGCAAGTCCAGAGGTCATGTGAGCCTCAGGCACAGTTTGAACAGGACTCTAGCTTTGTTTTTCTGCAGCACTTCTTGCACTGCCCTTTTTTGTGCCTGGGCTTCATCTTTGGAATGTTTTACCTCATGGGTCATGAGATTGCTGCCTGATGAAACCCAAACTATAGACATCCCTCTTCCCATTTTGGGGAAAGAGTCTGGTTTGCTATATTCTCATAGCCTTGGCTCACTGTGTATTTCTGAACCAGTCATTGAAGCCAAGATAATGGGATTATGCTAATCTGAACCAAGATTCTCGTGAAACTGAGTTTGGACATAGTCTCATCCAAACCTCATGGTACTTACACAGTGGAGAAGAGGTGACCCCTCAAAGGAATATCTGGGTGCTGTTAGGAGAGGGAGAGAGGACTGGAAGCTCCGTGGGCAACCACAGGCCTTCTGCAAACCTCTTTAGCCCCCTGTCAGAGACCCTCTAGAGAGCCAGGCTTTAGTTCCTGCCTCACCTTCTGAAAAGGCATGAGCCAGCTGGACTCTACACGAGGATGCTGAGAGGACCAGGAATGAAGGCCAGCCAAGAACTGCTGCAGGAATGAGACCATGGATTCTGCCGCAAGATTCTGGGACACACGTGCTCATGACCATCAAGAACACAGAAGCTAGACAGGAGAGGGACAGCATTGCTTGTTCATGTGTGTGTCTCCAGAGTCTGCTGGGGTCTCTGGCATGGGATAGGTGCTGCGTGCATTTTCACGGATAGAATAAATCTGAAGGTAGTAAGGGTCCCTTTCCCAGAGGGTGTTCTATCGGGCATTGGCTGACTCTCTGTTGGGGAGTTATAGGAATTGTCGCCCAGATGCGGTCAGACTACATGGTTTGATGAGAATGAAACAAATGACTGGACAGGCTGGGCATGGTGGCTCACATCTGTATTCCCAGTGCTTTGGGAGGCCATGGCAGGAAGATCAATTGAGGCCAGGATTTTGAGACCAGCCTGGGCAATGTGGCAAGACCCTGTCTCTACAACTAAACAAACAAAAAACCCAAATGACTGGACAGAAAGAGACTTTTGACTTAAGAAGTTTGTGAGGGCATAAAAAGGCAGTGAGTATGGTGGGATGGCGTAACAGAAGTCCTGACAAGTATGAGATGCGCAACCCTAGAAAAACAACATCCCTTCACCCTTATCTTTTGGATCTGAGAATTAGGAACAATAGTCATTGCCCTGCCGACCTCTCATGTTTGCTTAGAGCAAGTGCGTTGTTGTTAAATGCTGACTTGTTTTGTAAACTATAAAGTGTGGTTCCTATATGATAGGTTATTACAGTTGTCTTCTTCCTTAAAGACTCATCTTGAATATAAAGAAAAAGACAATGTAAGTTCAGTGCCCAGCACAGCATCGGGAACATTAGACATGCTCAGCATATGCCCTTCCTGCCAACCTTGCACCTCTTCCTCCTCCGGGTTGGATAGGCACTAACTTGTCCTCAGTCCTGCAGCTTGATCTGCAACTTTGCTTAATGATGCGGGTTAGAATTGACATAGAATTATGTATTATTATTTTTCACGTTCATTTTTGCCTGAGACAGGAGGTGGAGAGTGGTAAATTCAGAAACCCGGGAAGCTCAGTGCTTGAGAGACCCCATAGAAGCTACAGTCTAGCCCATTTGGCTTCTTACTTTGTTAGATTAGATAATCACACCTGCTGCTCTAGGCATGACTAGCCTAGTGGGAGTCAGGAAGGAAATTATTTCCCTCTGTTGATACCAGTTTACAATTGCCGATTGTCGCCAAGGGCTTTCAGTTTTAATATTTCCTCTTTGGTCCTCAGAAGTATCAGGTATTAGTCTCTGCCGGAAGCAAAGCATTGGTCACTTCCATCAGAGGCGAATGTCTTGGCTGTCTGTAATTACTCAGTCAGGTGCTTTCTGGGAGTGTGTGAGCATTTGCTCAGCCAGCTTTTATTGCTTTTATGTTATTTGCTTCAAAAATTACAAGAGGATTTGCTGGATCTGAGCAGTGACCTATTCAGTGCCCTGAAACTCTGTGGTTCTTCATGTAACCCAGGGATGTCTTGTAGGAGGTATGTTTGCTGTCCATGAAAGTAAAAAGTAGTGATATCTCTTTCTCTCTTTTGCTTCCTTCCTCCTAATTCCACATTCTTCTATTTCTTGGCTTCTGGCACAATGGAGATACCTCTACTCTACATTAGGCATGGCCTTAGGGGATCCGAATTCTCAGGTCTTCCTCAATGGGTTGCTGTGTGGTAGACAGCATCTGAAGTGTGAATGGATAGAGAGCTCTTTGTAGATTGTGGCCAAATATTTACCCCTGGTTCATAGAGTATGTGTTTGCTGCCCCGGTCTCCGTGTTGGTCTGGATGTTAGTGAACCACATGATCTTTAGGAAACTATGTGAATTAGGCTTAGTCCCTGACCTTGAGAAACTTATAGTTAGGGGAAAAGACAAACATATAAAAGAGAAATACACATTAGAAACATATTCTTTTTTTTTTTTTGAGACGGAGTCTTGTTCTGTTGTCAGGCTGGAGTGCAGTAGTGCGATCTCAGCTCACTGCAACCTCCGCCTCCCGGATTCAAGTGATTCTCCTGCCTCAACTTCCCGAGTAGCTGGGACTACAGGTGTATGCCACCACACCCAGCTAATTTTTGTATTTTTAGTAGAGACAGGGTTTCACCATATTGACCAGGATAGTCTTGATCTCCTGATCTCATGATCCGTTCGCCTTGGCCTCCCAAAGTGCTGGGATTACAAGAAACATTTCTTTCTTTATGATACACCTTTATTAATCACCAGATATGTTTCAGGCCTTATGCTAAGTGCTTGGGAAATTGAAGTAAATTATAGTCTCAGATCTCATGGGGCATGGATGAAGGGTTGGGAGAAAAAAAAAAATAGGCCAGGCGTAGTGGCTCACGCCTGTAATCCCAGCATTTTGGGAGGCTGAGGCGGGCAGATCACTTGAGGTCAGGAGTTAGAGACCAGCCTGACCATCACGGAGAAGCCTCATCTCTACTAAAAATACAAAATTAGCTGGGCGTGGTGGCGCATGCCTCTAATTCCAGCTACTCGGGAGGCTGAGGCAGGAGAATTGCTTGAACCCAGGAAGTGGAAGTTGCAGTGAGCCGAGATCGCATCATTGCACTTCAGCCTGGGCAACAACAGCAAAACTCTGTCTCAAAAAAAAGAAAAAAAAGCATTGATTAATATTATCTCACAATTTCTGAAATTTGGGAGCAGCTTGGATGGGTGCCACAAGATCTGTCACCACATTGCATTCCAGGTATTGCTGGACTTGCAGTCTCACCGGAAGGATAAACTCCGGGGAAGATCTACTTGCTACCAAGCTCATCACATGATGGTTGGCAGGATTTCCCACAGATTACTGGGCTGAAGACTTCAGTTTCTTG
This sequence comes from Chlorocebus sabaeus, assembly GCF_047675955.1. Lineage (NCBI taxonomy): Eukaryota > Metazoa > Chordata > Mammalia > Primates > Cercopithecidae > Chlorocebus > Chlorocebus sabaeus. The sequence continues at coordinate 83,351,296 of NC_132918.1, forward strand.
CCATGTGAGACTCTCCATAGCGCAGCTCACATGGCAGCTGTCTTCCCTCAAAGTGAGTGAGCAAGAGAGAGTCCCTGAGAGGCAAATCACAGTCTTTTTATAAGTTAATCCTGGAGGTGACACGCTGTTCCCTCTGCCTCATTCTCTTTACTAGAAGCAAGTCACCAATTCCAGGCCACACTGAAGGGGAGGGGTGAGTACAAGCACCAAGGTATGAATACCAGGAGATGGAGTTACACAGAACCATCTTAGGGGCTGCTCACCACAGATTCCCCAGGTTTACATGGCTGTGCTAAGTGAAAGTGGGCGTTGCCTGAAGCTATTGAATAAACCCAGCACACCTCTGTGGATCAGTTTTACTTGAAGGCATTTTGGGGGCAAAACTCCATTTAAAACTCTTGAGAGAAGCATTGATACGTAGTAGCACAGGATGTAAAATTGGCATGGCTTTTAAGAAGAAAAACACAAGTTTTCAATTCATGCTGTGTTCCCTTACCTCTATATTTTTGCCCTCCTCAGTGATTAGAGCTTTTTTGGTAGAAATGTCTAAAGGTTCTTGCTTGAGCCCTTTGCTGTATGCGTGAGACACCAAGACTTGGAAAGGGCACAGACTCTTCCAGGGCCACAGAGCCAGGGGTAGTCAAGGGAGGAACCATCTGCAGCTCCTCTCCCTGCCCCACCTTCCACCGCTCCACACAGTCTGTGCTGCATAATGAGTCTGCACAACTTTTAGGCACGTTTTCTCTTCTTTTCTCAACCTCTCTCCTGTCCCGGAAACAGATTAGGAAAAATAGGTCAAAAATTGGAATCTTGAGCTTTGATTTTGTCCTTTTAGTTAAATTTCAGGGGTCTGCATCTCCTGGTGGGCCATGCTGTGTCCTGAAAATGTGCATAAATCAGTATTACACGACTCAGACAGTGTGTCTCTGCAGTTACGAATAACATTTGTTTTAGGAACAGAGAGCTGATATACGACATTACTTTGAGACTGACAAGACCAGACATAAAATCTCAGCCAATACCCTTTGTCTGGCAGGGAGTTTCTTTTCCAGAGCATCCTTCTCTTCCCCCCACCAAAGCAGTCCTTTTCAAAATCAAGCTCTGCAGTTTATTTTATAGAAGATGACATGTTCCCTTAGAGTCCACCTTCACGTAACTAGAAAAATCAGTGGAAATTGGAGCCTTAAAATTATGGTCAAGCTTATTAGTGACTTTCCAGCCAAAATGAGGAACATGTGGCTTTGGTCACTGAGAATGTGGCTGGCCAGAATATCAATTCTGCTACCTACTCCATGGTCCCTTTCACTTCTCAGCATTTTTTAAAATACTCATCTTATTTTTTTATTTTTTATTTTTTGATGGAGTCTCACTGTCACCCAGGATGGAATGCAATGGCACGGCTCACTGCAGCCTCTGTCTCCCAGGTTCAAGTGATTCTCCTGCCTTAGCCTCCCAAGTGGCTGGGATTACAGACGCATGCCACCACACCCAGCTTTTTTTTTTTTTTTTTTGTATTTTTAGTGGAGAGGAGGTTTCCCTGTGTTGGTCAGGCTGGTCTTGAACTCTTGACCTCAAGTGATCCACCCTCCTCGACCTCCAAAAGTGCTGGAATTACAGGTGTGAGCCACCACGCCTGGCCAACTCTTCTTGTTATTAAAGTGTTTCTTACCAATTATTTCCTTTTTATTAAAAGTACATAGTAGGAAATAGAGTTTTAGTTGACCAAGGACAATATGGTAAAGAGGAATTTGGAGTAGGAAGACTATCACATTAGTCACTGAATCCTACCTAGTTCACTTAGTTTTTTTAACCTGTTTTCACTTCTGCAAACCATGGAGTGAACAGTGCCTCCTTCAAAGAGTCTTTGGGCTCTCAAAGCAGCGTAATGTCTATAAAGTGCCTATTGAGTGTGGTACTTCTTATGTAGTTGGTACACATTAAAGGTTAAGTTTCTGATCACCTTAAGAGTCTGTAACTCTTTGCTGGAGATCACCCTTAGTTCTTTTCTTTGTTAGGCCATTATCTCATGTCCCTTTTACACTGTCCCCTTGGCTTGGCCCAGACCTGCAGCATTTGTCTGTTGGTCACCCCAGATTTCATGCTTCCTGAATCATTAATAGCCTCAACATTTCTAATTTTGCATAATGACTGCCAAGACCTAACTACAAACATCATAATGTGCTCATGTTTTCTGATACCTGGAACTATAATGACTCTGGGTACAAAAATCTTCATCCACTGTGTTTCATGGGGAAGGCTTATTGGGTATCACTACTGGAAACTAAGTGTTGATTTTAATGACAAGACTGTTTAGTCCAGAGGGTGAACTCTACTCAGGTGCCATTAGCAACCTCTTCATCTGTAAATGGAAGTGTCTCTGGGACCTGCTCAGCTCTGACCCGCTTTGGGTCCTTTTTGGACTTCTTCAGGATGAGATCACCTCACCCTGGTTCAGTGCCAACTGACTTGAGTTATATCAGTTATTAAAAATGATCTAATATTTTCCTTTCAGATCTGGGATCCTGGCTCATTCTATGATTAAGCCAGTGATTTATTTATAATATGGTACGAGATGGCTGCAGCCACTCTATGATGTAATCTAAGAATGACATGAAAACAAAATAGGCTTTTACATAATGAAAGTATTCCTGCAATATACTTTATAGCAAGACTTTTTTTCCCCCCATTGAGAGTGGAGATATATTCTTTTTTTTTTTTTCTTTTGGAGACAGGGTCTCGCTCCGTTGCCCAGACTGAAGTGCAGTGGTGCAATCTCAGCTCACTGCAACTGAGAATGGAGATATATTCTTTACTTTTCCTTCCACTCCTGTTTAAATCTTCTTTTCCCATTTATGACACTTAAGGTCTTTAAGTCAATTTTTAAAAATCAGGATTCACAACTCCTCAAAGTCTCTGGTTACTCTTTTATTCTTGTTATTTTCTTCATTCCCCATCCCCCACTGCCACCCTCCATGGCTCTGTGTGTAGCTGCTGCTCACCCCCTGCTCAGCACTCCACAATCCTCACCATTCCTCTGCTTATGCTGTTTCTTCTGCTGGAATGCTCACCCCAATCCTAACTTTTCTTTTGCTAAAGGCATACTTCACTGGTTCCTACAAATAGCATCCTTCTATAGCCAGCTCAAATTCGCATCTTCCTGCAAGCCTCCTGTGCTGTTCCTGCTCCTTGTCAGAAACCCTTTATCTGTACCTCTTATGGAACTTAGTACAATAGCAAGCCCCCACCCCTACTCCAAGGGCTATTCACAGACCGTCAGAGTTAGGGAGGAGAAATGACTTAGAGGAATGGGGTGAGGGGCTTTGATAGTTCCAGGTCTGCTCCTAATAGTGAGACCTGGTCAGTCAGTCATGGCTCATCTTTGTGGTTCAGTTTTTCTCCGCTGAGGAATGAGTGGTTTGGATTTTATTTAACATGGCCAAATGATGTGTTGGTAGTGGTTCCTTGAGGTACTATGCTGAGAAGGACTCTGAGGCTGCATCCTGACTGAGTTAATGATCACTTAGGAATATCGCCATGGTTGTGATCAGGGAGTGCAGAGTGAAGGCATATGAGAGGTATCTGGGCTGCTTTTGGACTAGGTGATTTAAATGTCTTTTTTTGTTCTACCTTCTGGATGCTTTGATTTACTGACTTGTAAAGTGTCTTGCCCAAGATCACATAGCCCATTAGGTTTTAGAAGCGGATTCTCTGATACAGAGATGGTTAAAAGCTACACATTTGACTCTCACATTCATACATATGGGCTGACTGTGGGAGATGAAAAGCTAGAATAAGAAGTTCTAGAAGATCCATGACTTATTGAAAACACAAGACTACTCAAATTCTGTATGTCCTTGAGGTTGGGTGGGGTCACCTTTCACCTCTTTGTCTTCTTTGCTTCCTAGGGGTTATAATGTCCGCATTATTCAAATGTATGTCACAGATGGCAGTTCAAGGTCAAGGTCAGAAAGGCAGGTGATCCTGCCAGGGTCTTAACTGGATCAGCCTTACCCCATGAATCCATTAGATCTCTTGTTCCCCTTCTTCCAACTCCAGACAAAATGCTTAGCTCTCTGCAAGGAGCCCGATAGCATGAGCAGTAGGTCAGCTCAGCAACCAGGTGATCGAACGCTGGGACAAGAATAAAGGAAGGAAAGAAGAGGGAATTTTAGGATGGCTGAAGGTGCTGGAAACTTGAACCCTAGAGGAATGAAGAAGGAACTGGAAGTGCTTACTGTAAAGAAGAAATAAAGGGGAGGGAGGAGGAGAGAGCAGAGCAGGCGGTGCTCTCCTGGGACTCTGCCATGGAAGGGGTGCAAACTCACTTTTTGGGACCTCTGAAAGCGTTCTGGCAGCAGTGGGTTGGAAGCTAGAGAAAGATAGTATGAGAATGTTGATGTTTTCTCCATGTTTATTGAAAATGCTTCATGTTTAAATATTAAGAGCAAACCACAGATGGAATGTGCCTTTCAGGAGGTCGAAGTTCACAGTCCCTGCAGATGTTTAGGTGGGGCTGATGCAGTTAGGTATTTTCTATTTTAGGTATTTTGTGGTGAAGATAAAATGTTATACTTGATGACTTTTAAGGGCCTCCCCGTCTTAAGAGTCTAGAATTTTTTAGACATGTTTTCGTGTACATTTAAATAATTTCCATTTTAAAATGAAGGCTCTTTGGAGTCAAGTGCTTGTTCCTTTCTCTGTGATCTTGGCACGTATAAGTGCTGACTTATCTTGGACAATCTCTTCTCCACTTAGCATTATTGAAGGAAAGGAGACTAACTGAGGACGTCTTAGAATTTTTTTGTACTGAATGTATTTTTGAAGATGATTTCTATGTTTCTTTTCAGGGAAGTTCCAGAGAAGTCTCTTCTATTTTTTTTTTTTTTTTTTTTTTGAGACGGAGTCTTGCTCCGTCACCCACGCTGGAGTGCAGTGGCCGGATCTCAGCTCACTGCAAACTCCGCCTCCCGGGTTCACGCCATTCTCCTGCCTCAGCCTCCCGAGTAGCTGGGACTACAGGCACCCGCCACCTCGCCCGGCTAGTTTTTTTGTATTTTTTTAGCAGAGACGGGGTTTCACCGTGTTAGCCAGGATGGTCTCGATCTCCTGACCTCGTGATCCACCCGTCTCGGCCTCCCAAAGTGCTGGGATTACAGGCTTGAGCCACTGCACCCGGCCAAGAAGTCTCTTCTTTAGGACTCCTCCAACCACCATCCCCTATTGTCAATGATTTGCTGTTTTTATACTACCAGAATGCTTTGTTTATACATCCAATAAAGCATTCACAACACTTCAGTCTGCTGTATGAGCCAGTTTTCACAATCTTTCTTCTCCTCTAGATTGTAGAAGCTCCTCGAGGACATGAATTATGTCTTTTTCCATAGGAGGTCCCATGTCATCTAGTATAATGGTTTGCAAATAGTAATAATGATGACTCATTAACTTGACTGTTTACTGAGCACCTACTATTTGCTAGACACTATTCCAGGTGATGGGACTAGCACGAATGTTAACAAATAAGACAGAGAAATTAATGAGTAAATATATAATATTCACACTGTGATCTATTAGGTTGGTGCAAAAGTAATTGCGATTTCTGCCATTACTTTTAATGGTAAAAGCCACAATTACATTTACACCAACTTAAATATATTAAGAAGAAAAATAATTGAGATTAAAGGCATGAGGAGTAGGGAGTACACAAATATAAGTTCACTGGCCTGAGAAGGTCTTGATGGTAAGCGTATATGTGAATGGAGACCTGAGTGAAACGAGGTAGCAAGCCAGAGATGTGTGGATGGGAGGGACCGGAGGAAGAGTGTGTAGGACTGACTGAAAACAAATGCAAATAACCTGAACTGAAGCATGCTTGGGACACGCCGGAAAAGTGAGGAGGATAGTGTGGCTAGAGTGAAGTGTTTAAAAGTGGTCATGCATGCCAAATAAAAATAGTTGCAACAACCAGTAAGGCATGCATCAGAGAGATTGTGGGTTCAGTTGCAGACTACCACCGCAATAAAACAAATATTGCAATGAAGCGAGTCGCACGAAATTCTTGGTTCCCAGTGCATATAAAATTTATGTTTACACTATACTGTAGTCTCTTAAGTGTGCAATAGCATTATGTCTAAAAATACAGTGTACATACCTTAATTAAAAAGTTTATTGCTAAAATATGCTAGCAACTATCTGAACTTCCAGTGAGTCCTGCTTTTGCTGATGGAGGGTCTGGTCATGATGTTAATGGCTACTGACTGATCAGGGGGGTGGTTGGTGAAAGTTGGGGTGGCTGTGGCAATTTCTGAAAGTGACACAACAGTAAAGTTTGCTGCATTGATTGACTCTGCAGGGAAAGAGTGATATCAAGCTGTACCACTTCTCTGTAGCATGTGATAATGCATGATATCATTTTACCTCCAAGAAAACTTCTTTCAAAATTGGAGTCAGGCCTCTCAAACTTTGGATCTGCTTTGTCAATTAAGCTTATGAAATATTTGATACCCTTTGTTGTCATTCAGTGATGTTCACAGCATCTTCACCGGGGTAGATTCCATCTCAAGAAACCATTTTCCCTGTTCGTCCATAAGAAGCACCTCCTTATCCATTCAAGTTTGAACAAAAGATTACAGCAACACAGTTGCATCTTCATTCCACTTCTAACTCTAGTTCTCTTGCTATTTTCACCACATCTTCAGTTATTTCCTCCACTGGTCTGGAACTACTCAAAGTCGCCCGTGAGGACTGGAATAAATTTCTTCCAATCTCCTGATATTTTGACCTTCTCTTATGAATCACAAATGTTCTTAATGGCATCTAGAATGGTGAATCCTTTTTAGGAAGTTTTCAATTTACTTTGTCCACATTCATCTGAGGAATCACTATCTATGGAAGCTAGAGCCATGTGAAATGTATTTTTTTAAATAATCAGACTTGAAAGTTGAAATTACTCTTTGATCCATGGACTGCAGAATGGATGTTGTGTTAACAGGCAAGAAAACAACATTAATCTCTTTGTATATCTCCATCAGAGATCTTGTGTGACCAGGTATGAGCAGAAATACTTTGAAAGGAATCTTTCTTTTTTTTTTTTTTCCTCTTTTCTGAGCAGTAGGTAACAGTGGGCTTAAAATATTCTGTAAATCATGGTGTAAACAGATGTGCTTTCGTCCAGGCTTTGTCACTGCATTTATAGAGCACAGGCAGAGTAGATGGAGCATAATTCTTAAGGACCCTCACATTTTCAGAATGGTGAATGAGCATTTGCTTCGACTTAAAGTCACCAGCCACATTAGCCTCTAACAAGAGAGTTACTCTGTCCTTTGAAGCTTTGAAGCCAGGAATTGATTTCTGTAGCTCTGAAAGTCCTAGATGGCATCTTCTTTCAATACAGGCCTATTTCAGCTACACTGAAAAGCTGTTGTTTAGTGTTTACCTTCATCAATGGTCTTAGTTAGATCTTCTGGATAACTTGCTGCAGCTTCACCATCAGCACTTACTGCTTCTCCTTGCACTTTTCTATTATGGAGACATATTTTTTCCTTAAACCTCAGGAACCGAGCTCTGCTAGCTTCAGATTTTTCTTCTGTAGTTTCCTTACTTCTCTTTTCCTCCATAGAATTGAACAGTTAGGGTCTTGCTCTGGATTAGGCTTTGACTTAAAGGGAATTTTGTGGCTGGTTTGATCTTCTATCCAGATCACCCAAACTGTCTTCATATCAGCAATAAGGTTGTTTCACTTTCTTATCATTCGTGTGTTCACTGGAATAACACTTCTAATTTCCTTTATGAACTTCTTCTTTTTTTTTTTTAATGCACATCTTGGCTGTTTGGCTCAAGAGGCCTAGCTTTTGGCCTGTCTTGGCTTTTGACATGCCTTCCTCACTAAGCTTAACTATTTCTAGCCTTTCATTTAAAGTGAGAGATGTGCTACTCTTCCTTTCACTTGAACACCTTGACACCTTTGTGCGGTTATTAATTGGCCTAATTTCAGTATTATTGTGGGACATGGGGAGGTCCAAGGAGGGACATGGGAATGGCTGGTCAGTGGAGCAGTCAGAGCACACCTATTTATCAATTAAGTTTGCCATCTCATATGGCCATGATTTGTGACACCCCAAAATAATTATAGTCACATAAAATATCACTAATCACAGATCACCATAATACATATAATAATAATGAAAAAGTCTGAAATATTGTGATAATTACCAAAAGCTGACACAGAGCCATTAAGTGAGCACATACTGTTGCAAAAATTGTACCTAAAGACCTGCTTGATACACAGCTGCCTCCACAAGTCTTCTATTTGTAAAAAACACGGTATTTGCCAACTGCAATAAAGTGAAGTGCAATAAAACAAGATATGCCTTTATTTGTTAAGTGCACATTGAAGATGCTCGGGAAAAAATAAATTGCCTTTGTGATTTAAAGAATCCACATAAATCTAACAAAAGAATGACAAAACATATTTCTGTTTTTCAGCTTTAAGAGATGGGGGCAGTGAGTGGATCAGGAGCAGGATGGTAGTGGTGGGCAGCTCAGAACAAGTCCAGTTGCCGTGGGGTTTCCCTCCATGGCAGAGGGCTCTCCACTCCGTTTCTCTGCCCCTGCGGCAGGCACACCTGCAGGGATGCTTGGGCCCTGGGTGCAGATGGGCAATCGTATGCCTCATCACCCATTCAGGCACACACTTACTTGTTTTCCACATGCAAATATGGGCTTTTTGCGGATGAATTTAATACAGTTGTTGCTTCCTCATTTTATTTAAAACAAAACAAATGGCCAACCATGTCAGTTGAGGGTAGCAAATAGAAACATGAGTATTACGGTCTTTGCTGTTTGTGTCAATTACACGGCTGAAAGGAATCCCAGGCAAATCAGTCTTTTCTGTGCTCAATTTTATTTTTACTTTATATCACCTTTTCTTATTATCATTATTGGTTTTAACAAAATTTTTAAAGAGGGCTATCGCATTACTTTCTCTTAATCATTTTATCAATATTTCAGGCTCCTTAGTTCTATTTTGTGGTTTCCACCTTTGACATTTTTAGTTTCTGAACTTGGGGCCCATTGTACGAAAAAGGCATTATGGAGTCTCCAAAAGCCTTTGGCAGGTGGTATCTGTGACTTCCTTAGCCTGGAAATAAACAAATAAACAAGCACAAATTAGGAGTATTTGTCCTATTACTGCACTATTAGTATCGACTGCGCAACATCATGCAAAAAGTCACTTTCATTTATCTGGCAGGTCCTATGTAAACACCAATACAGTCAAGGGGGCTTGGATAGGTATTTGCCTTCATTTCTAATGAAACTTCAGGCCTCTAGGGTAGGATATCAAAATTGGTAGATCATTTGCAATTTATTTTATCCCAAACACCTCACTTTACAGTCAGAGAAACTGAGTCCCAGAGAGGTAAAATGAGTTGCACAAGGACTCAGAGAGCAAGAAGTAGAGATGGGACTTGAGCACCTCGATCTCTGGTATTGCTGTCCTCTAGTTCATGGAGCTGGCAGATGGCTACCTCTGTGACCTGGAATGATGGAGAGACCACTGGACCCTTCAGAGGATCTCATCTCAAGGTGGGGTTTATGTGTAAATGATATCTGTGTGTTTCATTTTCCTTTCATAAACTAATTTGAAAATCCTTTTGGGATCAAATTTTAAGCCAGAAAGTAGTGGGGGGTGGACGTGGGTAGGAATTGCTTACAACTTGCCTAACAAGGTTGTTGACTGCATAAGAGTCAGGAGTTTTGGGTAAGAGTGTGTGTGTGTGTGTGTGTGTGTGTGTGTCAGAGAGAGAGAGAGAGACAGAGAGGTAAAGAGGAACAAATGAAGAGGGAGAGGTCAGATTGTTTGACAGTAGCAACTTCATAGGCACAGAATTTCTGAGTTAGAAGGAAGTCTAATATGTACTGAATTTGTTTCGTAGTGAAGGAAATTGATGTGCCTCGAGTAGCTGAGAGCCTTACTCAAGGTCATTCCACTGTAATTGAGTAGTTAAAATATTAGACTAGCAACATACTTGAGTAGAAACTTTCATATAAAAAAGCATAATCATAACTATCCAATCGTATTTACTAGTTAACTAGTAAGGCTGCTCAGGTGGGATAACGCATCTATCTTCTTTGGGATTCTTCCCTCAGACGTGGTTTTGGTGGGAGGAACATGGCAAGGGAGGAACGAGCTCCAAATGCAGTCCTCGGTGATCTGAGCGGACACACAAGCGCAGATCAGAGACACTCTTAGCGAATGAACCTCCCCATTGGCTATATTAAAGTAATCCTCTGAAAAAGTTCCGTGTGGAGAGCAAGGCCAGTTAGGGAACATTTTGTGAATCTTTTATATGTCCTTAACTATATGATTATTTTATTTTTAAATGAAAAATGTTAGGATGTTACGGGGTATGTATGCATAGTCTAAAGTGATGATTTTAGAGGTAGCAAGACAGTGAGAATGTCCCTACGTGTGAAATGGGCACAGTTTTATCAGGGAAGTATTAATAGAGGATTAATGTTCCACACAGTGGCTGTAAGAATGATAAATGGTCATGGGGATGGCCTGACACTCTAGGAGCAGAAAGTGGTGGGTATGGATAGGACTACTGATGTCGCGTGAATTCAACCTGCTGTTATCTGCGCAGGCCTCTCTGCAGCTGTTTGCCCTGAAGTACATGCTGTACGCTTCTCCAGCTGATCCTGCATGACTGGATATAAATGCCTGTCCGCTGTGTGCTGGACAGCCCCAGACACCCTCGGCAGCCTGCTGTGTTTGTGTGAGACATGCTGTGTTAGGGATTTAAGCATCTCCCTACTTGTTCCTCATCTTTTTCTCTTCTCCTCCTTCTGATCTCCATTCATGTTTCCCTTTGGGGGAGAAAAAGTCATCAGAGTTGTTTGAAGGTTCATTTATGTTGATTTGTTTTTATTTTCAAGCTAATTTGTTTCCTGCTTGTATCTGTAACTGATGTACTTCATGTGAGACCATGTTATAATATACTTGAGTTCTTCTCGGCCCTCTGATTTCTTTTCTTTTTTTCTTTTACTGAAAAATAAAAGATTTCCTTCTTTCTTCAGACCTACAGCTTTCTCATCTACATGGACAACCTATTTTCAAAGAATCTTCGAGAGTTATTGACTTTGTTATAACTACTACTATGTAAGTAATTTCAGATGATAGAATTCAAAATAGATTTAACTTGTTTTTCTAGAAACAATTTATTTTCCCTATAACTTTAAAGAGTAATGGTGGGGAATAGGACATTCTGAGAGTAAGAAGAAACATGCCAAATAAGTTTCTGACTTCCAGTTAGGCATTTGGAGAAAAAGTCTTTATTCCAGTGACCTCTGCTCATTGGAAAGCTTTGGGCTGGTAGATTTCATGATTCTGACGCTGTATGTCCTCTTGAGTTACAGTGAGTGATGAGGCCAAATCGCAGGGTGGATGGTGTGCTTTTTTTGGGCTAATGGGTGTTAAGGAGGCATGCTGTCCTTTGACTTTAAGACAGATCATTTCCTCAGTTGGGTAATGTTTAAGGAATCCGTTAAATCCTTAAATATATGGCACACATAAGGAATGCAGAACTTTTAGAGACTCAGCCTTAACATGGGTTACGTTTTAGCATGGCTGATGGCTAAATTTGATTTTTACTGGGTTTGTTCAACACATTTCTCACTTATAGGTAAAAGCCTGCTTTTTATCCTCTCCATCCTCATCACCTTTTTAGTTGTGTCTCTGCTTGATTCTTCTTGCATTCAGGTCTATATTGTGTTATAAAAAGAAAGAGAGAGACAGAGAGAGAGAGAGATAAGAAGAAGAAGAAGGAAAGAAAAAGAAACACACACACACACACACACACATTGAATGGGAAGGCAGGAGAGTAGAGCTCTGACCCCAGCTCTGTCATAGCCACCTGTGTGACTATTTGCAAGCATTTTCATCCATTCAACAAATTACTTTTACACACCAGGTACCGGAGGTACAAAACTGTGAAAGACACGGTTCTTACCCTCACCGCTTACAGTCAGGAGTAGAGAGTTAGGTACACAAATAGAATGTGAAATCACTTCTCCTTTCTGGGTCTTCATTTTACAAATGCAAGAGCCAGAACTGGGCCAGGTGATCACCAAGGTCCCTTCTGAGGCTAACGTGCCATCATTCATGCAAAATTCATTAAACATCCGATAATCACTTATCTAAGTGAAAATTAGCAAACATTTCCCCTTTCTCCTTAGTTTGTAGGGGATGATATTGAAGATGAATGAGGCAATGTCTGCAAAATGCTTTAATAAGCAAGTTGGAGAAAGAGATTATGTAAGTTTGAGGCATTATTATTAATGAAAAATGAAAACAAGGGCTGATGTTTTCAGAGAGAGAACAGATGGTTCCTTTGTTCAGAATTTGAGTATAAAAAAGAGAGAAAAAAGATACTTGCCATATTGTTTAGGCCCTGAATGTGAGTAACTTTAAAATGCCAAAACAATCTGGTTAGGAAAGTCCCATAGATTCAAAATAGCTCCTACAGTGATCAAACTATAATTAATATAACAAAAAAAAATGATGGTAAGAAAAATACTAATAAGAAATGCCACAGTGACAACTGACACAACCTAACAAAAAGTCCTATTTTTGCATCAACTCTAGAAACTTCGTTTTTTTCTGTTTTCAGGAGTTATACCACACTGTGGAGCAAACTAGTGAGAACCGATTTAAAACTGTTTCTACAGTTCCCCCTACCCCTCAGGTTATTTTAGTTTCCCATGACTCATAAAGGAAATCTTCAGGATTCACAAGAAATTGGCAATTCTTTTCCATCTTTGCTGTTGGGTATTGATAGGAAAACAGCGTGGTTTGGGGCAGTTTAAGTAGAGAGCAAACCTCCAGGGATTTGGGGTGGTGTCGCAGAAGGCCGGATCTGGGAAGGACCTTTGAAAAGCTTGCACGGAAAGTTGTGAAATAAATGGTTTCTTTCTCTCTTTCTTTACTTCTAATATTTCGTGATCTGTTTCTACAATACACAAGCTAATTGATGTTATCCTTTTGGTGTGATTCTTGCTGTCCTGGGGTCTATCACTTGTAGGCTATGAGAATGAGGCCATAGGCCACCAAGCTGGCAGCACTGAGCAAAAGGTGCTAGACCCTTCTGAGTTCAGGTGACGTGTAACTGATGCTGTGATTGGACAGGGTGACTAACCTCAGTCTCTCCTGGCGTAATTTCTTCACTGTGGAAAAAGGCTAACTAGCAAGTTCACTCTGACACTAATCTGAGTTCAGGTCCACATCTTTTTTTTTTTTAATTAATTATTTTATTTTAAAAATTTTTATTTTTTGAGACAGTCTCGCTCTGTCGCACAGGCTGCAGAGCAGAGGCACAATCTCTGCTCACCACAACCTCCACCTCACGGGTTCAAGTGATTCTCTTGCTTCTGCCTCCTGAGTAGCTGCCAGGCGCCTGTCACCATGCCTGGCTAATTTTTGTATTTTTAGTAGAGGTGGGGTTTCACCATGTTGTGGCAGGCTGGTCTCGAACTCCTGGCCTTAAGAGATCCGCCTGCCTTGGGCTGCCAAAGTGCTGGGATTACAGAAGTGAGCCAGTGTGCCCGGCCCATATACAGTTGTAGGAAGGCTGAGAATGGCTTTTAATTTGGGAGCGTTTAAAAGCAAACATGCTTCCTCAAGACAACAGTAACAAAATATTGACATTGTTGAGGTGGGAACTTCTTTAATGCTACCCGAACTTCTTGCTGAAATGGTTCTATGCAGTTTTGCATAGCTAGGTGTGGTAAGCTCATTCACAGACATGGAAGAGGCAGAGTGGGCTTAGGGAGAGGCACAAGTCTAGTGGTCCAACTTGGGTTCTGGGTTCTAGTCCTGCTTCTGCTACTAACCCCATGAGACCTTAGAATACCCATCTCTAAGGTTTCTTTCAGAGCTGAATCACTGTTTGGTCTGTGATTCATGAAAGCAATTAGAAGACTCTGCCTCTCCTTCAAGGCCAAGACTTTGCTCAGAATACTCCCTAAGGACTTTCTCACTGTATGTGGCACTTTTCTCTATTAGACAGTTTATTCATTCTCCATTGTATTAGAGTCAAAAGTGTGATCGTTTGTTGTAAAGGTGCCTTTTCCATGTCATCTCTAATAACCTACCCCTCTATCCTCTGAGTAACCTACTCTTTTAAAGCAAGTCTCCTTTGGCTTAATCACACTGCCTGGTGCCTACTCAGCATTATGTGTTTGTTGTCTGCCCTGAAGTGTGAACTCAGTCATGTCCTGCTCTTTTCTGAAGCCTCAGCATGTACAATTTTCAATGAATCTGAGTGAATGAATGATGGATGAATGATTTTGTATCTCCTTACCAGGCCATATGTCCCTTGAGGGCATGGACCATGTCTAATGGGTGGCCACCTGGTGTCTCATTCTTGGTCCGTTGTTAGTGGTAATTTTTGTCCTCTTCTTTGCACTCATCATTCAAGGCTTGTATTAGGGTAAATTATTAGCATAATTCTGCCTGGTTTCCCACTCCACCAATCTCCCCCCCCCTTTTTTTTTTGAGACAGAGTCTTGCTCTGTCACCCAGGCTGGAGTGCAGTGGCACAATCTTGGCTCACTGCAACCTCTGTCTCCCGGGTTCAAGCAATTCTCCTGCCTCAGCCTCTCAAGTAGCTGGGATTATAGGCATCCACCACTACGCCTGACTAATTTTTTTATTTTTCATAGAGACAGGGTTTCATCATGCTGGTCATGTTGGTCTCGAACTTCTGACCTCGTGATCCACTTGCCTTGGCCTCCCAAAGTGCTGGGATTACAGGCTTGTTTTTAAACAGTTTGTGGGCAGGGATGGTATTTTCTTATGATTCTATTCCTTAGAGATCCTGGTCCAGAGCCATTAGCAGAGAAAATTCTCAGTAAATGTTTGCTGACCTGAACTTCATTCTACCACTTCTGCCTTCCTTTTGCCTTTTCACCTTCTCTTAGAAGGCACCTTATATGATAATGTTGGCTATGCAATAAAGACCACATAGTAAATTTAATAAAATAGGAAGCATGCTTCCCTCTTGTTTCTACCCCAACACTTTTTTTTTTTTTTTAAGATCAAAATAACATTACATTTGGGTGTGCCCTGGTTTTATTTATTTATTTTTATGTAGACACGGTGTCTCACTATGTTGCCCAGGCCGGTCTCCAACTGCTGAGCTCAAGTGATCCTCCCACCTTGGCCTCCCAAAGTGCTAGGATTATAGGTGTGAGACACCAGACCCAGCCCAGCCCTGCTTTTACAAAAAACAAAGTAATGATGAATATATTGTACTACCCTCACTGTTTTCCTTTGTCTGTGAATGCTTCTTATTTTGTCAGGAAAAGGAAAAGGTTTCTGTTTCCTGACCATAATTGTTGAAATATGTTTTCAAGGTTTTTTACTTTATTTTTTGACTGATACCATAACATAGTGTGAAATGATGTGAGGATTTTCTAATGGAGAAATGACTTAGAATATCCCGTGGATGTCCTATCTGCTTTTTAATTGTTTTATCATCCCAGACATGTTTCTCTATTCCTGTCTCTTCTTTTATCTATAAAATGAGGTTATTGAACTAGACGCTGTCTACAACTTTTTTTTTTCTTTCATTAACATTAAATCTCTGGTACCTGAGAACATTGGGATCAGGTTGATATTGCTGAGTGTCTGTTTCATTGGTCTGCCCTTCAAGTAGGAATGATGACCTATAGAATTTCTGTAATTATTGGCCTCAATAACTTTCTAAAGCCTTTAGAAAGCAGATACCCTTCAATTTATCTCACTAATTTGTTTGTGATTAACACCCTCTGCCCCTTCTCATATCCCAAGCTCAGTGTTTTGATATTTAATTACAGGGAATTCTATCCCCTTCATAGATGATATAGCAATTGTATTTCACTTCTCTTAGCTGAAATCTCTGCTGACTTTCCATGTCTTATGAATTTAAAGAGTCTAAATAGGGGATGAGATCTTAAATATTCCTTCCAGTTTCTACATTTGCTACTCAGCCACAACATTTTCCCTGGAAAAGGGTGAAAACCCGTGAGTCCCCCACAGGGTGGGAGCAGTGAATACACCCACATTTTCCTACCGTCTGACACAGATGAGACACAAAGGAGGGACTCAGATAATTATTTAACTGAATCAACTGGGTTCCTTAATTCTCACAGTATTATCCTTCCTTACTTTGTAAATAGGGAAATGGAGGCTTAGTCACACAAAATGTCTTGTTCGAAGTTACTAATCGATTGAGTAACTTAATAATTTATTGACATCTGAGGCTTTTCTCTGATTTTATAGCCTCAGACCAGAAATGATGGGATCTCAGCCTTCCTTGCTTAGAGATTGGTGAGCCAAGACCTGGAGAGAGAACTCTGGTTGTCTGAAGTCACCCAGATGAACTATTAATAGAAAAAGATTTCTACTCAGCCAGTACTTAAAAGCTCGACATGTTTGTGTGGAGACCTGAATGTGACTGAGTTCAGATCACTTTAACTTCCTGGGCCTCACTTGACCCATCTGTGAAATGGGGTAATGAACTCTTTTCTGCATGAAGGCAGGGGACTGTCCAGATGACCTCTGGAGAATTCTTCTTACCCTGAGATCAATGGTTCTGTGAGTAGTACAACTCACACCCAAAGTCTTAGTCGCAGGACACTTTAGTGGCAAAAAAAAAAAAAAAATTTTGAGGCTATTTTTAGAGCCTTCATCTGTTTATAGACTAGTTGGTAGGAGAGCAATACCTTTGAAAGGTTAAGGAATAGTTTTATACACTGTGTTAAGGATGTTGTCAAAACTAATATTCATGTATGAAAAGACTTTAACATTTATTAATATTTCTTTCTATAGATTGGTGAAATTGGTTTGTTATTTTTGTCATTTCACTTTTGTGGAAATTGAGCAAAGGTGAGAGATAAAATGATGTGATCAGGCCGGGTGTGTTGGCTCATGCCTGTAATCCCAGCATTTTGGGAGGCCAAGGTGGGCGGATCACCTGAGTTAAGGAGTTCAAGATCAGCCTGGTCAGCATGGTGAAACCCTGTTTCTACTAAAAATACAAAAATTAGCTGGGTGTGGTGGCACATGCTTGTAATCCCAGCTACTTGGGAGGCTGAAGCAGGAGAATCATTTGAACCTGGGAGGTGGAGGTTGCAGTGAGCAGAAATCACGCCATTGCACTCCAGCCTGGGTGACAGAGTAAGATTCTATCTCAAAAAAAAAAAAAAAAAAGTGATCAACATCAAAGGACACTGTAAAGCAGCAGAGGATTGAAGATTTTCCTAAGACTTATTGGATGTAGAGGAGTTTAAAATATTCTAGCCCAGTGGTTTGCAAACTTGGCTACATATTAAAATCTTCAGAGGAACTTTCAAAAGATGCTTGCCCCCCTACAATGCTCATCTCAATCCCAGTGTCTGTGGGTGAGACCTAAGCTCAGTTATATTTTAAAACTCCTGAGAGTTTAGAACCGTTGATCTAGTCTTGGTTTCATATCAATTTCTCTGATGGTATCTTGCTTGACATCTTACTTACTGGGCTGCATTTTTATGCTACGACTTCCATGACACCCAAGTGAAAACCTCTGGATGACCCCAAAATTCACCCAAACAACATGAATGTAATAGGAACTCTTGAAAAGGCTTACAAGCCTTGAAGTAAATGTTGGGCAAAGGGAGCGAAGGGGTTAATGTTTTTTTGCATTGGGACCTGCCTTCTTTTTATGCTTCTAGGAACATTTAAAAACGAGAGCAAGGAATATATTTCATTGCTTTAATTGTTCAAGGTCTTTTAAAAGCGTGTGCAATAAAATGCCATTTAAGATAACTGACCTTTATATTTTAATGCTTTTTGGAAGGAACAATACCTAGTGTTCAACTGCAGTATAACTTTTAATTATATATATATATATATAAAATATATGTGTGTGTGTGTGTGTGAGCAGAGCTTGTTTTGGAATCAGAGTGCTGAGGGTTTTGCTGCCTTCCCAGATATTTTACCTGTTTCTGTTTCAACATCAAGTTCCATTCAGTTGATGTTTCTTGACCTCATAATGTCTAACCTTTATATCTTTGTTTTCTCTGTCTCCAAACTTATCTGAGAAGGAGACTTCAAGGCCTGATTCATTAATTTTTCCTTCTGCTGGGAAGCTCAGGTGTGTCATGGAAGCTCATGTGGCCCAATCTGTATTTCGACAAAGAGGAAAGCTCCCTGCTCTCCCCTGCACAAATTCGTTTGGTAATTTTTAATCCCAAAGGCCACTACTAATACATTTTAAAAAATTGATGCTGGCTATGACGTTGTTAGATATAGCTCATCTTCCAACTCTAAACTTGCTCTTTCTAAAAGGGAAATAGTACTCAGGTTGCAAACATAGTGAACTGGAATTTCAGAGGCTTGAATTGACCTACAAAACTTGTAACTGTAGCCCTGGTTATACATCCACTGTGGTCTTGGACATGTGAGGTGTTGTCTACCCTCAGGAGTTTTAGAAGAAGAAATTTTATGGCAGCACTTTCCATATTAAGAAATTAAAATAGCCAGGTGCAGTGGCTCACACCTGTAATCCCAGCAGTTTGGAGGCCAAGGAGGGAGGATAGCTTGAGTCCAGGAGTTTGAGTGGAGTGGTCAACACAGCTGAGACCCCACATGTACAAAAAATTTAAAAATTAGCTGGCATGGTGGTTCATGCCTATAGTCTCAGTTACTCAGAAGGCTGAGGTGGGAGGATCGCTTGGACCTGGGACATCAAGGCTACAGTGAGCTGAGATTCTGCCACTGTACTCCAGCCTGGGTGACAGAGCAAGACTGTGTCCAAAAAAAAAAAAAAGAAAGAAAAGAAAAGAAAGAAAAAAGAGAAGAAAATATGCAAAATTCTTTGTGTAGCTCTGAAATATATCTATGTATGTATATATACATAAATATGTGAAATAAAATTGCTTGTGCTTAATTTATTATTTTAAAATCATGTTTGAAAATAGAGCTAATTCTCAGTTATTACATTTCCCCCTCTCCTCTTTCTGATGGTTTTTTTCTTAACTTTTGATTGTAAATGATTTTAAACTTATTTAAAAAGTTGCAAAATAAGCATAGTCCAATATAGCCATATACTTTTATACTAACAATAGACAAATACCCAGATTTGTCTATTGTTAACATTTTATCCCATTGGCTTTATCATCCTCCCCCTTCCTCCCTCCCTTCCTCTCTCTCTCTCTCTCTACACACACACGCACACACACACGCTCTCCCCCACCCCATATATATATATATATATATATTTTTTTTTTTTTTTTCCCAGAAGTATTTGAGAGTAGGTCACATACATCATTGCCTCTACCCTTAAGTGTAGTGTTATTTCCTAATAATAAAAAGAATACAGACAGTCTCCTCATATTCACAGTATGGTAATCAGCTTCTGTACATTTGACACTGATTCAATACTTCAATCTACTGTCTGTACTTCTCCTTTGTCAGGTGGCCCAGTTCTGTCCTTGAAGAAAACTACTTTTTTGCCTTCGGTGTACAGTCCAGCCTAAGGTCAGGTAGTGCATTTAATTGTCAAGTCTCTTTAGTCTCCTTTGATTTGGAACATTTCCACAGCCTTTCTTTATCTTTTATGTCATTGACACTTTTGTAGAACATCGTGTTCTCCCCCTTTACAAATATAGTATTCCTCATTTTGTATTAACCACTTGTTTCTTCACGTTTTGATTCAATTATGCATTCCCCGAAGGAATATTACAAAGATGATGTGTCCCGCTCAGGTGTCACATCTGGAGTCTTATGTGTCCGTTTATCCATCATTGGGGATGTTAATTTTGAGCAACTGATCAAGGCATTGTCCAGTTTCTCCGCAGTATAGGTATTCTTTCCTTTGCAATTATTAAGCTATCCATGGGGAGACACTTTATTGTTGCTCCTCGTGAAAATATTACCCTGCATTTTCTCCTAAACCAGTATTAAGTATGATGGCTGCAAAATTAGGATTCCATGTTACTACTCTCTTCACATTTATCATTTGGCATTCTGCGTTCTACTGTATGCGGGAGCCCCTTCCTTCTCCCCCATCTCTCTCTTCCTCTCCTCTCCTCTCCTCTCCTTTTCTTTTCCTTCCTTCCTTCCTTCCTTCCTTCCTTCCTTCCTTCCTTCCTTCCTTCCTTCCTTCCTTCCTTCCTTCCTTCCTTCCTTCTCTTTTTTCTTTTTCTCTCTCTTCTTTCTTTCTCTCTTTCTTCTTCTCTCTCTTTCTTTTTCTCTTTCTTTCTTTCTTTCTTTCTTTCTTTCTTTCTTTCTTTCTTTCTTTCTTTCTTTCTTTCTTTCTTTCTTTCTTTTCTTTTCTTTTCTTTTCTTTTCTTTCGGTTATGGTCTTCAAGATTCCTGTTTCAATCTTTCATAATTCATTCCTGCTATATAATTATTTTGACTGTCAAATTACCCCAGATTTGGTCAATGGGAGCTGTATCAAGTTGACTCCTGTGTCCTTGAGACATGTACCCATCATATTTGTTGTTGTTAGCAATTGATTAATTGCTGGAAGAAAAAGAGGTTCTAGTTTGGTCTTGTATATTCTCTGTCCCAGCCATGAAGTCAACTGTGTCTTCATTATGTCCTCACTCTTTTTAAGTGCAGAATGATGTTAGAGATCTGAGTGCGAGGTGTGCTCATTACTACTCTGGTGCCTTCACTTATAGGCTCTTTCAATGACTGGAGCTAGGAAATTTTATATATAAAAGTATATGTATATAAACAAAACCTACATGTATATGTATATCTGTAAATATGTGGAGGCATATATATATGTGTATATACAAATACTACCACTAATAATTTGCTAGTATCACTGACTACACAAAACAAATCTGTGCAAAAGAGTTGAGGATTTCCTTGTGGTGCTCCTCCTTCAACTTAACCCTGCCCAAGACTGAGGGTATATTGTCATATGCTCTTCAGGGATTACCTGGATTAGTTCTTTTGTCATGTCTCTTTCCCCTACATCCTAATGTCCTTATGTTCATTTAAAATCAGTTGGGTTCAAATGCTTCAGTTTGCTATCAGTTTTAGTTTCCTTCCTTCCTATCCTAGTTCGTTTAATTTTATTTTTTGAATATGTAAAACATTAACGTGCTTCCAGAAGCCAAAACTAAACCAAAAGAAGTGCCAGTCTCTCAGATATTTGTTCCACCTTGTTATTCCCTGCATCTCTTGGAAGTTTTCTTGGTTATCTTTGTGGTATTTCTTTTTAATCCTGATTTTTTATGTGTGTGTGTGTGTGTGTGTGTGTGTGTGTGTGTGTGTGTGTGTATTTATTTTACATTTCCTTTTCTTTCTTACTCAAAAGATAGCGTGTTGTATATTTTCCTTTGCACTCTGATTTTGTGAATTTTTTTCTTTTTTTTTTACGCTCCCTCTCTTCTTTTCTTCTTCTCTTCCTCCTTACCTTTCTTCCTTCTTCCCTTTTTTTGTTTTTCTTCTCTCTCCTGCTCAACCAATTTGCTATGCTTGGACAGTTGGATGGTTTTCTGCAATGAATAACATCTTGCATATGTATTTCCATATCTTTAGATATATCTTTGGGATATAGTCTTAGAAATGGGAGTGCTGGGTTAAGAGTAAATGTTTTGTGAAGTGTTTTAGTTACCGAATTTCTCTCTGACGGAATGTCCCACCAGCATCCCCAGCTACAGAATGTCTGTGAAGCTTATGAATTGTTGCCCATTTGATGGATGAGAAATGGTATCTCAGTATAGTTTTGATTTGCATGTGTCCTATTAGGAGTAAAGTTAAGCATCTTTATGTATTTAATGTCCGTATATATTCATTTTGTGAGTTCTTTTTTTAATGAGTTACCTGCTCATGTCTTTTGCCCATTATTTAATTTTATTATTATTTTTTGGGGACAGTCTTTCTCTCTGTTGCCCAGACCGGAGTGCAGTGGCACGATCTCAGCTCACTGTAACCTCTGCCTCCCAGGTTCAAGTGATTCTCCTGCCTCAGCCTCCTGAGTAGCTGGGATTGTATAGGCGCGTGTCACCACACCCAGCTAATTTTTTGTATTTTTCATGGAGATGGGGTTTTGCCATGTTGGCCAGGCTGGTCTCGAACTCCTAACCTCAAGTGATCTGCCCACCTCGGCCTCCCAAAGTGCTTGGATTACAGGCATGAGCCACTGCACCCAGCCTCCCCCGCCTTTTTTTAAATTGGATTTTTGGTCTTTTTCTCAATTAGAAAAGTCTTCAGAAATTAGATATATTAGCCTTTCATCTATGAAGTATATTACACATATCTCTCCCAATTTGTTTATCTTTTGACTTTGATTGCAGTGTTTTTTTTTTTCTTTTCAGTCATATAAAATTTTTATGCTTATAGAGACAAATTTAAGAATCATTTCTCTTATTGCTTCTGGACTTTGTTCATTGTTAGAGAGCATTTCTTAACACCCATGTTATCTGCATGTTAACTTCCAGTACCTGTATAGTTTCATTTTTCACATTTAGATCCTTAATTCATCTGCAGCTTATTTGTGTGTAATGTAACAAATGGATCCACTTTTACTTTTTTCCAAATGGTTATCTGGTGTCTCAACACAATTTAGTATGAAAGTATCTTCTTATACTTCTCCTGTGATTTGAGATTGATGGTTACTTTTTAACCTACACCATGACTAGGTGTGAAGGAGAATGATGGTAAACAGTGGAACAGGGTAGTTAGAGGAAAATGAGGTCCCAGGTAGATAATGACTGAAACCCGATAACAACCTACATATTTTTGACTTCAACACAGAACTCTTTACCTTTTACGAGTCATCCTCTCTGGTCCATTTCTTTGGTCAAAAATTAACATATTTAATAGAGAAGGTGTTTAAAACAAAAGGAGGGTTTAGAGATTATCTGTGCTTTTCCTTCCTCTCAGTAAAACCTGTAACACCCCTTCCTCCCCAAATAAATTATGAGAATGGGGCTGCATACATTTTTTGTGAGCACGTGTGATTATGTTTCCTCTTGTTCCTCGCCGCATGGTGATTACTCTGTGCGCTCTCCTGCAAACTGCCCATGTTTCACTGCTTGTAGGTCAAAGCTATATTGGGGGAGAAGCGAATTTGGGAAGTTTTGCAAGTTAAGTTGTGCTACCTGAGTCAGTGACTGTGTCTTAATTCACCTTTTTGCTTCCAGGTTCTTGCTCAGGGCCATCTGTGCACATGGTTTTCACTCAATAAATGCATCATGAATTTAAATGACTACACATTAAACTAAAACGAGGTCTGCCCACCTATTCTTAAGAAATTAAACTCTACAAATGAGGTATTCCAAAACTACAAAAGAGGGTGAAAGCCAAAACAGATGAAGCTGTCCTTATATGGGCAGGAAAAACTCAGTAAGATTTTATCAGTTCAGTAGGTGTTGCATATGGAGATTTGGAACTGTCTGCCAGTTCCAAGATGGCCTCACTTTATTGTGTGGTCAGTACAGTTTGTATCTAGTCCTCATCAGGTTGGGCCTGGAACTCCCCAACTCCTTTTAAAAACAGCAAATCAGGGTTTCTGTGGTGGAATGGGGAGGAAGCTGGCTTGCATTAATTGATGTATAAGGTAGCCCATGATAAACTCAATGCCACTTTTATACGCATCTGGGAGCAAGAGCTTTTGGTTAATTGGCTTGCCTATGTTTTTGCTCTGCCTTGGAGGCTACAGAAATGGAATTGTTTGTTAGAGTCGTTGCATGGTGAAGGAAGAATCAGAGCCAAGGTTTTGAAGGACCTAAAGGAGAACATTCTGTGTTCTGCAGGCGTCTTCCTCCTTGGGATACAAACAGCCCCCTGCCAACCACACGCAGTAGGTAGGATTCCTTCAATGCCTCTCCTCGGGTGAAAGATGTGGCATGTGGAACTGAATGATCAAAATCACTGGGGCAACTGTATGGGCTCCCTCCTGCAGTGTAACATCCTAACAGGACTTTGGCAGGAATGGGTACCTAAATATTTAGACCCCTGGAGGCCTCATCTGTCTCAGCCATACCTACCAGTCACCACAGTGTCTCCTTTCTCTGTGTGGTACTGGATAAATACAGATAAATTCTACACCCAGACTTACTCCTACCTCATGCAAGGAAGTTATAAAATGTTTGAGTAGCTTACTTAAGTATTATTCCTGCCATGGCTTCTTGACATGCCTTGATGGAGCTATGGAAAGCATCTTGGTTGCTTCAGTACAAGGTTGTGAGTCGTTTCATAGGTCAGGGTACTCACTATAGTTTGCTGAGCTTATCCACTGTGTGGATCCATCTAGGGAAAGGAGCAGAGAAGATACTGGGAATACCACATCTGCTGAAGACTGTGCTGGATGCTTTCTCCAGAGATCTCATCCAATCTTTTCAACACCCACTCAAAATATAGGAGCTGTTCCATTTCACAGATGAGGAAACAGAGGCTCAGAGACTTTACGTTAGTCTCCCAGGTCATCAAGCTAGTGTTAGTGTTCACAGAACCGAGACTCTAAACCAGGTCTGAATACCCATGAAATTGATGCTTTTCCTCTATGCCTGACACATGCCACATCATCCCAAGGCATCACCTTTTCTTGAATCTTGTTCATAGATTCTGGGCAAGCAGCCTGAGTTTGGTTCTATGAAACCTTTCCTGAGCTCCTCCACCTCCCTGTACACACACTATGTGAACACTGTAATGGTTAGTTGTATACACAGTTGTTGCCAGTGCTAGACTGTGAGTTCTTCTAAATATCTTCCTACAGTGTTTAATTCATAGCTGGCTTTTGATACATATGTAGTGAAAATTCTGGTTTTCTATATCATACTGTGTTTCCATGCTGACACTAAAAATCTAGACATGCTTTCTTAGAATCAGGCAACCCATTTACCTTTAAGGATGCACTGACTTTGGTTTTTGCTTTAATATTTGGCCAAAACTTGCTCATTGAGTTCAACCTCTGTGAAGGGTAAAGTAGCCAAATGCCTACCTACCTCATTAACATTGTAGGCAACTCTGAAATTTTGCAGGATAATCATTGCATTGATGTGAACATCACACTGGTTACTGTCATACCATATCAGCATAAAAATGTTAGTAATGAGTAAGTATATTTTTCAGATTTGTTGTTAATATCCAGATATGTACTTTTCAAATGTAGGTAAGCATTTTACTTATAACTTGGAATGAAAAACCTTCTTAAACAACTTTATACTCTGAGAGTTCACCAACTAATTGAAATATAAAGGAATATATTAAGAGTAAGATGCTACAATATTTAATGATGACTGTGAAAGCTAAGAGTGTATGGGTTAAACAATTAAGAATTTTCAAATAGTTAAGTAGGGAAATTAGTTGGTAGGTAATATGAAAATTAGATTAATTAAATCTTAGTTAATGAATATTAGCTAATTGAGGTTATTAAATCTTAGTTATTACAGTTTGTTAGCTAGATAACTTTGGGTTGACCAACACATTTTTTTAGCTAACAAGCATTTATAAAAATATAAATTATGATCTAAGTATTGTTATAGAACTAGATTATACAATAATTACAATTGTTATAGGGTTGTTTGTTGAATGCATTTGTAACACCAAACAGAATAACCATTAAGCACCATTTTTAACTGTTATTTAATTACACTTAAGATCATCACTCTTTCAAGAAAAAGCCTATTTAAATTTTTTTTTTTCACATTTTCTGAAGATAAATTAAAAGTAGAGTGTCTACATTGTCTTCTCAACATTTCCTGATCAGGAAAACCTCCCAAATCATGTATAGCAACATCAATGATAAATGATTTTTAACACAGAGAAATTTCATGTCTATTCTTATATCACAAAAATTCAGATGATAGTAATGAGAGATTTCAGCCTCAGCTTTGGCTTGCTGTTGATTTTAACATTCATTCATTTGGCACTCGGCCCAAGTGGGTAATGGGTGCAAATCTATCAGTGGCTCTTCATACATTTGTGCAGGGAGGTACACATGCATATGTGTGGGTGTTTCAAAGTCAAACTGGAATAGGCCTCTCACATTTATCTCCTATTAATTTGCAGATTGTTTCCGTGGTTACCATCCAGAAATTTCCCAGTAATCCTTGAGGAAGTTAGGGAGTATGAGACCATTAGGGAGAGAGAATATGTGGCATAGAGAAGTGATGGGCATTAGTTGTCTGAGGTTATGAGGTCGTGGTGAAGCCTGGTCGTGTGGCCTCATCTCCAGACTATGCCCGGTGCTCCAGATCCCATAGACCTGGATCTTAGTTCTGGCGCTAGAACTGTCCCTGGCACACATATAGTAAGACTTTAATTTCCATTTTCCCTGTCTTATGAAAAGAAGTGTTGCTAAGCTCATTAATTAGCATTGTGCTTATAGCTTTTTCCTGACTGCTAATGACTTCTTGAGGACGGGCATGCTTCAATGAGCTGTATGGTCCTGGGCAAGCCTTGGTGTCCTCTGTTACCTGCACAGTGAGGGTGACAGTCATGTTACCTCCTGAGGCCACCTTTCAGCTTTGCCATTCTGTCATTTGACAAAGACTGAATAGAGAAAAGACAAGATTTAACGACTGTTAAAGTCCAAGCCAGTTTGTATTTGCTGAAAGACACAACAGAGGGAAAGAAATTGACATGTAGTTTAAACAGACTGGTTTTTCATTGGCATGGGAAGTGTGAATAATACCTCTTCCTGGTTTATGAGATATGAAATTGGTTGTCTGCCTTATCTGTTTCTCACTTTTATTCTCAGTTCATAGTTTGGTCATGGAATGCAATTTTGAAGACAGCTTCAAGTTGTTTTTTGCTCAGTAATCCTAGTCGTATTTACTGTTGTTCATTGGGCACCCAGTCTGTGTACACACGTCATTCCTAATCTTAGAAGAAAAACAACATGCAAGACATATTTTCCTTCCCACTTTGTAAATAAGGAACTGGGGCTCAGAGAGGTTAAAAGACTTACTTAAGTTCAATTAGAAAGTGGCAGAGCCAGGATTCAAATGTTGGTTTGCCTAATTGCAAAGCCTATATCCACCTTGCACCCTGTGCTGCCACAGCATTAAAGGCTGTAAATTGAATTCCACACACTCCTGCTTTCACCTGTACTATTACTGTGATAAGTAAAACCAGCACTGAGCCCTCCTTACGAGGTGTCCTTGATTTGTGTGCGGATGCTCATGACACTTCTGTGTGGCATCTGCTGACAGGCTCATGGGCCCCAGACATTCCCACTACAAAGAGCTCATCCTGGACTCCCCAACCAGGGAAAGAGACCTGAAGAGGAACTGGTTTGTGATGAGGGATTATTGTGATGCTTGAAGTGAACAGTCAGTCAGTTCTTCCCATTTATTTGACTTCTTACTTCCCTTCCCTTTGAACATTTTAGTCAAACTTCTAGCAGCGACTTTCAACCCTGGCTGCGCATTAAAATCACTTGGGGAGGTTTTGTTTTGAGACGGCGTCTCCCTCTGTCATCCAGGCTGGAATGCAGTGGCATGATTATGGTTCACTGTAGCTGCAACCTTCCGGGCTCAATCAACCCTCCTACCTCAGCCTTCTGAGTAGCTGGGACTACAGGGACATGCCACTATGCCCAGCTGATTTGTATATTTTGTAGAGACAGGGTTTCATTATGTTGCCCAGGCTGGTCTCGAACTCCTGGGCACAAGTGATCCGCCCACCTTGGCCTCCGAAAGTGCTGGAATCACGGAGCATTTTATTTGTAACCATGTCAGCCCTCACCTTCCAGAGATCTTGATATGAATGGGCTAGGTTGGGGCTCTCGCTATTAGCGTTGAAAAAAAATACTGCAGGGATTCTAAGATTCATCTAGAGAAGACGACTACTGTATTAGGGGGCAGAACGTCCACTTTTCACTCTTCTGTTGATACAGTATACTTTTTTTGCGACTTCTGCGAACGCTCAATCTTGTGATGTTACCATTCCATTGACGGGTGGGATTTATTCACCAAGAGCATTTATATTTTTTTGAGATGTCTTAGGTTGTGGAGAGGGTGTTAAAGGAATGGACACAGATGCTGAATTTAGTGGCCCCAGAGAACGGGAATGGACCACTTTGGACTGGATTGTTGGGAGCAACCAAAAGCCAGTGCTGTGGCTTTTGCTGTCTTCCCTTGTCATCTCTTCCCCTCACCAGATTTTCAACACGGAAGGGATGTATTTTCTAGTCATGGGGTATTCACAATCACATCTAATAATTTTACTCCAGATCATGCTGTGGCTTGTTTATAGTAGCTTGAATATTTGTAGTTTCTTTGATTTTTGTTTGCTAATTTAGTTTACTATTACATATAAAAGAATGGCTTCCATGGAGATAATCACCATGGCTCCTAGAGTGCATCCAGAGACATTTGCTTGCTCCTGTGGAAATACGTCCAAACTCCCCAGCATGACATTCAGTGTTCACTCCACACCTGACACCAGTCTTTCTCACTCTCATTAAGGCCACTGTTTACCATTCTTGGGCACCAGCCAGATGAACTACACCCTGGCCTGGGATCTGCCCGATCTTGCTGAGACATTAACTCTGTCCTGAAGCTGTTTGTCATTCCAGCAGCTAGAAATAATCTTTCTTTTCCTAGAACTTCCACACTGCATTGAGCAGGAACACTTGTAGAACTTCTCACATTGTCCCTCAAGCTATTCTTATTTATGCATGTATATAACTTCTCCCCTTCTACTACTGTAAGCTTCTGCAGGGTGGGGCAGCCTCTTCTTCATTTTGATGTTTACTGCTGTGCCAAGAATATTGTAGGCATTTCCTTCAATTGTTTTTCCCCCAATGTATGTGTTACTTTGTTCAATTCTGCAGTTGTCCAAAGCTAATCTCCTGAGCTATTGGTAGCTTTGGTGAACATTTGGAGAGGACTACCGTGATGGCGTAAAATCCGGTGACCTAGTTACAGAATATTCCCTGCAGGCTCACTGGTAAGGAAGGCTCATGTTTAAACTCAGTGAAAGGAGAGCCTGGCTTATTTATGGTGGTGGTTGTTTACATGTCTTTAAATGACCTCCTTCTTTTTTTTTTTTTTTTTTTTTAACATAAAGGCAATATATTCTCATAGAAAATTCAGAAACTGTAAACAGGGTTAAAGGAGAAAATAACAATCAACTCTATCACTTTCACCTATTTATTATTCTTATTTTATTTATTTATTTATTTATTTTTGAGGCAGAGTCTCTCTCTGTCACCCAGGCAGTGGCGTGATCTTGGCTGACTGCAACCTCTGCCTCCCAGGTTCAAGTGATTCTCCTGCCTCAGCCTCCCGAGTAGCTAGGATTACAGGCACGCATCACCACCAAGCCCGGCTGATTTTTGTATTTTTAGTAGGGACAGGGTTTTGCCATGCCATGTTGGCCAGACTGGTCTTGAACTCTTGACCTCAAGTGATCCGCCTGCCTCGGCCTCACAAAGTGCTGGGATTAGAGGCGTGAGCCACTGTGCCTGGCCACTTCCACCTATTATTAATGAAACCTGTCCTATTTAACAAAAATGATAATGTGGGGTATCTTGTGCTTAGAGCTTGGAGAAAGGAATTTGCCTCTGTTTTTTTAATGACTGATGGCAAGGCCAGTATGACCAGTAAGTGGGTTGTTTATTATTATTATTATTATTTATCACTACTGTCACTGAAGCCAAACCAAGATAGAAATTGTCACTATTGCTATAGCCCCAAGAAGGACCTCATGGCTGCATAATGATTAAGCTCCTTATATTTACACAATGCTTGGTTGTCATTTTTTAAAGCAACTGTGACTCAACAACAGCTGTTTGAGAACAGCCTCATCCCAGATGAAATCAGAGGAACCGAAGTTTAAAAAGAAAGTGTTTCTGGGCCCGGTGCGGTGGCTCACGCCTGTAATCCCAGCACTTTTGGAGGCTGAGGTGGGCAGATGGTTTGAGGTCAGGAGTTTGAGAGCAGCCTGACCAACTTGGTGAAACCCCGTCTCCACTAAAAATACAAAAAAAATTAACCAGGCGTGGTGGCACATGCCTGTAGTCCCAGCTACTCAGGAGGCTGAGTCAGGAGAATCCTGTAGTCCCAGCTACTCAGGAGGCTGTCAGGAGAATCCCTTGAACCCGGCAGGCGGAGGTTGCGGTGAGCTGAGATTGTGCCACTGCACTCCAGCCTGGGCCACAGAACGAGACTCCATGTTTAAAAAAAAAAAAAAAAAAAAAAGTTTCTGAGCACTAAAGACAATTTGAACAAGGCAGACAAGTACAAATAGGAAAATAATAATCTTACTAGATTGTTTGTTTTTGAGACAACGTCTCCCTTTGTCGTCCAGGCTGGAATGCAGCAGCACGATTATGGCTCACTGTAGCTGCGAACTTCTGGGCTCAATCAACCCTCCCAACTCAGCCTTCTAAGTAGCTGGGACTGTTCTGTAGCGATAATCCTTGTTAAAGTTTTGGAAAATACCTTATTTTAAAGTCTCTCTCTTTCTACACAGACACACACACAGACATGCACACACACACATACACGCACGCAACTTTTACATGAATGACTGCATTTACAATTTATGTAAATTACTGCAGGCTCTGTGATTTATTTTTTTCACTCAGCAATATACCTTGAAAAAATTTTAAGTCAATATACTTACAGATATATGTCATCTTTTAAACAGCTATAGATTTTTGCTCAGACTCATAAAGTCTAATTTTTTTTTTTTTTTGAGACGGAGTCTCACTGTGTCTCCCATGCTGGGAGACACAATTTTTTTTTTTAAAGTCTAATTTTTTTAAGAATTGACTGCTATATTTTAAATCACATATAGTTTCATGATGGAAAGAAAACCCAAAAATAATTCTTGGGACCAGACATGGTGACTCATGCCTGTAATTCCAGCAGTTTGGGAGACCAAGGTAGGATAATTGCTTGAGGTCAAAGGTTTGAGACCAGCCTGGGCAACACAGTGAGACCCTGTCTCTACAAAAAAAAAAAAAAAAAAAAAAAAAAAAATTCGCCAGATGTGGTGGCACACATCTGTAGTCCTACCCACTCAGGAGGCTGAGGAGGTCGGAGGATTGCTTGAACCCAGGAGTTCAAGGCTGCAGTGAGCTAGAACGGTGCCATTGCACTTCCGCTTGGGTGACAGAGTGCGACCCTGTCTCTATAAAACAAAGACAAAAGCACCACAATTCATGATATAATTGAATATCATCTTCATTTCCTACTGTAGTGGTTCTTAGAAAGGTTGTTTCTTAAGTTAGAAACGGTTGCCTAAGTATTTAGAATGTGACAGGCACTGTGCTACCTGCTGGGGTTGACTGATGCATGGGATTCGGCTGTCTACCGGGCTGGTGGGAAGAAGACACATCAAGAAGCCAGTGTATACCCTGAAGGGGTTTGAGGCAGCACAGAGTTGATGATGATGGTCTTCAGCCTGCCTTTCCTTTACAGAAATGAGGAGACTGCATCTCACGTTGCCAACGAGCTACTTGACTCTACCGATATTCCCTACCAAGCACGATGATGGGTATTCTTAAAATTCTTAATAATAAAATGGATATTGAAAATAGTGTTTTTTTTTTTTAACAGTGAAAGTAATATGTACTCATGTATAGGTTTTCAATATACAGGAAAGTATAGAGTGAAAAGGATTGCACCTGCAATCCCACTTACAGCTAACTACCGTGACATTTTATTTGTAGAAGTCCATTTTGCTATCAGACCCCAAGTTTTAAAATCTTAACTCACCCTCTGTAACCTAGTTCTCAGCTGTACTTTATATAACATTTTTAAAGGATTCAAGATTTAAAATAATCTTATCTCACCCCAAATGCACTTGTATATTTTTGACACCTCCTCATCTCTCTCTCTTCTCTCTCTCTCTCTCTCTCAGTTCTCTTTCTCCTCTTCTCTCTCTCTCTCCTCTCTCTTTCTCTCTCTCTCCCTCTCTTTCTCTCTCTCTGTCTCACACACACATACACACAGGGAAAAAAAAAAATCAGTCTCTCATTTTACAGATAGGAAAACTGAAATCTAGAACTTGTCCAAAATCATGTTAAAAAAAAGTGGTAATCTGTGCTCGAACTCAGGTCTCCTGAATTTTTGTTCAGTGCTTTTTCAATTCTACAGTGATGCCTCCTTACTAGGTCATAGAAACAGTGGCAGAGGGAGAAAAGGAAAAATACGTCAGCTCTAAAGAGTGCAGTTTTTTTTTTTTTTTTTCTGTGTCCTTTAGCTGAGCTATTTTTGTGACTATTCAGTACATGTACAATGCTGCCTCTTGGAGTGTTCCGGCTAGACTAAGAGGCCATTCACTGCTGACTGCAGCCATCCCGTCCCTCCATGGAATCCTCGGCCCGGAAATCAGATGGGAACAAACTATTCCAATATAAAAATCAAATTTCAGAGTCTGAGTGTACACAGAAAAATTACTGAATATCCTGTTGGACTATGTACATAACAATGACACAGTGATTTACGAGGGTGTGATGGGGCAGAGGGTAGGGGGTGATGTTGAGGTTGATTCATCACTTAGGCTCTAATCCATTCACTAGCTCCAATCAGGCTTCAGCACAAATGCCAAATTATTCATCCTCCCTAAATCCTACCCTATTATTTTCTCTCTCAAAACCTTCAGTTGCTTCCTTTTGCATATGGAAGAGAGCGTGGACTCCTCCATCTGGCATTTAAGGCTTTCTATGATCGGTCCTCCCAGACATTGGTAGGCTGTGGAGATACAGTAAGGTAGTTGTTAGGATCCACACCTTGCAGCCAGGCTGCTCCAGCACCAAGCAACACTTTCCCCAGGAGGTCCCTGCACCTGCCTGCTCCTCACTTTCCTCATTTGTAGAATAGGAATAGGGTCATTGTGAGAATTAAATAAGTTAGTATTTGTAAAGGGTTTAACAGTGACTAGCTGACAATCCGTCACGTAGAAAGTTTTTTTCTTAGCTCATTTAATAAGTACCTTTCTAACCCATTACTGATAGCATTTTTCTTTTGCACCAGACTTCTAGTCATTGCTGGGAGTGTCCTCTCATTTTCCTGACTCCCTGTAGCTGTCACTCTCACTCCTAAACTGTTGGCTTTCTCATTTTGGCTTGCCCAAATCTTGTGCATTCTACTAAGTCCATGTTCAAGTGAATATTCATTCATTATGTTCTTCATTCATCCCCTTAACAGGCTTTTATGGAGGGTCTACTGTGTGCCGGCTGTATTATGTAGGAAGCCTTCCACGATTTCCAGAGCTAGGTGAGCTCTGTCATGTAGACCTGTCTTGTACATGTCACCTTTGACATTGCTGAACAGTTTGTGTTGGACATGTTTGATCTCCTCTCCTAGAATATAAGCAGCTGGAGAGTAGGATGCTTATTAGTAGAAGCTTATTAAGCTTTCTTTAAAATGAGTAAGTGCATGTGCTACCTTTTATAGGTATTTGTTGCCTTCTAATGAAGGCAAGAACAATAGGAACAAACATTAGTTGTGTGTGTGTGTGTGAGAGAGAGAGAGAGAGAAAGACAGACAGAGAGAGAGAGAAAGAGAGAGAGAGAGATTTTGAGTGGGAATAAGTATGAGACCATGTCTGAGGGCAAATAACCACTTCCAAGGTGAAGAAAAGCAAGAAGACAGGAATGAGAGGAGAGCTGTAGCAGTCAAAGGAAATGGGATGAGAATAGGTTATTCTCTGAATCATAAAGCATTTGCTCTGAGAAATGTTTTTCCTTAAGTGGTATAAAATGTAAAATGAATTGGGTCTTAGTTTTCCTTTTCCTCTTTAGGAGGTTGGAGCTGATTTTTAAAATGAGGTGGGGGAGGGAGGTGGGGTTTGGAGAAAGAAAGTGAAAATTGTTTTCTGAAACTCTGTTTGCCAAATAACTCTCTGGAGAGAAAGTTCAGAGGGTGAGGGCCTGCCAAAGCTGACCGGCAGCACACAGGCCAACTCATTCCTTCGCCATTGTCCTGGTCACCTCCCCACCCCTGTTCTCCACCCCCAAACACCCTTTTCTCTCCTCTCTCTCTCTCTCTCATTCTTTTTTTCCTTCCTTTTTTTTTCTTTTTATAACATGTGAATATTATAAGTAAGTAACTGGAGAAAATAAAAAAGCAAAACAAAACACAAAGTAAGCAGATGATTTCAACCTGCAATTATTTGCCAGGTCATAAAAATGATGTGTCTTAGATTTATTTACCTGACCTCCTCATCTGTTTTCCACTGGAAGCCTTCTGCTCGCGTCACCCTTCTTCATTCAGTTCCCCAAACTTCCACACACTTTCTGACTCAAAGCAGGAGAGAAGAATTGAACAAAACCACTGGATTTGGAGAAGAGAGAAAAGCAGCTTTTAAGAACTGACTTTAGAGGTTTAGCATGAATTAAATTCTGGTCTTTTCCTTCTGCAGATTTTTCAGCTATTGTTGTTGTTGTTTGTTTTGTTTTGTTTTATGTTTCTTGAGTTTATGACTAAAGATGCTTTTCTGTGAATGGCACAAAAGTTCAGCTATGGCCTTACTGAAGGCCTGTGTATGGAGGCATCACAGTGGCTCACTTTGAAGCAATGAAGATAGTAAAAAGAGGACCCCTGTCTGCAAAGAAAGAGCTCGTGTTTGGGTGTGTGCTCATGCTGTGGGTGCTAGAAGGAGACTGGTGTCTGGGGAAGGGAGGAAGGGTGGACGGTTACAGGTATAGGTAAATAAGTTTTCCAACAGTTAACAATACTAGGAGACAAGTTGCAGAGTGATCAATGCTAGAGTTAGGAGCGCTGTGAGAAGGCAAGGTGTTCTGTTTGTGCCATTGTGGAGGGCTTTGCTGTGGGGGTTGGGGGAGGGATATTGTTTTAGGCTTTGCTAGATGGCTAGGACTTTAACAAGTAAGGAAGAGAGAGCTGAGTCTTTAAGACAGAGGGAATAGCAGAGACATGAAAATATGTAGAGAACTTGGGAGTGGGAGGCTGAGTCTGGAGGTGAGACATCTGGATCCTATCAGAGAAGTTTCCTATGCCTTCCTGTGATGTTTGAGGCTTTTTTTGGGGGAAGCAGTAAGGAGCTGTCATGGGCTTTGTAAAAGGGCTGTGATAGGATTACTGTGGTGTGTATGTGTGTTTTGCTTTTACTTTATACATTTCAGTCTTTTTAGGAACTCTTAGGCAACCTTAACTCTGGGAAGTGTGCATTACCTGTCTTTATATGTCTTTGCTTCTCCGTTCCTGCCTGGTTCTGCTCCTTCTCATGCTTCTGTAACAAAGTGCGGCAATGCAGGCTCCTAGAAGCTGATGTGAGATCTCTGAGCCCACCGTGTGTGTGTTCTTCCCACCCTTTTTCCCCCTCCCTTTCTCTTCCTCCTCCTCTTTCTATATCACCACCCCCACCAGCAGCAGCAGCACTCCCCTCCCTAAAATAAATAAACCAGTCGCTCCAAAGGTTCCAAGCACATTAGTCACATATCCCAGAAGTTTAATACAGAATTATTTTGACAGCGAGAACAAGAAGTGTTTTCTAGTTGAACGCACAGAACTTGCTTATTCCAACTGGGCTTTCTGCCGCACAGACAGATGATACGTTTTTTAGATGGATCGGCCGCACAGCGCAGGAGACTGTCGCTTCCCTTGGATACGTAGCAAACTGCTCACTACCAAAAGTGGCTAGGGAGAAGATGTGAAATGAGAGAGAGAGCGAGAGAGAGAGAGAGAGAGAGAGAGAAGAGGGGAGGGGAGAGGAGGAGAGGAGAGGGGAGGGGAGGAGAGGAGAGAGAAGGGGAAGAGAGAGAGAGAAAGAGAGAAAGGAAATCAAGTTCTTATTGTGAACATAACTTTCTCACTAATAGCTTCCATAAGTCACTGAGAGATTTCTATGTGTTTATTTATTTATTTGGCTGCTTTGGAGCCATGAGTCCTTTTTTAAACCCAGGTTTATGCCTGTTCTAAAAAATGAGGACAGATCGAGTTATTGCCATGCGGGTAGCTCTCCAAGCATTCCAGTTGCATAGCTCTTCCAGAAATATTTCTTGACTCACTTATTTAGCACTTTCTATTGCCGTTACTGAGCAGATTACAGAATCCTCCCGGCCCTTTCACCAAACCCATCTAGAGCTGATATGGATCTGCTCGTGCCTATTTGGCAGATAGAAAGATAGAGGAACGGGAAGGTGAAGTCCACTGTTACTCATGAAGGATTTTGACCAGTAACCTCAGAAGAGTCAGAGGAAGAGAAAAAGCATGTGCTCTCCTCTTTCCTGCTTTGCTTTTCTGCTTCTAAGTCCCTCCTCCAAGCAGGAAGATCTTTCCTGAGCAACAGTGCACCTGGGTGTGAGGTCCCAGAGGGAGTGTGATGGAGAGACATGAAGGGGTTAGTTCCTGGAACGTTCTGTTCCCTCTAGCTCCCATGATCCTTGACTTCTTGCCTCTCAAATCCTTCTAGGGATTTTCAGCCTTTTGAGTGGCTGGGCTGACCTCGCTCACTGTTGCGCATGCTCTCTGGAGCTTTCTTGTCCTCTTTTGGTTGTTGCTTACTAGCCCCTCATTCCCAGGCCTTTTTCTGAGGAATCTCTGTTAGTTCAGGCAATAACTGGCTGTGAAACCTACAATAGTAAGTTCTTTGGGTCTCAGTGTTTTCAGATGTTTCTTCTTTGTGGAAACTCTTTATAAATCCCTCACAAAATGGGATGTCAATTCTTAATATGTAAAAATAATCAAAGTGCAGTTAAATGGTGACTGATGGCCTGTGGTCTGCATTCTTTCAGCTTTCTGCCTCTTTGTATATCTTTCAAGCTTGAGAAAGATCCTCTATAGATCAGGAAGATGTGCCCAGTAAGAGATTTGACCTTTGCTGGTTTCTTGACATGGGCTTTGATGAAATCCTTTTAGCTCACTTTAGATGATTCTTCTCAAGGGGGATATCAGCCCCAGGACACCCCAGGCCTCCATACCTAAGCCCAGGCTTGCAGGTCTGACAACCCAGGGCCAGCACTTTGTTCTTACACTGAGCTGAGTGGTAGTCCTTCCACCACTGCTGTGGCTCTGGGACTATAGCCTCTGCCTTAGGAAAGCTTATGAGAGGAATCGATGAAATTCAAACTATTTTTAAGGATTTGTGTGTGTGTGTGTGCTGAGTTTGCATTGTAAGAGGAAGGTAGAGCATGGGCCATCTCTCCCTCCTCCACTTATATTTATTCTGCACCTACCTGCACATGACACTCTGCTATTCCTCAGAGAAGGTTCTGACCTTTGTGACCACACTTTACATTTTCACATTGCAAGGCAATTTCTAAAGAGCTTTTCCCAGCTAAGATCTCATTTGAGCCTCACAACAACTCGGGCAAAGGAGACTTCAAAACAAAACAAAACAAAGCAAAACAAAAAAACCCCACAAAACCAAAACAAAAAACAACCCCCAAAAACCTTAGATGAATCTAATTCCACAGTTTAATTAAGCAAAGAACAATCGTGAATTGGGCAAGCCTCAAACCAGAGAATCTGGCACTGCCATTTGGTGGAAGCACATTTGTGGACAGAACAAAGAAGGTGATGGACAGAAAACGCAAGTGAGGTACAGAAACAGCTGGACTGGTTACAGCTTGGTGTTTTCCTTATTTGAACAGTTGACTGTCTTTGATTGGCCGAAACTCTGTGAATGGTACAAGAGTACGTTGCATCCTGTTTACACATCCTGTTAAGACGGAGGAGGCAGTTTTAGGCGTAACGTAATTTAACAAGATTCAATGAGATTATACCTGTATGCCCAAGTTCACAGTTAGGTAGAGAAGGATTGTGGAGATTTGAACCTTAGGCTTGCTGACTTATGCCACTGCGCCATATCATTCGTTCTTCTTGTGGCAGGAATAATGAATGAACATTCTGTTAACAGGTACTACCTATTAACTGCTTACATATATTTCAAATGTTACTAGGTAGGTACTTTTTACAGGCCTATTTCATCTTCTCAACAACCCTATAAGGTAGAAATTATCGTGTCCAGTTTGCTGATGAATGGCTAGAGATATAGAGAAGATAAATAACTTGCTCAAGGTTATACTTCACATAATTGATGGACCTTGAATTCTAATTAAGGCTGCTGCCTCCAGGGGTCTCTCAGTATGGGATGTGATCTTTACCCATCCTTATTAGTCCTAGGAGATAAAAAACATGCTATTGAAATAACAGAGCTGGTTTGTGGGTGATCATATACTATAGTAAATACGACATACTGTTAAGGGTTAATAGGTGGCTGTTTTCTGTGTTTGTTCTTGGAGATCATAATATCTTTATGCCATTCCGTCTACTTCCTTTTTCAATTTTATGTGCTCCATGTTGAAATTATGAGCCCTTCACTCTATTGAACTGTGTGCCATTAGGCAAGTCATTTCTATTTCTAGGGTATTGGTTTCTCCCATCTCAAAATAAATATCTTTTCCTGCTCCAATCATTCTCTCCTTTTAAGTATTACATGGCTGGTGAATGTTTGTATTGAATTCTCTTTGTACAATTCCTTTCAACAATATTGCTTGGAATTGTAAAAACTTAATAATTGTTTTAAATTGAAATGACAATTGCAGGTTATCCTTGCTTTCAAAAAGATTTTGTTTCTGAAATGTAACTTGTTAAAGTTTGGAAATAAAGCATCACATGAAGAAATAAAGTTATGTCAAGAAAGATGCCTAATACATGTTCTGATTGTTGTGCTTGTTGTGCCTTTTTTTTTTTTTTAGAGTCTCACTCTGTCTCCCAGGCTGGAGTGCAGTGGTGCCATCTCAGCTCACTGCAACCTCCGCCTCCAGGGTTCAAGCGATTCTCCTGCCTCAGCCTCCCCCGTAGGTGGTACTACAGGCGTGTGCTACCACGCCCTAATTTTTGTATTTTTAGTAGAGACAAGGTTTCACCATGTTGGCCAGACTGGCCTTGAGCTCTTGACCTCAAGTGATCCACCTGCCTCGGCCTCCCAAAGTGCTGGGGTTACAGGTGTGAGCCACTGCACCCAGCCGTGCCTTGTTTTTCAGTATCAGTCTTTCCTTTCCTTTCCCTTTTCCTTTCCCTTTTCCTTTCCCTTTCCCTTCCCTACCCTTCCCTTCCCTTCCCTTCCCTTCCCTTCCCTTCCCTTCCCTTCCCTTCCCTTCCCTGCCCTTCCCTGCCCTTCCCTGCCCTTCCCTGCCCTCCCCTCCCCTTCCCTCCCCTCCCCTTCCCTTCCCTTCCCTTTTCA
This sequence comes from Chlorocebus sabaeus, assembly GCF_047675955.1. Lineage (NCBI taxonomy): Eukaryota > Metazoa > Chordata > Mammalia > Primates > Cercopithecidae > Chlorocebus > Chlorocebus sabaeus. The sequence goes on from NC_132918.1 coordinate 83,390,450, forward strand.
GTATGATTCTATTTATTTGAAGTTCCAGAAATAGCAAAACTAATCTGTGGTAATAGAAAATCAGAGTATCGTGGTTGTTCGCAGGGAAGAGGTGGTATGAGATTGCCTGAGAATAGGCACAAGAGAACTTTTCAGAGTGACAATAGTGTTCTGCATCTTTGATAGGAGCGTGGATTACTTAAATGCTTTCATTTTTCTCAACTGGCATCAGTTTTTTTTTTTTTTTTTTTCTGTTTAATGCTTGTGTAAGAACAACCTTCATCCCCAAACACACAGGCGTGTGTATGGGCGCACACACGCGCACACACACACACACAGAATTCTTCAGAAAGAAAGCCTCTTACGTGTGTTAAACTTGCCACTTTTTTCCCAAAATCTGCTGCATTCCTTTGGGTGAGCACAAGAAGAATCTGCCTCTTCTTTTCAAGTTCAGAGTTTGAATCAAGTCTTCCTGTCTTTTGCATTTCAGTAAATGTTTCCTAGATGGATTCATCGGTTTTCCAGTAAAGACAAACAGCTCAGAAGCCAGATTACATTCATACCCAAGGCCTGAGTTCTGTGACCCAGGCATCAGAGCTCAGTGCCATATATGGCAAAAAGAGGAACAGGAGCAGGAGCAGAGGGAGAATGCCAGACATGCAATGCATTCCTAAGAACTGTGCATTCAGAACTGGCAAAACAGGGCCCTTGCCGGTTTCCATCTTATGCAGAACATGAACTGTGAAGTTTTGAGAAAGAAGCTAATGTTGCAAGCATCTGCCACAGGGAACAGTTTATTTTCCCTTTTCTTTTTGGTCACATGTCGGTTTAATTTGGAGCCAGTGTTGAAGTCAATGCTGGCATGGGATGAAGACTAAGAAATTGTTCTTGGAGTCAGCAGACATGGATTCTCAGCCCAGCTCCGCTGCCACCCAGCTGCAAAGCTCTCCTTGGCTTGTATTTTTTTCAATGGCAAAGTAGCAGGGTTGAATTTGATGATCTTCGAGATCTCTACTATTTCTGTTTTCTTTGGTTCTAATTTTGCCTGAGATTTGCCAGTTCCTGTGGAATTCCCCACAGAAAGCATTTTCTAATTCTTCCAAATACTTTCTGTGGCTTGAACTTAAAAAGACAAAAACAAAAATCCCGGTCTTGAATTTTTCTTTGTGATTTCCTGAAGTATATTTTGGACACACTATGAAAATCCAATTGGTAGATTATTTCTTGCTTGGGGTAGAGACGAATGCATTTCCTACATCTTCATGGTTTTCTTTCACTTGCCCCTCTTATTGTTGGAGAAGAAATAGAGGCATGTTCAACACATAGTTGCAGGGACAGGTGTGCTTTTAGCAAATGCAGACTTTTAATGACTTTGGTAGTTGTCTGCTTCTCTCATGCATCCAAGCCTTTTCTGTGGAAGAAGTGAGAGCAGCAGAAGGCAGATTCCATTGCTTCCTCACACCTCAAGATACAGAATTAGGGATGTGAAACTGAGGTGTTCGTTTCCCAGTCAGGAATTGGATGAAACACTTGGCTGTCACAGATGTTAAGAAGGTTAATAAGAAATAGAATTGTAAAACCCTGGTGGACTACGGTCACTTTCACTGTGAGATAAGCCATGATTTTAAATGCTCCTATTGGTTTTTATAGCTTCTGTAGTCTATTTTCAACAGACTAAACTTGTCTTGTTGCAAAAGTTTGTAATTTTCTGCTTCTTTGGGAGAGGCTTCAAACCAAAGTTGACCTCTTCCCTTTCTCTTCTGAAAGCATGACGTTAGTTTCTCAGCTGAGATAAAGGAAGGAGGAAGTTTCCTTTGGGTCTTAGGAAAATATTCCAGCATTGGGCTTTAATGGCAGATGATGTCCCAAACTTGTGCACACTGGCGCTGAGAAGGCTATAGCGGTTTAGAGGCACCCATAATAGTCCCTTTTCTTCATGCTGAGAATGAAGAACCAGGGGCAACACTAAAGAAACCCATACTCAGCTTTTCCTTGCTACTTGTGGTCCCTTTCCTGGAAGCTGCTATAACACAGCCACCAAGTCCTGGGAGGAAGAGAAGGAGGGGTTTAATTCTTGTGATGCAGGAGAATGGCTCCAGAGAGAGTGGAAGCAGACATCTGTGTTCTGATGACAGCTGTGCCACGAATTTGCCTGTGACTTGGTCAAGATGCTTTGTAATCTGAGGCCTTCATTTCTCCATCTGGCAAGTGGAAGTGCTAGTGGACCTTGAAGGCCTCTTCTAGCTCTTAAAAGCATGAATGTAATATATTTCCAGATTGTCTCTTTATGTTTCCTATTGCTTGTACTTGGTATGCCCGGTGATACTGAGCTCATCAACTTGCACAAACACCATGCCATTATCTTCTTTAATGGCAAACAGAACCAAAACAGAACCCTCTTGGTGGGTGCCTGCTCACCACAATATTAGGACCAAATTCTTTTTCGTAACATTCACCTCCTTTCCCAGTCTAGTTCCACCTGACGGTTCTAGTGTTTGGGAAGCGTTTGCTTCCATGTGTGACATTCATCTTCACTTTGAGCTCTCTGTGAGCCTTTTGCTACTGCAGAGGTAGGCGTGTGTTGAAAGAGAGGAAGCTGTACACGATGACACGGCAGAGTCATTGGGTCAGGAGTGGTGTTGAGAAGAATGAATCAGGATGCTGGGGTTCTGTGATAGACTCTACAAATAGTTTACAAGAAGATTTAGGGACAGTAAGCACAATGCGTCTTCTGCTTCAGTCAAAAGCATAAATTTTAATGGTTACAAATGCCTGGTGCTATTATGAGAAAAACCACAAGAAAGACCATTATATAAACAGTAATAATTTATTGACTATGACTAATCCTTTGCGGAGTATGATATGTGACATAGGCTTATAAGGGCTTTATGTAGACTAACCCCTTTAACACCTATTAACTTGTTAGACCCTTCTAATGGTTCCACAAGGGTGGCAGGCTAAGGAACGCTACCCTCTATTTACTAATGAGCAAAGCGATGCTGAAATACAGTGAAGAAGCTGTCCAGTGTCACACGGTGAAGAGATGGCATAATAGAGACTTGTTCATTGCTTTTATGCCTGTGTCATGTTTTCTGCCTTTCGAGGCTTCAGCCTACCCAGTAAAACAGGATAAAAACACACAATAACTGCCCCCACCACCCACAGCCAGAAGATGGTGGAGGATGGGATTGAATTAGTCATGAATCATGTGAACCATAGTATTTGGTGAATCAGTCTTGGTAATTGGTGGGGTGATATGTCAGTCAGTTTACTTTCACAACTGAATTATCAACTAGGGCACCAAGATGGAAAACAGAATTGAGGATTTCTACTTTCTTATTGTTCATTTGTACGTGTGTACTTTCACTTATTTAAGGCAATGAAGAACTAACAATGAATACCTAATATGGTGCCAGGCTTCGTAGTAGGTGCTGATCTGTAGAAGTGAACCATAAAACCATAAACCATAAGCCAAGGGCTATAAAGTACTTTAAAATTCATGTAGAATCCTCTCTCAATCTTACCCGCCTTTCATTTTTCAGTGTGTTCTCTGATACTTTTGCCAGGTGATAAGTGCACCTTGACTTGGCTGTTTTATATCCTTTTTTTTTTTTTTTTTTTGAGACGGAGTTTCACTCTTTTCGCCCAGGCTGGAGTTAAATGGCACGATCTCGGCTCGTTGCAACTTCTGCCTCCCAGGTTCAAGTGATTCTTGTGCCTCAGCCTCCTGAGTAGCTGGGGTTACAGGTGCACGCCACCACACCCAGTTAATTTTTGTATTTTTAGTAGAGACGGAGTTTCACCATGTTGGCCAGACTGGTCTCAAACTCCTGACCTCAGGTGATCCACCTGCCTCAGCCTCCCAAAGTGCTGGGATTACAGGTGTGAGCCACCGTGCCCAGCTGACTATTTTATATCTTACAGTAAAGGATGCTTGCTCCAAAGGCTGTAAACGTCAATATATGAAACTATTTGTAACTTCCTTCAATAGTAACTTTCAAATGCCACTCTTACATGGCTTTATGAAAAGTAAACCCTTCTCTTAAATGTCTGCTTTTTTCTTAGAGTAAGTTTCTTGGGTTGGGTTTCTTTTCTCTCTTCTCTTTATCAGTGAATTCTTTTATTCTCAATTTTTTTCTAAGGTAGTTTGGGACTTTCTAACTTAACACTGGAAATTGAAAATTGGAGAAGTTCATTCTATATTCTTTCCTTTTTATTCCATTTTTGACACTGGATTATGTCTGTATAATTGCTCAAATTGTGAGTCATGTAGGAACATGCTATATGTCTCTGCACATGATATTTAAAACCTATTTATGCTTTCTTAACCACAAAGGGGACCATAAAAGTCCTGTCAAATAGTCCCAGACTATAAATTCCTTGAGGTCAAGAGTTGTGTCAAATTTATTTTTGTACCTCTTTCTGCTACAGCCCCCAGCCCCTAGCCCAGTGCCAGGTGGCCTTGGCAAGTGAGAGTGGGATTGAATTGGATTTCTCGTTCTGACCACCCTCTTGGTCCCTTTGTCAACTTGTCCACCCCGTTGGGAGGAGGGGTGTGGACCTGTCAAGTGTGATGAATTGATAGATCATGGAGTTTTCCATCCTCCACTAGAACTTTAGCTGTGTTTAGACTTGAGAACGCTGAGTAACCAATAAAAAACGATTCCAAAGCACTGTGCAGATAGAAAGTGCTTCATGTGTAATAAATAGTAGTAGTCTCTTAAGATGAGGCACAGCCACACGAGGAAGTGCCAGTCTTGCAGGCTGCAAGGATTCCTAACAGACCTTGTGGTTAGAGTGGATTGGTTGAGACTGACTCCTGTCACCGTTTTGTAATAAGCAGTTTCACCTCCAAGTTACCATATATTTTCCATTATGGGAAAAGGGTAGTTTCTGAACTATCCAGGAATTAATCCTTCCAATTATCGTTAGGAGTCTAACTGAAGGAACACCATGAAAATTGACAGGCAAGCTTTCTAGGTAAGGCTAGTTCAGTGCTTAAATTTAGTTTTAAATCCTGTCCTCTTTGCCAACTATCACTTCTTTAAAGGAGTCAGCAGTCACCTCTATTTTAGTTCTGCAGCATGTGGTGGCCTTAAGAGGTGGGAACTGGCACCTTTTCACAAAGGAGATGGTGGAATGGCCAGGGCCCCTCCTGATTTTGGGTCGTCACTTTCAGATTAAAACATAACTGAACAGAGTGCATTTCCCTGGATTCCCTGACTGTTTCCACAGAGAAGCTTTTCCCCTTTAGCGTTTCATTGATAGGATGACTTCATTTCCTTTGTCCTAGAGTGTGGGTCAATCTGGTTCAAATTTGGTGAATAAATGATGCCCCCTCACCAGGAGCCATAAACTATGTTATCCCACTTTATTTATTTATTTACTTATTTACAAATGAGGTCTCCCTCTGTTGCCCAGCCTGGAGTGCAGCGGTGTTATCATAGCTCGCTTCAGCCTGGAATTCCTGGGCTCAAGCAGTTCTGCCGTATCAGCCCCCTGAGTAGCTGGGACATTGGGCATGCAACACTGTGCCTGGCTCTCCACCTTATTCAAGCGAGTCAAGAGAAGCATAAACAGAGTTTTGCTATTCTTCTTGGCAACTTTAAATGACTCTTTCTTCTCAGCAATGATGATCCAGTCTAACTGGGCATCCAGTCTAACTAATTCATGTAGTCAGTATTTATTGAGCACCTACTGTATTCCAGGATCTTTTTTTTTTTTTTTTTTTTTGAGATGGAGTCTGTGTCACCCAGGCTGGAGTACAATGGCACCATCTCGGCTCACTGCAACCTCTGCTTCCCAGATTCAAGCGATTCTCCTGCCTCAGCTTCCTGAGTAGCTGGGATTGCAGGAACGTGCCACCACACCAGGCTAATTTTTATATTTTTAGTAGATACGGGGTTTCACCATATTGTCCAGGCTGATCTCAAACTCCTGACCTTGTGATCCTCCTGCCTCAGCCTCCCAAAGTGCTGGGATTACAGGTGTGAGCTACCACACCTGGCCTCCAGGAACTTTTCTAGGTGCTGCTGGTCAGTGACGAAAGCAAAGCCTGCTGAAGTTACCATTTGAAAGATTGAACAGAGGTGTGACTTTAAAAAATGGTTTGGCAAAAGTATGCTTTAAATAAAGAAACGCAGCAAGCAAAAAAGACAACAGCTCTTTCATTCTGTCCTTTCCTCAATTCTTTTTCTTGCCTCCCCCTTTTTTCCGTGTGTAATCTGACTCCACACCCTTTATTCTCTCACTCTGCTTATCAACACGCCCGTATTTGCTTCTCAGTCTCTTCTGTGTCTCTTTGTTGGGTCTGCTGTGCTTCATCGTGTGGTGATGAAGTAGATGAAGGTTGTTGCTGGCCGGACCCCAACTTCATATTCCTTCCTTAGCTAGTTCCTTGGCTGACCTCTAGACATGGTATGGCAGGAGATGCTCTTGTTGTAAGTCACAGAACCTGGAGGAAAGAGTGGTTCGTGGCCCTGGGGCCTTTGGGGGCTGATGTAGTTTGGATATTTGTCCCCAAATATCCAAAATATTTGTCAAATTCTAATCCCCAGTGCTGGAGGTGGAGTCTGGTGGGATGTGTTTGGGTCACAGGGGCGGATCCCTCATGACTTGGTGATGTCTTTGTGATAGTGAGTTCTTGTGAAATCTTATTTAAAAGTGTGTGGCACCCCCTACCCTCCAACTCTATCTCTCTGTCTTTCTCTCCTACTGTTGCCATGTGAAGTGCCTGCTGTCCCCTTTGTCTTCTGCCATGATGGGGAGCTTCCTGAGCCTCCGCAGAAAGGGATGCTGATATGGTTCCTCTATAGCCTGTAGAACTGTGAGCCAATTCAATTCAAAATTCAACTTCTTCTTCTTCTTTCTTCTTCTTCTTTTTTTTTGTTTGTTTGTTTGGAGATAGAGTCTTACTTTGATGCCCAGACTGGAGTGTAGTGGCGTGATCTTGGCTGACTGCAACCTCTGCTTCTTGGGTTCAAGTGATTCTCCTGCCTCAGGCTCCTAAGTGGCTGGGCTTATAGGCACGTACCACCATGCCCAGCTAATTTTTGCATTTTTAGTAGAGATGGGGTTTTGCCACCTTGGCCAGGCTGGTCTTGAACTCCTGACCTCAAGTGATCCACCCGCCTCCGCCTCACAGTGTGCTAGGATTACAGGCATGAGCCACTGAGCCTGGCCAACCTCTTTTCTTATAAATTACCCGGTCTCGGGTATTTCTTTATAGTGGTGCAAACATGGTTTAATACAGGGGCCCATCCAGCAGCACCACATTGTCAGGATTCTGCTGAAGAAATGGACGTGGACCCAAAAGCCATAGCCTGGCTTCCAGGTGCCCCAGAGTATTGTCAACTCACAGGAACATCTCCCAGGAAATATTCCTTGATTCTCTCTTCTCTATTAATTTTTAAATGCTTCTATCGCAGAGGAGGTGCTCAGTAAATTTTAGCTTCTTTCCTTTTCTGGAAAGTCTCATGTCTCTTTATCTGGGTTTGACTTAAGGGAACTTACTTAATAATAATAAATAATAAATAATAAAACTTGCTTAACAATAAAATTTAATAGAACTTTCTGTTTAATTACGTTGTAATTATATCCATTTCTTAACCTCTCTAGGAGACATGGACTGTGTCCATGTGTGTTAAAGTGTGTTTATGAACTGGTGGTCAGGGGTGCATTTCCCTCTTAAGAAAATTCATTCCTTGTTTTGGGATGAGGTTCTTGGAGCTGCGTTTAATACTCAGTCCTGGATTTCGGTGGCTCAAATGCAGAGACACAACCTCCATATTGACCACGTGGTTGATCATGCTGCCTGCAGATTTCTGCTAAAGCTTGAAGTGCCTGACCATCCCTGGCTGTCGTCATTTGCCCTAAACTAGCTGTTGGGAATGGGGCCAGTGATGACTCTTTAGTAGAGATAAGACAGAGCTTGTGGAGGAAAAGTACTTTCTTCTCCATTCCCATGATTTAGCCCTCTAACTTCATGCTTTTCTTTTGCCCTTTTATCTTGTGCTGGATTTTAGCCCCCAGCCTCTCGATCATGCCTGGAAAGCATGATAATTTGCATTTATTACACACGTGCTATATTCCAGGCACTGGGTAAATAGCTTTCCATTGTTCATTTCATTTAATCCTCAAAGCCAGCCTATGCAGTAGATACTAGTTATCCGCATTGGACGGATGAGGTGTGGATGGATTAGAAAGGTTTATGTAACTTACCCAATGTGGCACAACTTGTAATGGCAGGGTCAGAATTAGAAACCAAATCTCTCCGATACTAACTTTCAATTTTATTTTTACCCTACTCACCCCTGATATTCGTCCCCTGGTCTTTTCTGTTTACCTGGCTTGGAGCAGGTCCTCATCTGCCAAAGACCATGTAGGTGGTTGGAAGGAGTGCTCTGTCCTCACCTCTTCCTCCCATGGCACCTGCAGCCAGAGCCTTCCTGTGTGTGCTATATACTCTTCTGACCTCTCTAATTCTGAATTGACTCTCAAGGCTGAATTGGCTGATATGCACCTTCTAATGGATTCATTGTTTTTCATGGATTACTTGGTTTATCGCAAGCTAGGGACAGTTTGACATTTTCTTTCCTATCAGTGATCTGGGGGTGTGCACAGAGCTGCTTGTTTCAGATCTCCTCTCGGTGTTTCTCTACGTGTAGCAAAGACTATATAACCATGGCTCTATTATGACACAGTACGTTATAATAAGATCTGCGGGCATTCTCAAGAACTTGGGAGCAATCTAAGAAAGGAGAGTGAGGTTGGAGAGAGGCGCGTCCTTTGCATCTTCTGGTAGATGATGGTGGAGGCTGTGTAATAACATGCCAAAGCCTAGCCCACTTGAAAGCATCACGCTCTCCAGGGAACTGCCTCAGCCTGGGGCACTTATATTATCGATGCTTAGCATTTTTGTATTACTTTACATTTGCGAAGTGCTTTCCAGTGATTTATTAGCTGTTCTTGTTTTTAATAACCCCTGGAGGTACATTGATATTCAGCCTTCTGAGAATGTAAATGCATAGGGAACGTTCATCTCATCAGATATTTTTGGATCTGGGTTCAGGACTCTGACCTCCTGGGATGAGGCCATTTGGGGTCACTGCCTCCCATGGATTAGTACGAGATCAAGTGGACTTAACTTCAGCTCCTAAAGTCTCCAAGGCAGAGCCGTGGAATGACTGCAGCTATTTAAGGAAATGGCATAGAAGCCATTATCCAAAGAGCTGGATTCCAGTCCGGACTCTGCTGCTGACCAGCTTCACTGACCTTGAGTAGTTGCTTTGCCTACCTATGCCTCAGACTCACCCTCTGTAAAACAAAGGTAACCTCTCAAGCCCCTTTAGGTCCCCCATTGTATTAAATATAATTCTGTGACTTTGGACTCCTTCTCTGGAACCCCTTGGGTAGCCAGTGAATTATATGACAGGGAACATGGGTATAGATATAACCCATTGAGGGACTTGCATTGAGAAGGTGCTCACCTTCCTTTTTCTAGGATTCAAGGACTAACTGACAATGATATGCTTTCCGATTCATTTTAAGAAGCACACAATCCTCCTTCACTATAAAAGTAAGACAGCGAGTGGAGCTGTTAGAGGAAAGTCAGACTGGAGCCAAGACCATCAATTCTGTATCTTCTGGGTGTTGTAGAAAGTAATTAGCAGGCTTGATTATCTCACTGGTTCAACACACATTTTAGGGATGTGATGTAATGTGAGGAAACATTTAGTTGTCAGATTTTAGGGCTGTATCAAATTTATTCTTGCAGGAAAAGTCTAGTTGTCCTGGCAACCTAAAATTGATTTTCTTTTTGCTCTTGTCAGCTGAAACTGGTCCCCTTTGAATCATTCCTCTAATTTAATATAGAGATCTGTGTGTCTCCACCTGGTGACCGAATCGTTTTTAATGACAGGTAACTCCAGCAAATGGCTCCTCTTTCCTACCTGAGCCAGAAGCTATAGTTTATTACTACCTTCACCCTGTGTTGTTCTCTTTGTGGGTTATTTATTTGTCTGTGGAGTCAGGTGTAGAAGTAAAGTAGCATTCAATTAATTAAGATTTTAATCAGGCCTGTAGAGCAGTGACGTAATTGGCAGCCAATCACTGCCTTTCGTTTTCAGTGACCTCCTAGACATGAGTGGGATTCGAATGGGCTCCGGAAGAGGGAGTCCTTTTGTGTGGATGTCTAGCATTTTTGTAACCCAAAGAGGGTGATGTAATGGCCCAGATTAAAGGAGAAAGCGGAGAGCTGCATGGCTGCTTTCTGCCTCTGTCAGTCATCTCTATCAAGGGGAGGGGTCATCTATGAAGGGTGGAATCGACATCATTAGGAAGAAACTGATGCCCATGACAGTTGAAGAGATTGTGAGAGAGCAATTCGCTTTCCTTAAATGGTTGCAAATTTCGTGGACCACACATACCGCATCTCAGGATACAGAAGAGAACTTCTGATGGGGAACAGCTACCAGTAATTTTGAGGAAACCTGGAAATCAGCAGAAATGCCAGAAAGTGAGGAGATAAGGAAATAGGTATTATCAAAAAAGTCCAGTGCCCATCCCCCACCCCGCCCCCAAATGAAACAGGTATCCAGAGTCTAGAATCTGCTGATTTCATTGTGATTCCAGTTGTCGACGGGCCGATGTAGACAGGTGATTTGTGAGTCTTTGAAAGGAAGTAGTGTTCACCGAGAGCCAGAACAGGGTCTTAACCAGTTCCCTTTTTGTCTGGGTTAACCAACTGATGGATTGATATGATGACACAGACATAGTGGGGAGAATGTGGGTTTTGGAGTTGGATTGTCTGGGTTTAAATCCAGAGTTCTCTGTTATGTATACAAATGAGCTTAGGCAAGTTGTTTAATTTTTGTGACTCAGCTTCTTCTTCATGTCAGTCCTATCCTGGGGCTAATGATAGGACTGACAAAAGATTTTTTTTTTTTTTTTTTTTTTGAGAGGGAATCTTGCTGTGTCGCCCAGACCAGAATGCAATGGCACGATATCTGCTCACTGCAACCTCTGCCTTCTGGGCTCAAGTGATTCTCCTGCCTCAGCCTCCCGAGTAGCTGAGATTACAGGCGACAAAGGAATTTTTGAAGACAAAATGAAATAATGCATGTGAAGAGCTTAAAACAGTTTGCACATATGAATTATTTAATAAATGCGGTTCTTACTACTATTTGTAGGAAGACATTTGAATTTAGTAAAGCACTTGAAAGTCTTTTACATATGTATGGATAAGACGGAGACATGTAAACTAGATTAGGACATAGTGGATTAATATATACACAGATACACGCTTATTAGTGATGTGGGTTGAGAAAGTATATTTCTTGGTGACAGAAGCTCCAAAGTCAGGCTGGGCATGGTGGCTCACACCTGTAATCCCAGCATTTTGGGAGGCCGAGGCAGATGGATCATTTGAGGTCAGCAGTTTGAGAACAGCCTGGCCAACATGGCGAAACCCTGGCTCCACTAAAAATACAAAGTATTAGCCGAGCGTGATGGCTTGTGCCTGTAATCCCAGCTACTTGGGAGGCTGAGGCAGGATAATTGCTTGAACCCAGGAGGCGGAGGTTTCAGTGAGCCGAGATTGCACCACTGCACTCCAGCCTGGGCGACACAGCAAGACTCTACCTCAAAAAAAAAAAAAAAAAAAAAAAAAAAGTCCAAAGTCATATCTCAAGGATGAGGACATAGGGAAGGGGAAAATTTGTGACCATTTCTGCAACTTTCCAAACTCCTTTCCACTCCCCCATCTTTCTTTCTTCCTTCCAAGAAGTTACCATCATTAGCAATTTGCCATGTGTCTAGTTTTTGTATCACATTTATTTACCTGTAAATATATGTTTATTTTTGCTTTAAAAACCTCAACTGTTATTTGAATAAAATTTAAATTCTTTGTTCTTTCATGAAATATCATGACTACAAACATTGAAGTAGTTACTCGGAACTACAGTCACATGTTTTACCTGTAAAATATAGCCATTCTTATACTCTAGGCAGAGGGATAACTAACTCATAGGCAGAGGGATAACTGTAACCTTTTCCCTTCTTCTCACCTTGGCCTTTGGGAGACTTTGCTTCCTTTTTTTGTGTCTTTCTACCTTGTCCTTTTCCTCCCCTCCTCTCTCCTCGTTTTCCCTTCCCTTGTATTCTGTTTTCTTACCATTCATCCCCTTTTCTCCCTCCTTCCCTCCCTCCCTTGCAATACTTTCCTGCCTTTCATACTTTATTCTATTTTTAGTTTCTTGTCTTTAGCTTAACATGGGGCTTAGTGGCCAGGTGTTTACATGATATTGTGGGTCCTTGAAAAATCAGGTCTTGGCCACCTAGTCTCAGCTCTGAATTGTCAGGTTCCTGCTGATCTACGTTCTTGGACCACTGCTGCTTTGTATTTAATACTGGAGGTTGCGATAACATTGTCCAGCTTCAGGAGGCCATGGTAGGGCAGGAGGGATGCATGTGTTGTGTAGTTCCTTGTCTGGAATGCAGCATGACAGGAGGTTGGCTTCTGTACACATATTCATCCCCTTGGGCTACTTGAGAGGGAGTCTTTATTTTGGTGGGGTGCCCCTAAGAGCAGTGAGCTCAGAACCTCTGTCTTGAGACTTGCTGTATGTTTTCTTGGCCTCCCAATGCTCCTGACGTAAGTGACATCCCTGCTCAGGACCCTACACTCATGACTTAAGGCAACCTTTCTGCCTTCCTCTTGACCCCTCCCTCTCCACCCCATGTTCACATTCCTCATCCCAGGTGCAGTGCCACCCTGCATGGCTACCTCTGCCAGGCAGCATCCTTCATGCTTAGCTCAAATTCCACCTTCTCAGAAACATCTGACTTCACATTTGGTGTCAGTCTCTCCCCTCCTCCATTTCCCATCACATAGTTTGTACTTTCAGAGATACTTTCATACACCACCTTGTATTGGATGGGTGGTATCTATTTCTGAGTTCTGATCAGAGGGCAGACATCTCTGATCCTTTGGAGGCTAGCTCAGTAGCTGGCATTTATAGGCACTCGGTAACTGTTAAATTGAATTACTGTGGAAGCCTGAGGGGTTGGAAGGTTAAATGCAGTTAACCCAGGGAACTAGAAGGGCCCCTGGGAACCTGGTTTCGGAGCATAGCTTTTATGAGCGGCTATCAGCTTTTCACCAGGCTCCTTCTTAATCCTGTTTCTCTAGAGGCACAAGGAGAGGTGGTGTTTGCTTAAGATGCTGGTGGCATTCCTAGTGAAGTTAGGTCAGAATGTGCCGTCTCTTCTTTAGCTCTCAACTTCTTAGACTGTCAGCCCTCCTCATGTTTGAAAAGCTTAGCTTTTAAAAAGGAGGAAGTGGTTTACTTGATGACCTCTGAATTTCTGACTTTGATTATCAATCTTCTTGAAGAAGACTTTGCAGTTGCCCCTGTTTTAAGGAAAGCAGACATGCCAAGTTGCTGCATTTGTGAAATTGAATGAAATTCTGGCTTCATTTTATGGCTCTGACCTTTGGGAACCGTCCAGGGTCAGACTGCTCACATGATGTGCTCGATAAATCCGCCTCCCAACAGCACTGTTGAGATCTTAACTAGAACTGCTGCTTGCAAAACACCTTTTTCTGACTTGCAGTTCGGATTCTGCGTGTACTGCTGAATACTGCTTCTAGTGGCTCATTCAGATAAGAACCCTATATATTAGGTAGAAAGAGGATGCCTGATACTGAGGAAAGAGAAAAAGAGCTAGCCCAGGACGCTGGGTTCCAGTGCTAAATCTGCAAGAGACGTGTTTGCCATGGGGGCCTTAGTTTTCAGATCTATAAAATGGAGACCCTAATCATTATTAGGAAGAGTTGTTATAGAAGCCAACTGAATTGATGTTGGTGAAGCATCTAGTAGAGCACCTGACACTCCAACAACAGAGTACCCCAATGAGGGTATGCAGACTTGCTTCCGAACTCGGGCCCCGATAGCTGCTTGAATTTGGATGATTTACATAACTTCAGTGAGGCTGAGTTTCAAGACCTATTTGAGTCCCAGTTTAAATGGTTTTAGTTTGGGGTTAAATATACCTTGCATGCTAATTTGTTAAGATTAGAGAATGTTTATAAAGGCCTAACGCAGTAGTGTTTTTCAGTCCCTGACCTGGGGATTGACGCTCACCAGCACCCCCAAAGAACCAACCTCTCTGGAGTGGCAGATATGCTTATTTGAAGTGGCCAGCCTCAGAGGCGTTGACTGACGTTCTCCGGTACCTTAGTTTATCTTCAGAAACCAAACCCCTAGGTAGGGTAGACCCAGTTATGGAGATGCTGATTTTGTTGTTGTTGTTGCCCAAGCTGGAGACTGCAGTGGTGCAATCTTGCTCACTGCAACCTCCACCTCCCTGGTTCAAGCGATTCTCTTGCCTCAGCCTCCTGAATAGCTGGGACTACAGACATGCACCACCACGCCCGACTAATTTTTGTATTTTTAGTAGAGATGGGGTTTCGCCATGTTGGCCAAGCTGGTCTCCAACTCCTGACTTCAGGTGATTTGTCCGCTTTGACCTCTCGAAGTGTTGGGATTACAGGCGTGAGCCACTGCATCCGGCCAAAATGCTGATTTTATAAGGATATAAACCATATTGTGCATAGAGAAGTGCAGTCAGTTTGGTGGAGGATGTTTCCAGAGCTGTCATAGGAGGACCTCTTTTTGGTTTATTTGTTTTTATTTATTTATTTTTGAGACGGAGTCTTGCTCTGTTGCCCAGGCTGGAGTGCAGTGGTGCAGTCTTGGCTCACTGCATCCTCCACCTCCTGGGTTCAAGGGATTATCCTGCCTCAGCCTCCTGAGTAGCTGGGACTACAGGCGTGTACCACCACACCCAGCTAATTTTTGTATTTTTAGTAGAGATGGGGTTTCACCATGTTGGTCAGGCTAGTCTCGAACTCCTGTCCTCGTGATCTGCCCGCCTCGGCCTCCCAAAGTGTTGAGCCACTGTGCCTGGCCAGGAGGAGTTCTTACAGAGCTGGAAGTATTTACTCAGAGAAAGATGGGGTTAGAAGGGAAGGTTGAGGTTGAGAGACAAGTTAGTGTTTATTCAAGGTGGAGGTGCACAGGCCTCATCTAGGACAATGGCAAGTGGACTGGAGAAGAGGGGCTTATGGGAAGGATGGACAGAAGAAATGAGATGGGACCCAGGAGGCCCAAGGGGGAAGTGGAGGGTTCAAGTCAGAACTTCAGATGCCGGGTCTGGAGACACTTTCTGAATACCTAGGAAGTAGCTGTGGTGTTTTGCAGGATAAGAAACACAGAGGCTTTTTGTAGCTACCATCCTGCTAGGTGAAATGAAGGGATGGTCTGGGATGCGTGCGTATGTGTGTGTGTGCACCCGCATACGTGCGTGTGTGCATGAGTGTGTACTGGTAACAGAACCAAGGAGATCAGGGACTTACCCAAGGCCATACAGCTGGGAAACAGCTTTCATTTGATTACAGTGCTAAGTTTAGTAATGACTGCGAGAGACAAAAACGGGCAGGGGGAGCATGTAGGGAAAGGGCCTCAGCCCCATTTCCTGCCCTCTCAGGCAGGTAGTGAGTAGGAGTTTTAGGTTTCACTGTTTGATAGCATCACCTCCTCTGCTTTCCCAGAAATTATTCCTCGAAGTATGACTCGAATCGTTCCTCTGTTGGGAGATGTATCAGTTCAGAGCTGACTTTCTGCTCTGGTTGTTTACTGAAAAATGGTAGCACTGGCAATTCAGAGGGGGCATAAGCAAGTGAAGAAAAAAAACAATGAACAAACAGGGCATGTGAGGTCAGGGGCCCTGGTTGTGGGTCCTGGCCCTGCTTTTAGAGACCCATGTGAATTGGGCAGGTCAATCAACTTCTTAGTGCCTCAGCTTTTTCGTCTGTCAATTAGAGGATAGTGATTTCTGCTTGATGAATTTATTGTGATAGTGCTTTGCAAGTTGCATTGTTGGTCGTAGGATAATAAAGATAAAGGGGTGTATGGACTTGGATTCTGTTTCTATATATGTGAAGCATTAGAGAGAGGTGGTAAATTGTTTCTCTCCCATGGGTTGTGTGTATCTCTGATATTGTGGTAATGCCTGTATCTTCTCCTTTTGCAGGGTGGGGTGTCTTGGATAGTATGGTTACTGAATGTAGAATCTACTTAACTCCTCTTTTTTATTTCCTGAGACTGGGTCTCACTGTGCTGTTCAGGCTGGAGTGCAGTGGTGTGATCATGGCTCACTGCAGTCTTGAACTCCTGGGCTCAATCCTGAGTAGCTGGGATTACAGGTGTGTGCCACCATGCCAGCTAATTAGAAAAGCTTTTCTTTGTTGAGGCGGGGGGGGGGGGGGGGCGTCTCACTATGTTGCCCAGGCTGGCTTTGAATTCCGAAGCTCAAGTGGTCAGCCTGACTTGACCTCCTAAAGTGCTGGGATTATAGGCATGAGCCACTATTTCTGGCCTCCTTTTTAATATTCTGCCCTGTGCAAAGCACCAGCACCAACAGCCTCCTTCCCACAACCCCCAACAGCTATGCATTAAGTATCACTTTGGTTTGAGGATTTCTTAGCTTGCTGTTTGTCCTGGGAGAATTTCTGAGTTTCTTGGTCTTTGTTTCTTTATCCAAAAGATGGGGATAGTTCAGCTTTGCCTGCATTGTGGACACTACCTGCAGAAAGCAATGGGAAGACCCTTTGTAAGTTGTACTGAACTCTTTGTATTTTTGGAGTCCATTTTGTCTTTTCTCCCTTCTGCTAGTGGCTGAGGTACCTCCTTGGTCTTGAAAAGACCCACTTATATGGAGGTGGGAACGGGCTTATAGAGGGAAGTGACTTTGCAAGGGCCTTGGAAGGAATTGGATTCTGAGATCTGTGCCCGTCCTTGTCACAACGTGTCAGATTCCATTATTTAGTGTAGGCCTGATTTGTCCATGCCTGGGACTTTCCCAGAGGAAGACATACTTTCTGGAAACTCTCTGAGGTCTTGAGGGGGTGGGAGAAGTCTCTTAGACACAAGTGCTGCTGTGGGCATGGAGGCTTCCATTCCTCTCTCCTTGTGTTGAGCAGGGATTTGCTCCTTGGATATTTTAGGTTTGAATGACTCAACGTGCTTGTGACCCGGAGGATGCTGTGGTGTGCTTGGCAGCATGCTGGAATTAGTCAGAAGGCAAAACTGCTTGTCCTGACCCCGGAACCCACTTACTCTATATGGATGAGAAAGTCCTCTCGGATCTTCCATTTCCTAATTCATGGCAACTTCAGGAGCGCAGTATTTTCTCTGTTACTGCTTTATGGGGTTTAGTGTGGAAATTAAAGAAGAGAACTTCTTATTTTTTGTAAATAATATTGCAATATTCAGATACTGTTAGTTTCTGACATTTCAAATGTGCATGTCACTTCTTTGCTCCCTCCCCAAATAAATGTATTGATACTAAAAAAGAAAGCCAGCTAACTTGATGAGGATGGCTGGTAAATGAGCCACTCTGTTTTTGCTTGCTGTCCAAGGCCTCTAAAGTTAAGCCTGGACCATTTCAAGCATATATGGAGGATATGTATTTCAAATATACATTAGGGATATATATTTCAAAATCGAGGACACATATTAATAGTAAGAGGAGACCATGTAAGACAAAACACAAGTTTTTTTTTATTTTTATTTTTATTTACTTGTTTATTTTTTATTTTTTTGAGATGGAATTTCTCTTTCATTGCCCAGCCTGGAGTGCAATGGCGTGATCTTGGGCTCGCTGCAACCTCCCCCTCCCTGCTTCAAGCAATTCTCCTGTCTCACCCTCCCAAGTAGCTGGGATTACAGGCACCCACCACCACGCCTGGCTAATTTTTGTATTTTTCTTGGAGATGGGTTTCGCTGTGTTGGCCAGGCTGGTCTTAAACTCCTGACCTCAAGTGATCCTCCCACCTCGGCCTCCCGAAGTGCTGGGATTACAGGCATGAGCCACCACACCCAGCCAAAGCACAAGTTTAAAAATTGCAAGTTTCCACCAGCATCCTATCTCCCTTGGCTTATAATATTCAAGTCTTCATGGATACTGGGGCTTGTGATCCCCCGGCCCTTTTGTTAATGCGGCCCATGGAGGCTTCTCATAGAGACACAACCACTGGGCTGCAGAAGCTCTCTATTTAAGAAACTGAGGTCTGGCAAGGTCACACATCGAGGAAATGGCAAAATCAAGACGAAAAGCCAGCTCTTTGGATTCTCAATTCCCTGCTCTTTCTGACACATCAGTCTTCCCTCCTGTCAGGTGAAGAGAGAAGCCAGATGGTTTGACAAATGGTTCTTGTTGCTGTCAAATCTGCCTGCTTTCTTTGCTCAGACAGACAGCTCTTACCTTCCCTTTTTCGGGGGACTGGCGGAGGTGGGCTGAGGAGAGAGGTAGGGAGGTGGATGAAGGAAAAAAGAAAGCATTTTATGGCTTGATTCTTTATGTAGTAGTGATGGCCAATAAGTTCTTTTTTTCTCTGGCAAGAAGCAAAGTAAAGGCAAGGAGTAATCGTCACCTTGAATTTAGGGCACATAGAGGTCTAGAAATGGCGGGCTGTATTAGGAGACAACATTGATTTCATATATATTCATCTTTGAAAAAACATGTTTAAGATGCCATATCCATAAATACTAATAAGGCTGTCTGATTCCAATTTTCAGGTGAGATTAGCATTTTATTGAGTATTTTATCTGTCAGATTCAATGCTGGATGTACCATCCTCCCAGACTTATTAGCATAATTGCTGTGCTTAAGCAACAATAAAAAAATCAGCAGTAAAATAGCATTTAGTGCAGGCAATTTGTTATCAAAAGCTTTTACTTAAGGACAGCTCCAGCCTGCATTTATTAGCAAGTTAGGGTTATAATTTATTTTTATTTTGAAAAACAAAAGTGGGAGAAAGATTTGGCTTTTTTGTTTTGGAAATAATAGAGAAATTAGAAAGCATTGCCTCTTTGGAAAATTGTCCACATCCCTTCTTCCTTTGCCGAAAGCCGGCTGTGATGGGAATAGATTCCACTTGTGAGCGACATTGGCTCAGACGAAAAGTTGCTCTCCTTGGCATGGGAACAAATGGGTAGTAATGTCCCTTTATGCTTGTACAGACATTTCCAAAACACTTTCAGATCTTGTTTGTTGCTCAAACCTCACACCAGTCTCGTGAGGTCTCCATTCTTAGAAATAAAAAACCAAGTTGAAATGACTTGTTACAGATGAAGCAGTTGAGTGGCAAAGTGGAGGTGTAAAAACTAGTCTTCCAGCCTCCAGTCTTGTCTCAGCATGGCTCCCCTTCACGTCGTTGTCCAGAGCTCCTGGCGGAGCCTTGGCCTTTTCCTTAAGTACATGTGCATACACACACATACACATACGTGCACACCTGTGCACACACATTTATGCCTATGTACATGCTTTTTTTTTTCTAAAATTTAATTATATACTCTTGCATTTGATTTTCATTTGATGTCCTGGTTGAAATACTTCTGCCACATGAACTTCTCTTGATGCCAAATAGCCTCTTAAAATCAATCTCTCTCTCATTCTCTCTCTCTCTCTCTCTCTCTCTCTCTCTCGCCCCTGCGCACCTCTCTAGCTAGTAACGGAATCAGGAAAGCACTTGTGATTACCATCTGTGAAGGACCCGGAACAAAATAAATGATGTTATAAGTTTTTGTAGGGAAGATAGAGCTAAGATTTTAAAATGTGGAGATTGGGAAATCATTTTTCTTCCTTATTTCTTAGGGAATGTATCACAAATAAATAACATTAAATTGATGCCTTTTAGTGGATTTTAGGCTTCAATTATGGGTAATAATTTTCAAATTGAGAATAAAGTTTTGAGTGAAAATGGACAACTGAAGCTTCTAAGCTTTGAGAGAAGTTATTTTAGCATTTGAGATTTTCTTTTCTCAGTAAATTCAAACAAAGATCATATAATCATTGAATCATAGCACGTCTAAAATGCAAGGCTCTGTGCTGGCCACTGTGTGGTTTCTAGACTAGCTCAGACATGGCTATCAGCCTTAAGACATGTTTAAACTATTAGAGAGGATACTAACAATACATTAATAATGTTCTTGGTTTTGACTGAATTTTCTAGAACAGGAGCTCCAATAGGATTTTTGCTTATGTTATGTCATTGAAATTTAAATTCACTCAATTATTTATTTGACTAAATATTGAGCACTTATTATGTGCTGTTCACTGTTGTAATTTACATACGTCATCTCATGTAACTTTTATGACAATCATATGAAATATGCTCTGAGATAGTAGTCAGTACTGTAATTGTTGTTCTCATTAGTTGAGGAAATTGAGACTAAGTAACTTGTCCAAGTCATTCAGCTAGTAAGTGGTAGAACTGCTGTGGTCTCCCTGTAAACACATATTCTTTTCATGGTGCCACTTGGCAAAAAATGAATGAGCAGATATATATGTAGACAGATAGTGCTAATGATGATTAGAGAACCTCAGAACTCATGCAGAACCTGGATATTTACACAGAAAACTGAACTTGAAATCAGACAGGTGTTCAAATCCTGCTGTGCTTCTTAGTGTTTGCAAAATCCTCAATTTAAGGACCTCTTAGGATTTCAGTGTCTTCCTTTCAATAAAGGGTTATAAAATCTTTCTCTCAATATCATAATAAGAATAAATTACAAAATGTATGTGCATGTCTGCAAAGGTACCTAGTTCATGGTGGGTGTTCACTCTATCTTGGAAGTGCCCATAAACATGCAGGGTTTTTTTTTTTTTTTTTTTTTTTTTTTTTTGAGACAGAGTCTCACCCTATCACCCAGGCTGGAGTGCAGTGGTGTAATTTTGGCTCACTGCAACCTTGGCCTCCTGGGTTCAAGTGATTCTCCTTCCTCAGCCTCCCAAGTAGCTGGGACCATGGGCGCGTGCCACCATGTTCGACTACTTTTTTTTGTATTTTTAGTAGAGACAAGGTTTCACCATGTTGGCCCAGCTGGTCTTGAACTCCTGACTTCAAGTGATCTGACTGCCTTGGCCTCCCAAAATCCTGGTATTACAGACATGAGCCACCATGCCCGGCTCAACATGCAGTTTTGTGTACTGTTTAGGGACAGATGCCAAAGCTACATTGCTTGGGTTTTGATCCGTCCTACCACATAATATCATGTGCCTTGGACAAACAACTTCACTTCTAGTGCCGTACTTTATTCATCTGTAAAATGGGCTTACATCATAGGGTCCTTGTGAGGATTAACTAAGGTAGAATGCGTAGACCATGTATAACAATGCTTGGCACACAGCATTCCCTGCTTCAGTGGTAGCACTTACTGTTCCATTATACTACAGCAACCGAGAAGGACAGGTACACAGTGAAGAGTTGAGGACTGTTTATGTTCCCGGCCTCTTCACTCCAAGAGCTTCAAGAAGTTGAGCTTAAAACATATGAGTTGTAGTTACACAGCTACTAATGACCTTGGAAAATTTCTTGTCTTCTCTGTCCTTGACCTTTGTTTATCTGAAAGAGTAAACTTCAGATGACAGAGCGTATGTGGGGAATGGAATGCATCCGCGTCCTTGATAAGCTGCCCTGATGGAATGTTGCCATGTGGCTACCGAGGGTCAATTCACTGGTCAAAGTGGCCTGCGGGTTGGTATTTTTTCTGTGTCTTCTGGGCAAGTTCTGTCTTTCCTCAGTCTGCACATGCCTGGGTCTGTCCTCAGAGCTGTCTCCCATTTCCCTCTTCTCTAGAAAGCATTGATATAAAGGGGCCACCTCTTCCTTGGACTGTTTCTCTAGCATCAGAAGGAGGTGGGTGGGAATTTTGGCATACCACTCTTTGAAAGGTAATACACTCTAACATATGTATTTCACTCACCTTCAAAGAGTAAGAATATATTGATTGATACTTAATTTTAAAGATGTGTTGCTGAGGTGAACTCTAAGACGAAAAATTCTTCAGAATCTTTTACTTCCTCTGGCTTGTTGTCCCAAACAACAATTCTCTTTATAAAGCTTGTGTGTGTGTGTGTGTGTGTGTGTGTGTTTGTGAAACTTCCTGGAATTGGTAGTATTGATTCTGAGATGTTTCTTTGGCCTATTCAAAATATAAACAGAAAGACAAACGTGTTTTTCATGTCATTAAAGAATACCTTTATAAGAAAGGACATTAAGATGATACCCTATGTTGTGTGGGGGACTTGTGGCTTTCAAAACACTTAAGTACCCGTTTTCTTATGTGTGCTTTATGACATCTCTATGAGGTAGGCAAGGCAGGCTTTATCATTATTTCCCTTTTAGAAACAGTGGATCTGACGTTCAGAGAAGTGAAATAAGTTTTCTTAAAGCAGTCCTGGATGCAAACCCAGAACATTTGACTCTAGGGTGCTTTCTGCTCCACTGCCCTGATTTGATTGTAATGAGGTAATTCTTAACCAAGTACTGTCAGGTTATATAGAGTTGTAATATATCTTAAAAATGCCCATTTTAGTTTTCTTTTCTTTAAAAAGATCAGTTAAAAAGTTAGTTATGATTTGATATTACCTTGTTTCTCCCCAAGTTTAAACAGCAATGAATGTCTAGGACCTTCCGTTAAACCAGCATGTGTTTTTCAAAAATCAAATGTCAAAGCATTTCCTGAACCTTGCTTTAATGAACAAGAGAAGTGAAGGTAAAATTCCTTTTTTGCATGAGGTAATTAGGAAACAGGATGTGCAGACTTGCTATATGAATTTAAAGAGGAGCACTTCTACTGATGTACAAACTGGATGGGCATATTACAGAGGGTTTCATGCTGGTAGAAATTTTAAGTGAAATAAGTTCTTATTAAGCATATCAATTATTTTTGGACTGTGTGAAAACTTAATCTGTTTCATGAGTTGCATCTAAGGTGGTCAATATCTCTACATTCCAAAAAACAGAAGCATGACTCAAACATCTAGTTGTGATTGCAGAGTGCCTTTATCTAGAAGACTCGGCATGTTGTCAGAATACAGAACAAGAGGGATGGAATGTGCTCTTAAGTTTCCTGATGACTTAAGAGTCTGCACTATACTTGCTTGGGAGGTAGAAGGATTGAATTCTCTTTGGAAAATGGCTTCGTGTCTCTTAGACACACGGTACCCAATAAGCCCAGTGCTGTATTAGTAGGGTCATGTACTAGAGTATGGTTTACCTGACATAGGTTTTGGAAATCTACTTCTTTTATTCACACTACATGGTTTCTTAGGTGGCAACTTCTCAGTGAATTGCCAGCTTCCTGATAGTGTCTTGAAAAGCATGCTTTAGAAGGAAGCAAAAAGTGTTTCTCTTTTGACAGATGACCTCCTTGACTCCTTGACTTTCCATTTTTGATCATTTCCTTTGAGATCTACAACATCTGGTAATTGTATTGATGTGATTTATGCCCCCAGAAAGATCAACTTGTACTTTTTCATGACACACATAGCTATAGATTCTCCTTCCTCATGGAAGTCTATGTACTGTCTCTACGGTGTAATAATTAGCTCTAACTCTACAAACAAGGTTAGAAATGAAATCACCAGTGTTGCAAGTGAGACATAACAAATGGAAGATTCCCTCCTCTGAGTTTCTGTCATACCCTTAATTTTATTTGAGCTGGCATTGACTTATTCTACGTGTCTCTTCTGCTAGAGTTTGAACTCTGGAGGACTGGTCTCGTCTCTTATTAATTATAATGGTGGCACATAGCACATTATAGGTATTTATTACTAAGTGGTTGGGTTTAATATCTTAAGAAGCAGAAAATGTGGTTTTTCTTGAGAGAGAGATGGTTTTGAGTGTTGTTCCTTTAGTATATTCTAAGCCTGCCCACCTGGGGCACTGTAACTATGGCTCCTAATGTAGGGAGCCCACAATCTAGCTGTATTATGTCAGCAAGAGCTCTTTGTATACTGAGACAATAAACTTATGAACCATCTTGATGAGTTTTACATGTAGAATGGCTTAGACTATAAGGTACTGCCACCTCATCCCACAGTTGAGAATTGTCTAATGCAAACCTTGCTTTTTAAGCATGGGTAATAGGACTGTCACGAGTGGATCATTGAAGGGATAAGCAAAATATCTGTCAAACTGAGAATTAATATCTGTCAAATCATTTGCTATTATTTGGTAGATGGGAGGTTATTTTTTTTTAAGAAGTAGATTGGCTGAATGGATAACAAAAATGTGGCATATTCATAAAATGGAATATTGTTCAGCAGTGAAAGGAATAAAGTACTAATATGTACTACAACACGGGTGAACCTTGAAAACATTATGGCAAAGTGAAAGAAGTCAGTTACAAGGCCAGGCACGGTGGCTCATGCCTGTAATCTCAGCACTTTGGGAAGCCGAGGTAGGTTGATTACTTGAGGTCAGGAGTTCAAAACCAACATGATGAAACCCCGTCTCTACTAAAAATACAAAAATTAGTTGGGCATAGTAGTGTGTGCCTGTAATCCCAGCTACTCAGAGGATGAGGCAGGAGAATGGCTTGAACCCGGGAGGCGGAGGTTGCAGTGAGCCACGATCTGCCCTCCAGCCTGGGTGACAGAGCCAAACTCTGTCCAAAAAAAAAAAAAAAAAAAAAACCCAAAAAAAAAAAACAAAAACAAAAACAAAAACACACACACAAAAACCTCCAGTTACAAAAGACCACATATTATATGATTCCATTTATGTGAAAAGCCCACAATAGGCCAATCTATAGGGTCTGTAGAGATAGAAAGTAGTGGTTGCTGGTAGGGTTTGGGTAGAGGATAGGTAGTGATTGCTAATAAGTGTGAGTTTCTTTTTGGGACGCTGAAAATGTTCTTTATATGGTGGTGATGACTGCCCAAGGCTGTGACTATACTAAAAACAGAACTGTAAACTTTAGGTGAATTTTATTGTATGTAAATTATATCTCAATAAACCTGTTTAAAAAAGTGGATTTCCCTTTAATCTATTATCTGAGGATTGCTTCAGGGATTCAAAATAGTGCATAGTGGCAAGTTTTAAATTCATATTGATTTGTTTTTGGTAAAGAAGTCATGCTTACTTCACGATGAACACACTTAAGGAAAACTTGATAACACAACTAGAGCCACCAAACTTTAACAAATATATTTCCACCTAACTTCATGCACAGTTTTTTCTCAGAAGCTTTAAAAATGTATACTTTCTCAAATGTTGATTAATGAGATATCTGATAAGAAATAACAGGGTCCTGACAGTCCTGATTGTATAAATAGGCGTTAGGGATTGTGTTCATGATTCGCTTGTCAGCGCAAGAGAAATGTGTGATTATGTTGAATGATGGTTAATTTTCTTATCTACCAGTTTTAAAAATAAAGATGTACAGCTAGAAAACAGGTGCCCAGGGAGAAAAGGAGACCTGCAGCTTCGATAATGAGCCCCAGAAAGACACTAGAAGGAACAAGCTCCCATTTAGGAGTTGTCGTTCGAGTCCTGGCCAGTGTCTGACTATGGTTGATGAGTTAGAGAACTATGGCTGGCTTCTCACGAAGGATTTTTTCATTGACTCTTGTTTTGTGTTAGACAGCTTTTCCTATCCTCCATCAGGGTCATTGTCCCACCTTCTCTGACTCACTTATTGTGTCAACAGAATTAAAAGAGCAGCCAGTGGACGTGTGTAGAGGCTGAAGGAGAGCTGTGTTTCCAGCTTTGTATTTGAACAGTTCGTACACAAACAGTTCTCTTTGATTAAGTATCCGGTGAAACCAATTCACATGAACTCCAATTAAACTTTAATGAACAAGTGGGTGTATTAATATCAGCTGAGTAATGCAGGCAGCACAGATTCCAGTAAGTGACTCACTTCTCTGAGCAGCTCATTCCCCATGCACGGTTAGAGTTACTAGAAAGCTTCCAGCTATATTTGAGTGGATCTGGTCTGGGCCTTGTAATTCTAACAATCCTCAGGGCTTGTTATTCATCTCGCGAAAAAACCACAGTCATCCAGACCTCTGTTTTCAGAGCAAAGACTGGGGATGAGGAGTTTTGTTCACATTGAGCAATTAGGCCCTTTGTGGAGCAGTGACCATTTGGACTTTTATTTTCCCCATCTTCCTGTTTTTGTTTTTTTGTTATTTTATTTTTTAGAGACAGGGTCTCCCTCTGTAGCCCAGGCTGGAGTACAGTGGTGCGATCACAGTTCACTGCAGCCTCAGCCTGTTGGATTCAAGCAATCCTCCTGCCTCAACCTCTTGAGTAACCTGGAACAACAGGCATGTGCCACTGTGCCCACCTACAAAATGTTTTTAGATATGGGGTCTTGCTATGTTGCCCAGCTTGGTGTTGAACTCCTGAGCTGAAGTGATCCTCAGCCTCCCAAAGCACTTGGATTACAGATATGAGCCCCGTGCCCAGCCTTTGTTTTGTTTTTAAGTGAGAATTATTTTTTTCTTAAACCCAGGGGCAGTGTAGGTGAAGGTTAAGGCAGTGAAGATAGAACAATCAGTTTTGAAATGCACATAGCCCTCCCGAGCCTCACTTTCACCACATCTGCCAGTCTGCCTCAAGTCTTTAAGCTTCCTACACTAGAGGCAGCAAGGTGTGCCTGGAATAATGAATTCCTTTGAGCACAGACCCTGTTGCATCTAGGGACTGATGGCTGTACCTATTTCCTAGGAAAGGTTAAACAAGATCGTGAATATAATGCTCTTCGTTTCATGCCTGGCACATAATAAGTTCCCACTAAATGTTTAACTTGGTCCAGTCGGGGAAGGATGGGAAGGAGGATTTGGAGATGAATGAGACTCGGCCCTTGACAGTTCAGGAACTTGGAGTCTTGTAGAGATTTGACTTAAAAACGTCTGTGTAACTCCAGAGTGATAACGAAAAAAATGCTTGAAAAAGATAAATGAGGATTCAGGGGGTGGAGAAATCCCAGAGGTTGGCCACGTCTGAGAAGGCTGGAGGTTTGGGTAGGAAGAGGTATGGGTTTGGGAAGGTAGTTCTAGGCTGATCGAAGAGTGTGAGCAAAAGCAGAGGCAGGGATGTACCCACGTATCAGATAGTGCACATGTAGTGTGGTTACAGTAGGTGATAATTTAGGAGGCTAATTGAAACTGAATGTAGCCTTTGTGTCAGTCACCAAGCCCTTTCCCAGCTCCATTTGCTGTTCTGTCTCTCATTCTTTTCTACCTACGTTGAAACCAGTTGAAAATAATGGAGTCAGAGGCAGATGGCAATAATGTCCAGGTTGTGGAACATTAGCTCACTGGGCTTGCTAACGCAGCACCCATGAATGAAATTTACCCTCTTCCTCTCAGATAGCTCCTGCACTCAATATCTTCCATTTAGGGCACACTGTGTGTAAAGCTCCCAACCATGAAGAACAGTGAGGATATGCCTCTAACAGTCAGGTTAGCTCACAAAGACTGGAAGGAAGTGGCTGGGTTACACATGGCCAGTTTCTTCTCCAAACTCGATAATTGGGTAACTCTCTGCTTCCTCGCCTGAGAACAAGGGAGTGGGAGGAAGCAAACAAGAAAAGAGAAGAAGCAGTGGAGAAAGGAGATGTTCTGCCAGTGCCAGACTTCTTGCCCCCTACTCTTCCCAAATGTCAACATAGTTCCTTTAGGGGACAAAAGTGGGAGGCTAGAATGGTAGGGTAGGGCCACATTATGGAAGTGAAAAACCAGGGGCAGTTTCCTGAGCAGGGAATGATGTCATTCAGTCTATAATTCAGGCTGGTTAATCTACTTATGCAACACCAGTTGAAGGACACACTTAGATAACTCAGCCTTGAGTCAACAAATCTTGTGTAATGCTGCCAAGGTCCATAGTGCAAGAATCAGCCCCCACTTCGGAAATAACAACCACCCCTCAGTGCCAAACCCTGGACATTGCTTGTGAATCTCAGACTGTTTCTTTCCCTCCAAGATACTGTTTTAGAGAATGTCGTAGGGTAAAAAATCCGAGGGGTAAAGTCATAAATTCCATAATAGTACAGTAGGTGGGAGGCTCTAATCAAGTAGATACATTCTATTTTTGGAATTGTGAATAAAGCAGAAGGGATTCTTGCAAATCAGGAATTGAATAGATTGATGGTACAAATGAGAGACTATATGTTGCTTATAGAAAACAAAGGATTGCCTATCAGGTTTTAAAATGTGAGTCAGTAGTTTATATAGTGATTCAAGCGGAACAGCTATCTTGGTTATTAACTAAAATCTTTTCTTTCCACTTCCATTTTATGTATGAAGAAACTATTAACAATGCAAAGATCATTATCAAATGACACTGGGGCTAGGTTTTATTACCCAGCTTAATCCTTCATTTCATATTGAGCATTTCGTATGGAAGTGAAACAATAAGGATATGTTTCTAGAGATTGATGAGATAACTGAATTGGACTTGGTTTTGACATTCAAAGGAGTCAGGTAGAGGCACTTAGTTGAGGTCACTACTTCATTTTGGCGAAAGACATATGTCCATAGAAATTTAGTAGCCATGCTGGGTTATGTATCTTTGAATTGGGAGCCTATGACAAATTTTCTCCAACGCGAAGTTTCTTCAGAGTCTATCATCGTTTCAACAATAATTAAGTCATTTACATAGAGGATGTGCTCATCTACTTTTACCTACTGTCATCTTTTCTCCAAGTTAAACTGAATATATTGTGTAGATTGGTTGATTAGCCTTCCTGAAATGAACATCCTTTGCAAACTTATCTCTCCAAACCCAAATCCTGCCCAAATTTCCCAATTTACCTCTCTAAGACTCCGAATAGGATCCTCTTCTCTGGAGATCTTCGACAGATCACACTCCTCTTTTCTTGGGAACAACTTTCTGTTTCCTTGTCCAGAGTGGACACCACTCTGTTATCCTGGTCACTCTCTGGGCCCCCTCCCTTTGTCCACCTTGAGCACAGGCTACTGGCCACTGATCCTCTTGCAGGCACTAGCCTGGCTACTCCATTGCTTATGTTGCCTTTGCTTCTCTTAAATGCCATTGTTGGTGATTGCTTCACACAGCAATCGTTCTCACCCAAGTTTGTGGATAAGACTCACTTAGGGAGGTTTTGCCAGAATTCAGCTCATATCCCTAAATGTTTGGGTGTGGACTAGGGTGCACACTTCTCATGAGGCACTTCCCATGAGTACCCCTTCTCAAACTTTACGGATAGCAGTTTACTTATGGCCTGCAGTGCATAAAGTGAAAGCTTTCTGAAAAGACGTTTAATCCATTGGTATGAGGATGAAAAAGCTACACTCAGGGCATGAAAAGAGTAAGAAGGTCACAAAAAGGGTGTGGTTTCAGCTGGAGGGGAAGCTGGACAATGCTATAAAGGAACAAAAGCTCAGCGTCCTGACCATCTGTTTCTTTTCTACCCCCGGCCCATTCCCATAATGCATATTTATTCTGCCCACTGTGCCATAAGTTCTGTTCTAGAAGTTTGCATGAGCAGAGGGAACCTTAGCCCCACTGAAGCCAGTCGTGAGGCTCTATCTTATTCTATGGGCTTCAGCCTTTTCGTGAAGACCCAGCTTCTCTTCTTGTCCCAGGCCCTAAGCAGGCCCAGACTTTTCCCATATACACACTCTGTCTCTAACTTATCTGTCTTACACCTTAATAAGGCAGCAGATTGTGTCAGAATCAGTTAACTCTTTATCAAAAAACCCAGAGCAGACAGACGGGTGAACTTGCTCATGGGCTGAGCTGGAAGGGAGGCCAGTTTTCCTTCACACAGCCTTGGACTCTCCCTGGGCTTTTTTGTGTGTGATGTATGGAGACTATGTTCTAATATTTCAGTCATATCTTCCTTATTTTAAAACTACAGAATTGATCTTACCAACTTACTGGGGAGCACATCGTCAGTAAATTCTAATGGAAAAACCTGTCTGATCAATGGGACAGGAAAGCGTCACAGCAATACCGGTGAGTCATTCCAAGACCAGGCAAATTTGAGCTGTGTTGCTTCTTCGATGCTGACTATAATTCTCCCTCAGCATTATGTCGTCTTAAGCAGCTTTTGAATCTTCGTCTCTGATTCCCTTTCTAGGTCAGACTGTGTCTTTTTTTAAATTGTGCCTGGACATCCCCTTAATAGGTTGGACTAGTCCCGTTAGGATAATTGGCTGTATGAATATGTGAAAATAGCAACAGTGAATTTTAAAGTTCTTGAACAATCTCCCCCTCTCACTATGAGGTGAGGCATTTAGGGTGGGCTGTCTGTTTTTTTATTCTTGGTTCTTGTTTTTAAAAAAGTAGGATGTTGGACCTTGGGATGAGAGGGAAGTAAAACAGTTTTGGAACCCTTTTAGAAAGCAAACTAAAACAAAACTCCTTTCTTGAGAAAAATGAATGGACATTGTAAAGAAGACAATAGGGCACCAGGAAGCTTGAGCCAGGTCTGCCTGTGTCACATTTCGAGTTATGAGCTTCACTGCCCTGCTGTCGCTGGGGATCATCATCAAATCCATTTCTCTGAACTGTTGAATGGATCAGATGAGTTAATGCCTATGAAAATACTCTGTAAACAGAAAATACCTTCCTATTTGTTATCTCAACAAAGGGACTTTTATCATCCCTAAAATAGAACAAACATTTGTTTTTCAATTGTGAAAGTTATGTAGACTCTTTTAAAAAAGTTAAATGCACAGAAGTATGAAGAAAATCAAAATAACCCTTAGTCCATCATCCAGGGACATCATTGTTCTAATTTAAACACGTGGGTACTCTGTCCTGTTTTTTTTAAGAAGGGTTGTGTTTTTTTTGTGTGTGTGTGTGTGTTTGTGTGTATATGGATGTATATTTTTATTCTGTTTTCTTTACATAACACTGTATTGTAAACGTTCCCAAAATGTAAATTTTAATCATTGCGTAATATTGCATTATCTGATATATTCACATGCATTTTGAGATTTTGTGACAAACAATTGTGACCATTGTTTCCACAATTAAGGGTTAACTGCTTACCAAGAAAGGAACTTACTTTAAAACATGGCAGACACACTTGGCCATTTTTTTTCTTTTTTTGGCAGTAAAGGATTTGGAAGTATCTGATTTTTTTAATAAATTAATATGTATTGAGTTGGAGTTTAGCAGTATTTTTAGTTAAGATCTCAGTCAAGGTAAAAAGGTCAGACATGTAGAGTTATTAATTTGTAGAAAATTCTGACCACAGCAAAACATATTAGCCCGAGTTCTCTTAATTAATACAACATTAGTTACAGAAATACTAAAAAATAGATTGGTTGGTCTCCTGAATGTTCTGCATTAGATAAGTTGCCTTATGCCGTCTGGAAGACTTTTTATTTTCTCTTTGTAGAAGGATACAATAGATTTGTTTTGCTCAAAGGGTTCATTATCTGTTGCTGGGCACGTATATAATACTATAAACACATTTCTGGATATGATGACATAATGATGAAGAGAGACCTTTGAATATTTTCTTAAATGAAGATAGAAGGAATAGCAAGCTGTGAGAGGAGATTTTTCTAGTATTTAAGTCCTAAGATTGATCTTTTTTGTCATGGATTTATCCCTTTGTCTCTATGCATTTCTATGTGTCTGCTCAGCATCTTATCTTCTACATTTGCCCTAGTTCCGTCCTTCCTTTTGTCCGTGCTTGTTTTTCCATGCACCTGCCCATCCACCCTCCTGCTTCTCTATCCAGCCATCCATCTAACCATTTCTGGCTATTCTTACCTCCCTGTTTCATGTATATTTCTCCATTTTTACCAGTCATTTGTATTTATCTATTTGTCCATCCATATCTATACCTGCCTTTCTGCTAACTCTCTAGGTATAAAGTTAATGGAGATGATTTTGATGAAAACTTATAAATTTCCTTACTGCATTTTACACTGAGGATTACAGGGGCTAAAGGCCACGGGGACCAGAAAGTGGAAATGACCAGAGTTTGGCCATTTTTGTTTCATTTCAACATCAGGAGGGAAGGTCAGAACTAACCTGATTACCCTTTCTGTGATACTAATCAGGATGTTCTTAGTATAATGCCTGTTGGAGAATGTTATTTTAAGGAGTGTTTTGCTAAGAATCAGTTGCCAGGACATAGAATGAAGAGCTATTGTATAGCTTCAGAGTAGTTCTCTTTTAAGAAGGATGTAATAAATTAAAAATAATTTTCTTGAGGTCAGACTAAGAAAAGTCAAAGATGTACAATTGCCATCTCTCCAAATTTGTTGATTTTGTTTATTTATTATTTATATTATTATTTGAGACAGAGTCTCACTTTGTTACCCAGGCTGGAGTACAGTGGTACGATCATAATCAACTGCAGCCTCAAGGTCCTGGGGTCACTGAAGCCTCTCGAGTAGCTTGGACTGCAGGTGTGCACCACAATGCCTGGCTAAATTTTTTTGTACTTTTTATAGAGACTGTGTTTTGCCGTGTTGCCCAGGCTGGTGTTGAACTACCGGGCTCAAGCTATCTGCTTGCCTTGGCCTCCCAAAGTGCTGCGATTGTAAGTGTGAGCCACCATACCAAGCCCAATTTGCTGACTTGAAAAAAAACAAAACAAAACAAAACAGAACATATGGTAGCATTCTCAGGGAGTTTAGAGACAACATAATGAAGGTATTTTCAAGGTTTGGGGAGCTGCTTGGTACTTGATTTTGGACAAAATGGAAGGAAAACAACCGTCCTTTACTGAAAGCCATTTTTCTCCTTATTCTGAGAAAGCTGCTTTGCATTTACTCTGTCACTTAATTCTCCCATCCTTCCTTCAGTGTAATTTCTATTATCCCAATTTATAACTAAGAAACAGAGACTCAGAGAGGCTAAATGATTTGCCTAAGTTTACATGACTGACGGGTGCCACAGTTTTTGTGGAACAGAGATTTGTTCGAATCTAAAACTGTTACTCTTTGCAGTAAACCACAATGAAACCTTGCCGAAGACTTACAAAACCTTAGCTATATATCAGTTCTCCACTTTAAATTTCATGGTAACTCAGCCTCTGAAAAGGATCCTGCAAACAGCACAGTTTTCAGTTCTTTTCTTGAGAGAAAGCAGGGCATTCTTATCGACGTGATAAAGAAGACAGCTCTTAGGATGTGGATATAAGATTGCCATTTATGGACTTTAGTATTTGACAGAATGGGGTTTTCCTCATATGCTCCTGTGTGTTTTTGTTTAACCTAATCTGAGTCTCATTAGTCAGCTTGATCCAGAAGACACAAAAGTCTCCTCCATAAGGTGCATCTTATGCAGGCAAACAAAGCAATGAAATGCAGTAACTCTCCTCAAACTTTTGTAAGCTCCAGAAAGCCAGAAAAGACAGCTATTGTAATATATTTTGCCAGGCCAGCTGTTATGATCACAAACGAGCCTGAAATAGCAATGAGTTTTGAAATCACAGCACATTTATTTATTTCTTAACTTTTCCATAGGTTTGAAAGCTTGCTCCCTCCCTTTTTATCATGCTAAACCGTGGTTGCTAACAACATTCTATTCTGGGTGGGAATTAGCTTTGGCATGATTAAGAATGGAGATGGAGGCGGGTAAAAGAGGTTCTGCTGTAGGACTTGTCTTATATGATTTTATTCTTACTTTTAATCTTTGTTTTATTCTTTAAGCATTTATTAACTGCCTACTATGTACTCAACACTGTGCTATGTGGGAAAAATATACTAGAACAAGGGTTGGCCAACTTTTTCTGTAAAGGGCCAGATGGTACACAGCTTAGATTTGTGGTCCATAAGGTCTCTGTTGTAGCTACTCACTCTGCTCTCAGACAATACATGAAACACTCAAGACTCCGCCATAAACAATACATAAATAATTGAGTGCGGATATGTTCCAATAAACTTTTATTTACAGAAACATGCAGTGAGCTGGATTTGGTCTGCATGCCACAGCTTGCCAGCACCTGTACTAAAATGTCCCTGAAAATAGAGAACTTTGTTTTGTTCATTGCTGTGTCACTGGTGCCTAGAGAGTAGTACCTGGCATGGGATAGGTGACCAGTAAATGTTTGTTGAATGAATGAACTTATAAGTGAATGAATGAACTTATAAGTGCATGAAAGACTCAGACTCCTTCTCTGATCTCTTCTATACTTAAAGAGAGCACAAAGAACTGCGGGAGGTAAAAGGTACTTTCCTGGAAGAGAGAGTGTGGAGGGTCATGGAATCAGGTGGTATCTGAGCTGGACCCTGAAGAATAGGTAAGTATATGTCACCAGCGATGGTAGGAGAAGCACACTGCAGGTAGGAGAAACATGCAAACAGGATAAGAAGCAGGGCCCTTGTGGTGAATAATGAGAAGATCAGATGTTCTATAACAGGAGTTTCCTGACTTGCTTGATCTTCAAAATCACCTATTATTAAAAATAGGTTCCCAGTACCCTCCCTAGAGATTCTGATTTTGTAAGACAGGGTTGGACAATGATAATTTACAAAATAAATATTTGAAAGGTGTATGGCTTTGGAAAGATATACTGGAACCATTTCTAATGGGAAATAAAGTTCTCACTTTTCTTAGAAAAAGGACTAGTATCAGCTAGTAATCGCTGGACCTGTAATTACCCTCTACCTTCTGTGCCATAGAATGGAGGAAGAGCCCTGGTGGAAATCTACCCTACTTAACTGCCTGTCTTCGTATGTCCCCTGTTGATGTTGTAGCAGTACTCCAGCCTTTATGATGGAACAACATGTAATTTAGTCAGTCAATTGTAGTCATATAAATTATAATAAATGTATCAAATTTGTATCTACTAGATTTGTTGCTTTTGAATTTCTGGGTTGGCAAACTTCTCAGAGGGCAAATAGATTTAAATGGCGTAATAGAAAATTTGCATTCTCTTGCTGTACCTCCAATTCAGAGTGTAGTTGAATGCCCAGATTTGTTTGTAGACTAAGATCACTGGAAGGGCTGTATAGTTTAAGCCTGTTTTTTAATAATGGGGGGAAATCTGAAGCCTAAAAGGTGGGCAGGGACTTGCTCAAGTTCTTTCACCAAATTATTGGCAGAACCAGGAGTACAATGCAAATGCTAAGTTACTAAATTTAGTTTTCTTTTCATGGTGTCATGCCACATGTATCAATAAAGTTCCTAATTTACATACTTTCTCTCCCCTTTAAATCTCACAGCTTTTTGCTCATATACCTCTTCTATGCTGCTTATCATAAAGTTATACCTTAATGTCTTATCCTGAGTGAGTAGCCCACTGTTATCCCAAATAAAGGCTGAGCTCTGTTTCCCTGGAGAGCTTAACATATTTCCTGGCACTTAGCATGTGTTCAGCAAATAATTGTAGACTTGAACTATCTTGAGCATCTTTTCTTTTCCCATGTGTTTTGACTCAAGTTCCTTTGCAGTTATATTGTCAGAAAAGTCAAGCTCTTCCAGAACTGCTGAAACACAAAGATAATTTCTCTTAAGCTTCCTTAAAAAAAAAAAAGTTGAATTCCCTATTATGGCTGAGACCTTTCTTAACAGCTCTTCTGATAGTTAAATGTCAGTTGATTCAAAAAAGAAATGTCATTAAATTATCAGGGAAATAAATTACATATTTATTTGGGCTGAAATATTTTAATTGACCACTTAAAATAAAGATGATAGCAAAAGACTGATACATTTCCTAGCTTGCACGTTTCTCTCAATTGCCAGGACTTTTTTGTTTATATCTCTTAGGAGATTTCATTTTTATTTCTCCTGCATTATGGTTATATATGTGCTTTTGACTCTCCCAGTGGGTGATAAGTTCTTTGAAGTCAAAGTACTTAAAAAAATTAATCTCTACATCCCCACAAAGCCTAACTCTGTAAGAGCTAAATACTAAATGTATTACTTTAAAAAAATTGTTAGGAAAAGGTCAGTGTTACCTTGATTTCACTCTTATTTTTCAGCCCTCAAGTCAACAACCATTGTACTGAACATCCAGCTTTGTGCCTTTCTTTGAGCTTAACATTGGGAGGAGGTGTGGATTGGGGCATAAAGAAGTAAATAAAACATAGTTATGTTGACATAACCCATAAGTATAATGTGATATGGAAATCTGAGATAGGTACAAATAACCTGTATAAGAATCTGGAGGCAGGTTAATTCTGACAAAGTGAGTCCAGAGAGGCTTCTGCAAAGTGTTAATATCTGAGATGAGTTTTACTGGGTCTTGGTCTTCTGTTTCAGTTATTGGTTTTGATTTTTCACAACACAACACACACACAAACACACAGATACACACACACGCAAAATGATTTGTTTTCTTTTTATAATCTCTTTGACTATAGACTTAAGAGAACTGCCTTTATGTAAGATGAAAGGAAAAGAGGAGCAGGTTTTACTATGTTATTTGAAGGTTTCTAGGAGTCTGAAACACACAGCAACCGAAAGTATTTGGGATGGGTGATGCCAGTAGTGTGGCCAGAGAGAGACGTATAC
Organism: Chlorocebus sabaeus; assembly: GCF_047675955.1. Classification (NCBI taxonomy): domain Eukaryota; kingdom Metazoa; phylum Chordata; class Mammalia; order Primates; family Cercopithecidae; genus Chlorocebus; species Chlorocebus sabaeus. The sequence goes on from NC_132918.1 coordinate 83,426,742, forward strand.
TATTCTAAATTAACGGTGTTCTTTTCCAAGGATTTTCTCATTTACCTGTTGTTGTCTTCAATAGTTTAATTACACTAAATATTCCCATTGGTGCAGGGAACATAGTATGGTGGAGGAAGTTTCACCTTTGAAGTCGGACAGTTCTGTTTCTGTACCTAACTTTTCACTTATTGTATGTGTGACTGAAGGCTGTTGCTTAGCCTCTCTAGGGTGGTTTCCTCATCTTTGAAAAATATTGTGTTTTTTTTTTTTTTTTTTGAGACGTAGTCTCACTCTTTCACCTAGGTTGGAGTGCAGTGGCGTGATCTTGGCTCACTGCAACCTGTGCCTCCTGAGTTCAAGCGATTCTCCTGCCTCAGCCTCCCAAGTAGCTGGGATTGCAGGCGTGCACCACCATGCCTGGCTAATTTTTTTCTTTTTTTGTATTTTTAGTAGAGACGGAGTTTCACCATGTTGGTCAGGCTGGGCTTGAACTCCTGACCTCAAATGATCTACCCGCCATGCCCTCCCCAAGTGTTGGGATTACAGGTGTGAGCCATCGTGCCTGGCCTGAAAATTGTGATCATGGAAAGTACCTCACAGAATTGTGCGATGAATGGAGCTAATGTTTGCAAAGCTCCTATTTCAGTGTCAAGGATATGTTAAGCCATATGCCTACAGAGTCAGGCACATTTTCTTGAAACACAAAGCCCTTTATCTAGCTTAACCTCTTCCCACTTTAGAGTCGTGGGTGCAGGAAATATTTTGTTTTCCTCTTTACTGTAAGGAAAGTAACAGTGCTAGTGTGTTGTTGAAATGCCACGGTCTGGGCATGTGTTTGGGGAGAGAGCTGCAGTGCATGGTGGGGAATGGGAGGTGCTCAAGAGGGCATCCTCTCTGAAAGGGGTGGCAGCCGCTTGGCGCTAGCTCATTATTGCCACGTGGAGATGCATCATTGCCAGATTTTTATGTAAACTCTTTGGTTTTTAAAATGTTGGCAGCTCATTCAAGTATTTTTAAAGCACTATGAGAGATACTTCCTCATGGAAGAAAAAAAATGCAACTTACAATCTTACTCAGTAGCATCAACTTTCACTCAAAACAACAACAAAGCACGTTGTAAGTCCGCACTGCAAATGGCAAACAGAACCCGTCCAAGGACCAGATTCGGCCTGCAGCCCTCAATTTGCATCTTCTATGCATATTTTTAACTGGTAGAGATAACAGTAAATGATGGCAAACACTTACTGAGTCCTTTGCCTGTGCTAGAAACCTTGCTATACTTTGCATGTAGCATTCAATTCTCACAAGAATCCAAAGAGGTGTCTAATTACTATTATTATCCCATTTTACAGACGTGAGCATTGAGGCTTAAAGAAATGAAGTCTTTTTCCTGAGGTCACACATTTGAAATGTGACAGATAGGTTTCAAACCAAAGCCTGTTCTCCTTTAAAATCATACATACCAGTGGATCTCAGTCCTGGTGGTATGTGAGAATGATTGGTTTGCCCTTAAAAATAGTGTTGTCCAAGCCCACCCCCAAGCTCATTAAATCAGAATGTCTGAGGGTGGGACTCAGACATGGCTGTTTTTTTGAAAGCCTCAAATCAATGATTAGAAATAGCGATTAAGATAGATAACATTTGTGCTTCCACATCTGACACTACCTATCTCCTGTACTCTATTTTATTTTATTTTTGAGCGTTTATTGTTCTCTGAAAATTATGTGCATCTTTACCTGTTTATGAATTTTCTACTTTTACCACACTGGGATGTCAGCTCCATGAGTGCCAGGATTTAGTCTTTTTAAGTTGTTTGTTATATCCCCACCGAGGTCAGTGCCTGGTGCATAATAGATGCTCAGTAAGTATTTATTGAATGAATAATTGGTTTTTCATCATAGGGAACTTACAATCTAGTGGGGGAGATAGATAACACATTCTTAGTCTGTGAGATAAGCTCATAACTGGGATGTTCAATATGACTTTATTAACACAGGGAATACAGCTGATTGTCTCTTAGACATTGTTAGGATACATTGTTTATACATGTATTGAATGGACTGTGGGGCGTTTTTGGTCACCTGCACTACTACACTGGATCCATTCTGTGCTCTGGGGTGTGAGTGTGTGTGTGTGTGTCTGTGTGTGTGCGTCATTTGGGGAACAGGCAACGCACTGTTATTACCTCTGTTTGGACACAATTTTTTAGTGACAGAGCTAGGAATAACTAGTGGAACCTTCTAAGTTTCTTTGCTTAAATATCAAGCCTCCTCAGAATTCAGGACTGATGGTAGAGGATTTACCAGTCTACAGGGAATTCAGATATTCTCTTCTCTTTCTAGGAAAGTCAAATTGTTGGTCATTCTGTCCCCAACATTTACAGAAGTAGTTTCTCAGCTTTGTTTATCCAAGATTCTTATGATGGATAATGTTCATGTCACAGCACACTATGGGCTGTGATATGCCCCTATCACAGAGAAGGCAGGCTATGGTGAAGTGGAATAAATGAAAAACTGTCTATAACTCTGCTTCTAGATGCTCCACTTAAGCTAGTAAATGGGAATGTGAGTGACAATATCATAGGGATAACCTTGAAAGAGTGCTAGTTTTTAAACAAAAACAAATCATTTGGAATTTTAGGATTTAAACAGTTACTGATAATAAATTGCTTGTGACACATCTGAAAATTGACAGATCCTAGTGATAGTGAAAATATTTAACAACTGCTATGGCCCAGGCACTGAACAATCTAAACCAACTCCAATATAAACAGTGGTGCCATCAAGTATGCACTGGTTGTCAGCCTTGCTGGTGGAGTCATTGTGTCATGAGAAGCAACTAAGAGCCAGTGCTGTACAAAGTATTGAGGGGAACAAACAAAATCCAGGGTGCTCACTGTAAGCAGAGTAGAGAGTAGATAGAGCCCTTGTTCCAGAAAGGTAAAACTTCAGTCAAGGACTTGATCTTCCCACTTATTGCTGGGAGCTCCAGGGCAAATCATTTGTTCTTTCTGAGCCTGAGTTGATGTTCCTTCTCCTTCTCCTCCTCCTCCTCCTTCTTCTTCTTTCTTCTTCTCTTTCTTCTTTTTCTCCTTCTCCTCATCCTCCCCCCTCTCCTCCTCCTCCTCCTTCTTCTTCTCCTTCTCCTTCTTCTTCTCCTCCTCCTCCTTCTTTCTTCTTCTTCTCTTTCTTCTTCTCCTTCTCCTCTTCCTCCTCCCCCCTCTCCTCCCCCTCTCCTCCTCCCCCCTCTCCTCCTCCTCCTCCTCCTCCTCCTCCTCCTCCTCCTCCTCCTCCTTCTTCTTCTTCTTCTTCTTCTTCTTCTTCTTCTCCTCCTCCTCCTCCTCCTCCTCCTCCTCCTTCTTCTTCTTCTCTTTCTTCCTCTCCTCCTCTTCCTCCTCTCCCCCTCCTCCTCCCCCCTCTCCTCCTCCCCCCCTCCTTCTCCTCCTCCTCTTCCTCCTCCTTCTTCTTCTTCTCCTTCTCCTTCTTCTTCTCCTTCTTCTTCCTCTTCTTCTTCTTCTTTTTTTTTTTTGATGGAGTCTTACTCTGTTGCCCAGGCTGGAGTGTAGTGGTGCGATCCCGGCTCCTGCAACCTCTGCCTCCCAGGTTCAAGCTATTCTCCTGCCTCAGCCTCCCCAGTATCTGGGATTACATGACCATGCCTGGCTAATTTTTGTATTTTTAGCAGAGACGGAGTTTCACCATATTGGCCAGGCTGGTCTTGAACTCCTGACCTCAGGTGATCCACCTGCCTTGCCCTCCCATAGTGCTGGGATTACAGGCATGAGCTACCGTGCCTGTCCAGAGCCTGTGTTTCTTCTAATGTACAGTGGAGGAGAGTAATTTTTGCGTTACCTACTTTGCAGGCTCTGGAGGCAGATTGAGCACACTTGAAGCCAAGGTTAAAGATGATGGCTGTGGGCATGATGACAGTAATTGTTCTTCTCTTGTTGAGGACTGATTGATGATCCCTGATTCCTCTGTTTAAATGTTACCGAAAGCAAAGGTTGAGAAAACAAAGGTTGAGAGGTCGTTAGGGGAGAGGCAAGATAAGCAGAGGTAGGACTTGTCTTTCTTCTGTGCTTCTCCAGAATTAGTTGTGTCCTGTGGCATCCACAGACAAAAATTGAGCAATCTCCTTCGTAGTTGAGATTGTAAAATTCAATAAAATAGCTTTAAATAGCCTTATGCTGTATAATATTCATGAAAAGTGTCGTGAGTGAGGTGGCTTGCTTGTTTTGAAAATGGGCTGATTTTGACAAAGGGGAAAAATCGGGATTCATTTACTGTAAGTTGAAAGTAAGAAACAACAAAGTTGAATATTAGAAGAACTCGGCTATCGCAAAAACCACATACTTTCACATCAGTAAAACGTGGAGTTCTGATCTGAGTGAAATGTGAAACTTCTTGCAGACCACAGAGAGTAAAAAGGAGTACTTTTGTTTCATTATTAATACCATTGTCCTTGTTTCTTTAAATGAGAATTGATAATAACCATAACAGAATCTTTCACACAGGCCAAAAACAGAAAGAAAGATAAATTAAACAAAACAAACAAACACCCAAAACCTCACCACCGCCACTACCACGACTGCAAACAAAACCCAGTGCTGTGAGGATGCATCACGTTTAAGATCCCTTTAAGTCATCGTGTTCTAGAGAAAGGGGTTCTTTATTTGTTTCTATCGATAGAGTGAGTTTTTGTTCAAGTTTTCTTTCTTTTTTGTTTTTTTTTTTTTTTTCTTCTTCTGGAAGACTGACGAAGTTGGTCTTTTGGTATATTACCAGAAAGATAACTTTGGCTTCTAATGTCTGCAGTGATATGAGGCAGGTGACTGTGTGTATTCTGCGGTGATCCATGTTCACAGGGAGAGACAGGCCAAGGATGCCCGATTCATGAGTGCGCTGTAGGTGCTTGGGAGTGAGAAGGCAACAAAACAATGTGAACTTAAAAAATAGTTAGCCAGTGGAGTTGAGGGAGAGGTGCTCATTCTTTGCTGACACATGGAATAATTGTTGAGGGAGAGATGCTCAATCTTTGCTGACACATGAAATAATTGTGTTGAAGAGTCTATGAAAAAGGGGTCAATAGATTTGAGTTTTCATCACTTTGGCCATCACCTAATTATAGATGGCCTCCACTGTGAAATGTGCAAGTTGAAATAGATTTTTAAAAAATTCATTCTCTAGACTGGCATTTAGAATTTGAGTTTATTCAGTCCTTGCTTCTTGGGCAGTTAGGGTGACATGGCAATAAAGGGAAGCTGGTGCCAGAGTGTTAGGGGTAGATGTTGGGTGGAATGTGTGTGGAAAATTGAGCAGAGCATTATTTTTATTGCTATTATTATTTTTTAAAAGGGTCCTTATAGTAAAGAGAGCCAACATTGATTGAATATATGTTCCTTGCAAGAACTTGGGCTAAGTGCTTTATTATAAGTTATCTTATTTAATTTTCACAGAAACCTGTTGAAGTGTAAGTTTTAGCTTCCTGTTTAACAGTTGTAGAAACTGAGGTGCTGAAAGGATGAAGAACTTCCAAAAAGTCAAAGATACTAAGCAGCTATATTAGTCTTCAGATTCTGATATCTTTCTCATGCTTATTCTGATATGCCACATTAAGTTGCAGAATTGAGGCTGGGTGCTGTGGCCCCATTTTTTTTTTTTTTAGTTATTCTTATTTTCTAATTATTTTATATGCACTTTCTCTCTCTCCTTCTCTCTCTCTCTGTCTCTCTCTCTGTCTCTCTCTCTCTCTGTCTCTCTCTCTCTCTCTCTCTCTCTCTCTCTCTCTCTCTGTCTTTTGTCATATCCCAGTGCTTTGGGAAGCTGCAGTGGGAGGATCTCTTGATGCCAGGAGTTTGAGACCAGCCTCGGCAACATAGTGAGACCCTATTTCTACAAAAAAATGAACTAAAACAATTAGTTGGTCATGATGGTACACACCTGTAGTCCTAGCTACTCAGGGGGCTGAGGCAGGAACATTGCTTGAGAGTTCAAGGCTGCAGTAAGCTATGATTGTGCCACTATACTCCAGCTTGGATAATGGAACGAGACCCTACCTCTAAATATAAACTAAAATACGGTAAGATAAAATCAACTTATGGAGTTGGAACATTGCAGGCTATTTGGTTTCCCTACCCTGAATTCATCGTTCTCTTTGATGTGCTATTGTCCAGCATTTCATTTTTTTCTTTTTTGAGACAGAGTCTTGCTCTGTCACCCAGGCTTGAGTGCAGTGGCATGATCTTGGCTCACTGCAACCTCCACCTCCTGAATTCAAGTGATTCTTCTGCCTCAGCCTCCTGAGTAGCTGGGATTACAGGCACCTGCTGCCATGCCTGGCTAATTTTTGTATTTTTAGTAGAGACAGGGTTTCACTAGTTGGCCCAGCTGGTCTTGAAATCCTGACCTCAGATGATTTTCCTGCCTCGGCCTCCCAAAGTGCTGGGATTACAGGTGTGAGACACCACGCCTGGCCTTTGCAACATTTCTTTAAAGAAACTAACAATTAATTTGAATAAGTAACACAAAAATATAGTTTAAACTATAGTATAAAATTCAAAACTATGCAATGAAAAGCACATCCTTATCTTATCTCTCTGCTTTTCCCACCCAGAGGAAAGTATCAGTTTATATATCCTTTTAGAAATAAACCGGGTATAAATAAGTATGTGTATATACATGCACACACAGAAACACACACACAGATGTATTTATATTCCAGTGTATATAAATACACTACATTTGTAATTCCGTTTTCTGAACTGTCCTTCACTTCCTTTTCTATTGGATTGTTGAATTTTTGCTTATTGATTTATTACAGTTAAGAAAGTTAACTTGTAGTCTGTGATAGGAATTGTAGTGGTTTACCATTTTGCATTTCTTTTTAAACTTGCAGATTAAAATAAAAAGTTTTATATAATTAATTCTTTTTTGATTTTATGTTTCTTGAATTTTGTGTGACACTTAGGAATGCCTTCCCCACTTTGTGATATTTAAAAAGAAATTTCTAACTTTTATTCTGGTTATTTCATCTGCTCTCTCTTTCTCAAATCTTTGAACCATTGAAATTTTATTTTGGTAAAAAATGTGAGATGAGGCTTTATTTTGATATTTTTCTGGATCTGCAATTCCAAACACTATTTATTGAGGAGTCCATCTCTTTCACACTGATTTGAAAAGCTACTTTTATTGTATATTAAATTTCTTAATACGTAAATATTTAAGAGTTAAGAATTTGCATCTGTTTTTAGACTTTCTGTTCTATTCATCTGTCACTTCATGTGTCATTATTATGCTTTCAATTATTGTAGCTTTATAATATGTTTTATTATCTGACAAAGATTCCCTATTTTCATTAGTTTCTGTTTTTCAGAAAATTTCTGGCTTTTAATGCTTGCTTATTTTTCATTGAACTTTATAATGAACCTGTCTAGTTCTAAAAATAGTGTTCTGGCTGGGCGTGGTGACTCACGCCTGTAATCCCAGCACTTTGGGTGGCCGAGGTGGGCAAATCACTTGAGGTCAGAAGTTCAAGACCAGCCTGGCCAACACGGTGAAACCCTGCTACTAAGAATACAAAAATTAGCTGGGTGTGATGGTGGGCACCTGTAGTCCCAGCTACTTGGGAGGCTGAGGCAGGAGAATTGCTTGAACTGGGAGGTGGAGGTTGCAGTGAGCCAAGATCCCACCACTGCACTCCAGCCTGGGTGACAGAGTGAGACTCTGTCTCAAAAAAAAAAAAAAAAAAAAAAAAAAGGAAAATAAAATAATAAAAAAAGTTCTGTTAATATATTTATGAGGTTTGCTGGGTTTATTCATTAGCATTACATGCTATACATTGTAAAGGTGTTGATTCTTTTTCTTGGAATATTAATGCCTTTCCATTTGTTGAAACCTTCTTTGATGTTCCCAGGAGCACTGAGATTTTTCTTCATGTAGACCATGCATGTTTTTAAGAAGTTAATTTTTCTAGATATTTTCTGCTTGCTCTAGTTAATGTAATTATTTTCTATTTCATTTAATTATGTGTGTGTGTGCGTGTGTGTTCGGGGTCTTGATTTCAGTACATTGATTTTCAACTCAGCCACTTTACTGAGTTGTCTCATTATTTGAATAATTTTAGATAAATTTTTTTTGACTTTCTAGTTAAGTATATCATCTGCCAATAATTTATCCTTTCTTTCCAATTTTTACAACACTTATAGCTTTCTTCTAATTGTGCTAATACCTCTAGAATAGTAAATATCAAATAACTGTGTTTTAGTAAATGTCCTTATTTTGTTTCTGAGTTTAACAGGAATGTTCATAATGTTCCCTGTTACTAGTGAAGTTGGCTTTCGATTTGAGAAATGTATTGTGTTGAACAGTATTCACACTTATTTTGATAGTGTTGTTATTATTGTTGTTTTAATTGAGACTGGTTGTTAAATGGTTATCTAACTTTTTTTTAAAGAAACTTTGAAAGTAATCTTATATTCTAAAAAAATTTTATATTTTTATCTTTTGAACTGTGAATTTGCTGTAATATATGAATAAAATTTTCAAGTATGAAATCCTGTTAGTATTCTTGCTAAAATAATTATCAACTTGGTCATTGTTTCTGTATTGTATATTTTTAGTGTTGCTAGATTCTAGAGATCATTAATATTTTCATGATCTGTGCTTCAATTTTCGTGAGACTATTTCAAAATTTGTGTGTGTGTGTGTGTGTGAGAGAGAGAGCGAGAGAGAGAGAGAGAGAGAGAGATCTAGACCATCCTGGCCAAAATGGTGAAACCCCGTCTCTACTAAAAATACAAAAATTAGATGGGCGTGGTGTCATGTGCCTGTAGTCCCAGCTGCTCGGGAGGCTGAGGCAGGAGAATCCCTTGAACCCGGGAGGCAGAGTTTGCAGTGAGCGAGATTGTGCCACTGCACTCCAGCCTGGCGACAGAGTGAGACTCCATCTCTAAATAAATAAATAAATAAATAAATGCCACTCCACTCCAGCCTGGCGACAGAGTAAGACTCCATCTCAAACAAACAAACAAACAAGAAAGCTTTTCTTTTTCTTTATTTTGGAATAGTTTGATAACATTTACATGGGTTATTTCTTTAAAATATGATAGAATTCCCTTGTGAAAGTACCCTCACTTGTTGCCTTTTTTGGAGTGATGGATGTGTTTGCTCTTTAAAATTTTTTGCATTTATTTTATAGTAATTGGACTAATTAGCTTTTATATCTATTCTGTGATTACCTTTGTTAAATTATAGTTTTTTTAAGGAAGTCACCTATTTCAAATTCATTTGCATGACGTAAAATAATTTCTCATTATTATTTTCATTTCCTCTGTATTTATGGTTATATTTCACATTATTCTTTAAAGTTTTATGGATTTCTGCTCTATGTATCCATCTTTCTGGCAGTTTATCAGAGTTTAATTTATTATTTATTAAAAAAAACTTTTGCATTTATGTATTGGTTCTACAACATTGTAATTCTTTATTTTTTCTTTAAAATCTTCAATAATACCTTCTGCTTTTTCTAGGTTTATTTTGTTGTTTTTCTCTTTGTTTGAACTTGACTCTTAATTCCTATATTTTTATTTCTGCTTTTTTTATTCATATAAATAAGATATAAATTTTCCTGTAAGAAATGCTTATTTGTAGGCCTTAAGTTTTGTTAAATAGTGTTTTAAATCTTAATTTTTAGTTATTTGACTATGTACAGATTCTTACAATCCCAGACCCATTAGAATATAAGCTTTACAGGGACAGGAACCTTGTCTGTCTATTCATTTTGGGTCTATCATAGTGCCTGTCACATATTTCTTAAACACTTGCTAATGTACTTAAGAAATACTTTTGTATGAATAAATAAATCTCCAGGGAATTATTATAAAATTTGTGGCTGGTTCATTCCTGTAACTCTAGTTTGTCTCTGCCTCATTTGGATATTCTCTCTAGGTATCTACTAAGGTGTAGGAATAGGAACATATTAGACATACTTCAGATTACTTTTTTAGGTCATGATATTAATAGATTTATTTTAAAAGTCTACATAAGTTTTCTCAAATCAAGTATACCCGGGTAAAAATGTCTGTCTAAAGATTAGCCTGGCTGGGCACGGTGGCTCACGCCTGTAATCCCAGCACTTTGGGAGGCTGAGGCAGGCGGATCACGTGAGGCCAGGAGTTTAAGACCAGTCTGGCTAACATGGTGAAACCCCATCTGTATTGAAAAAATACAAAAAAAATTAGCCGGTCATGGTGGCAGGTGCCTGTAATCCCAGCTACTCCAGAGGCTGAGGCAGGAGAATCATTTGAACCCAGGAGCCGGAGGTTGCAGTGAGCTGGAATCACGCCATTGCACTCCAGCCTGGATGGCAAGAGTGAAACCGTGTCTCAAAAAAAACAAAACAAAACAAAACAAAAATAAGATTAGTCCAAGCTATTTCTAGCTACTTGGGAGATTGAGGCAGGAGGATCACTTGAACCTAGAAGTTTGAGGTTACAGTGTGCTATGATCATGCCACTTCACTCCAGCCTGGGTGACTGACCAAGACCATACTGGAAGAAAAAATAGTAATAAGAAGAATTGCTCAAGAAAAAATGCAGTTTGGTAGAGTTAGAATGCTAGCACTGTTGCAATAGCAGAGCTCACATGATGCCCAAGATGTTTGTGACCTTGGACACTTTAGGCTAAATTTTGCACAGAAGCCCAAGTCCAGGATAGGAATGATAACGACGGACCTGCTGTAGTGCAGGGAAAGGTGCAGTGCTGGGGGGCAGCCCAAACCCCTATTGATGGCCACTTTTTCTTCTGACCTCTTCCTATGTCTCATTTAAAAACCAGTAGCTTTACTTCAAAAACTCAATTTTCAGATGAGAATGAAAACAAAAATGCAAAGAAGGCAAATGATTCATAAAAGTTGCTGAGTGAATTAGAACTATAATGTGGGACAAACACTCCGCCTTCCTGCCTCTGCAGCTAGTGGTATTTCCAGGTTCCCAGGGAGCCTCCTGTCCCTTGCTCCACTGTGCATTTTTAGATGGACCTGATATTTGGTTACCTCCGTTGGCAGACCCAACAATCCTTGCTAAGGCACAGACTGTATTTGCTGATCCCTGAGGGGAAAGCTGTGATTCAGGCTCTGAAGTCTAAGAATTGCAGACTTAGTTTCTTGTCTCCCGATGAAACTGCTAATCTGGGTGCCAATGGTGTTTCTGCTACATGGACACCTGCCCACACAGCATGATTAGAAATTATAATGATGACGACGATGAGTCTTCCAGGACACCCACGTTCTTTGCAAGATATTTCTGCTAATCGTTTCTACCAGAATCAGTTGGAAAACTTTTTTTTTTTTTTAAGTTTTTTTTTCCTCTCTGTATCTAAGTCAACCAAAAATGCTGGTCTAATTCAGGTGTAGATTGAACGTTTGTCCTCAACATTAATGGTGTGTTATTATTCATGCAGGGGATCCTAGAATCTTGGGCACATGATGTGATGGAAAGTGTGTTGGGCCAGGTAGATGTGGATTCAGGATTGAGCAGTGGCAAAAATTTTCATTATGGCCTTGGTAAAGGTGACTTCCCATCTCTGTGACTTTATGTCCCCTTCTGTTAAATGGGTATTCAAATCTTTTGTACCTAATTTATTAGGGCCCTGATAATCAAATGAGCCACTAAGTCAGAAAATGTTTTCTTAACCACACTGTAAATTAAGAGGATTCATATTGAAATCACTTTTCCATTATTGCTATCTTAACCTGCTGAAGTTATATCTAGTGTAGTGCAACTAAGAAGAGTTGTGAGAACTGGGAATGTAGACTGTTGCACTGGGCAGGGTCAGGGCAGGTAAAGGACCAAAATAATGCCTGAAATGCTGTATTAACACGCTCTACCTTGAGTTGCTGTCTTGAATTGGGAAAAAAAAAAATGAAGCTCCGAGGGGATGGTGCACAGGGAGAAAAGAGAGAATCTCAGGAACTGAAAGTCTCAATGGAGAAGCAAGAGGTGGGAGAAGAATAGGAGGCTAGAGTGAGGGCATGTGATTGTGGAGTACCCATCTGGAGACAAGAGAAGAAAGTAGAAAAATGCCAGCACTGTCTTTGGACCCTGTGTATCTGGAGCGTGGGAGGACAGGCAGACACAAATAGAGAGGCTGTAGGGAAAACAGCATTCTCATAGAAGATCCTTCTCCACAGAAAGCCCTCCAAATGTCCTCTGGGGGAGGTAGAAGCTGGTTTTAAAGCTCCTTAGGGTCAGGAAGATCCTTCTCTTATTTTTCTTTGCATCCTGCAATTTAATTTAGCGTAGTACTTTGCTCACAGCACTTAAAAATTTATTTTGGGCCTTGCTTTTTAATTTTAGGCCCACATACCTGAAAAAATGTTCAGGAGGGATTCTGATAAGAAGGAGCTAACTTGGGCAATTCCATTTCTTTTTTTGGTTCACTGTTTCCTCATCTGAAAAGTGTTGGACTCCATGACGTGGTTTCTGTGACACTCAGTACCTTTGTTGAAGAGAAAACATTTTTCTAAAACTAGGATTTCAAAAAAAAAAAACAAACAAAAAAAAAAAACAAAACTCGTGAATATGTGGATATTTTTGTGATGGAGTAGAAAGTTTCCTAAAGTCCTTTTCCTTTAGCAGAAGACTTGAGTTTGTAAACTTGGCTCATATAATTTCAGCTTGCCTGTCCACCTTCCTTCCATCTACCTACCCACCTACTTACATATGTACATACTTATATATGGAGAAGATGGTGGAGTTTAATTTTTCTTATCTTTCGACTTCAGTTGGCTTGGTGAATCAAGTAAACTGTGTTGAAGAAAAACTGACTTTTGAGGGAAAAAATTGAAAAAAATATGATTCTTTGAAAAGGATGTGTCTCGGATTAGTTTATATAGTTTCACAGACACTTGAGATAAGGATTAGAAAGTTGAGACATTGGATCTCCACAAACCCCTGTGAATGTGTTGGCGAAGCATCTTTTCTTCTCAGGAACACAGATGGGAATAGACTTTCTTTCAGTAAAACAGGGCCAGTATAGTCTTTGAAATATCCAACGGTGGTTTGGGAAGAAGATTCTCTATATAATGCCTGTCCAAATATAAAATAAAAACTTTCAACAGTTAGCAAAACTGTGGATTTTTCAGTTATCAATTCCTTATTTGGCACAGTTGGTCTTTCTCATCTTATTCATTCATTCATTCATTTATTTCATTTTATTTATTTACTTTTAAAGTACTTGTTTAATTCACCTTTCTTGCTCCCATTGAGCCTTTTAACTAATCAAATGCATTGGAAATGCTATTAATTTATTATAACAGTAAGACCCAAGACATCACTTTATATAGTATCTTGTATTGTAGCTCATTGTTGTCAGCTCTTTCTCTGGTGGAGTTTTGATTTAGCTGGAAGCAGTTTAAGGGTGTTCATCCCCCAGTAATGTTTATCTGTTGAAGCTAGTGAGCTAGACTAACAGTACAAAGAGTTCCTGTGTACCCTTCACCCAGCTTTCCCTGATGTTAACATCTTACATAGCCAAAGTATGTTTAAGCAAAGAGATTATCATTGGAGTAACATGATTAATTGAAATGATTATATCTTTTATTGGCAGTTTTCCAGTTTTTCCAGTAATGCCTTTTGTTTTTTCCTAGATCTAGTTTAGGATACTGCTGTGCATTTAGTCATCTAGTCTTCTTTGTCTCCTCCTGACTGTGGCTATTTCTCAGCCTTTCCCTGTGTTTAGGACCTTGACACTTTTTTCGTGTAATGGTCAGGTATTTTGTAGAATGAATGTCTGGCAATCTGAGTCTGACTGATCCTTTCTCATGATTAGATTGGGTTTTAGATTTCTGGGAAGACCACCACAGAGGTGAAGTACGCTTCTCATTGCTTCATATCACAGAGTACATGATGTTAATGTGAGTTATTACTGGTGATGTTAACTACGATAGTGGCCAGTTTTATTTTATTTTATGTTTTAACAGAAGTCCAGTTGTCTGGGACTATTCACACTCCAACACCTTTGCAAATTGGTGGTAATTTGACTACCCACCAATTTGCAGTTATTATTATTAACTAGTCCTCAAACTACCAACTTCATGATAATGGAAAGCTGAATCTCCCAAATCACATGGACCTCAAAATTCAATTAGAAAATTCGGTCAGGACCTGAAGAGCATGTTGGGATTTGCTACGGCCTGCCCTGCAGTCTCAATTCTGAGGTTCCCTCAGTGGTGAGCTCAGTTACAGTGCTGCTTTTGTGTATACTTACCCAGTAAACAATACAGGCATTGGGGCCTGTTTGGGAAACCACATCTCCAATAGAAAGGAGATCACTTGGAAAAGCAGAAAGGAGTAAGAAATGGAACTTACCCATCCTTCCAATGAATCCTTTTCCTTTGTAAGTATGGCTTAGTGGATGTCAGCCATTTGCTGTTCAGGACAGGAAAGTGATGGAGAGAGAATTCTTTTTCATTTGACAAGGACATGGAATTTTCCTTATCCATGGACCAAGACTCGAAGGTATGGAGAGGAAAAGGACTTCTCATCTCTTTCTTTTAGTAGCTTCATGCACTAATGCATTGTACTTACTGAATGTTTACCTTCTCTGTGCTCTTCTCAGAGGATGCACAGAGGATTGGGAAGAGGAAGTATTGGTGACTAGATCTAGAAAAAAGAACTTGTTTGAAGCCACAAAAAGTTTGAGGGTAGAATCTCAAGTCCTGTGTGTGATGATGTCAGTAGAAAAGGTATCCCAGTGGCCAGTGTGAGTAAACTGTCATAGTTTTGGTAGTAATCCTTGGTCCTGTTTGAGTTTCCTCATCCTCACATGTAAGATGGAGCCATTTCCCCCTCTGGCGTTTGCGATCACAGTGTCCTGCAATCTCTCGGTCTTGAGATAGAAGGTTGAGAGAAACACTTTGTAGTACTGGGAGAACTGGGTCTGCCTTTGGGAGTACTTGTATCTCAATCGATATTATAGAACTTGGCTCCTTGTCTTCCATAAATGTTTTGCTGTGTTCTCATCCTGGGAGTTGAAAGCTGAGGAGAGGTGGGAGATGTGCTGAGTAATATGGCAGCCACTAACCACATGTGGCTGTTGAGCACTTGGAAGGTGGCTAGTGCCACATGTTGAAAAAATAATATTTTGGATATATTTGTAAAATTTTTTTCAATGATCCTTTTGAAATGTGGCTACTAGAAAATTTTAAATGGTGTATGTGGCTCCTATGATAATTCTATTGGATGGTGCTGGCTTAGAGCCTGGGAAGAACATGGATCAGAGTCAGTTGACCTTGTGTTCTCCCCTGAGTTCTAATAATATTGGCATTAAAAGGAGAAGCTTCAACAGCCATAATTTTCATTTTAAAAAGTCTAATTCAGAAGAATTGGCTCATTTTATATTATTGCTTGGACTGGAGAAAAATCTGACATTTGGTATTTTCATAATTGAGAACATAACTTGCTGACTTAAAAAAAAAAATCACATTTTGTGCTTGGCCTTAGGTACCAGCCTTTGAGCTCTTTGAAACTAGGGATTGGGTCTTTTTCTCTTTCTACCATCCTTTTTCCCCCAAAACCACACACTAACACATAGAAGAGGGTTAACTGGCATTTGTTGAAAACCAAAATAACTTTAAATAGAGAAAACTTTGTGAAGCTACCTTGTATTTATGGTTGGAAGAGTGAAATACCTTTATAAGGCATCCCATTTTCTTAAGATAGCCAGCAAAAATGAAGAACATTGATCCATGTGTTTATTTACTTATTGATTTAATTACCATTTTCATCAGGTGTCCCTGTCATCTCAGCTTATGATAAAGAATCTTTTCAAAATGCTTAACCTCACCATTCTCTAGGTAAAGGGAGACAGAAAAGGATGCTGCTTACATATATGAATCCCCACCTTTGCTCAGATATTATGTCTAAGGGCCTAAGGACTGGATAATTCTTATTTTTTCTGTGGCTTGATCCTTTCCAACATTTAATCTACAGAGGATGTGAGGATAATAATGAAAAGGCAAGTTTAAGCTTGGACTGTAGATACTTTTCACTGGTTGATTTTATTTAATCATGCTTCATTGTAAACCAGAGCCTCTGTGAACATATGACTTATAGGCCCTCAGGTTTCCATTGTGTCCCTTTCCCTGATTCGTCTTTCTTCACTGCATGCCCTGGTGTTGGGTGAGGGAGCAGGCTTTATGTGATGTCATTTTCTCAGAGCCCTGAGCTGGGAAATTCAAGAGTCTCCATGATTCCTAGGTAGGCGTGGAAGAGACCCTAACTGATCCCTCAGGAACATGTTGGGTTAGTCAGAGGTAACCCTTATAGAATCTATGATGGCTTAGTTGTTCACGCTTCCTAGAAAAGACCTCTTAAAAAAGGCCTTTTGGTTATATACAGCCTGATTTTTAAGTACTATTTGCAGTGTTGATTCTCTGGTAGAGAGAAAGAAAAGTTGTGAGTCCTCTTGGAAGTGTCTGGACAGCTGTAGTGATGGGAAAAGTATTGGCCTTGGATTTAGGCCTGTGTTCACTTCCTGGCTCTGGTATTTCTAGTTGTATGACTCTATGAAAGTAACTTATCATCTCTGAGCATTAATTTCCTCATCTGTTCCACATAGACAATGTCTGCTTCACAAAGCTGTGATATGTTAATGTATGTGGGATACCTATCTCAGGACCCAATACTTAATCTTTATAAACACTAAATCAATTGGTTTTCTCATGTATGTCTTATGGTTTTGCTGGTGATGGACCAATAGTCATCTTCCCTCTTCACTTTAGAGGTGGGGGAAAAGGGTGTTAGAGTGACTGTGTGGTAAAATCCACTCTAATTCTAGCTGTGAGAAAAACAGCAGTGAAAATGTGGTAAGCAATTGCTTCTAAAAAGCTTGGACTAAAAGTGCTTGATGGATTGGTGCTGGCTTCCCGGTAGACTCATCTCTGTACTGCCCGCATAGCACAATTAATCGTTATTACTAGAG
The DNA here is from genome assembly GCF_047675955.1 of Chlorocebus sabaeus. Taxonomy (NCBI): domain Eukaryota; kingdom Metazoa; phylum Chordata; class Mammalia; order Primates; family Cercopithecidae; genus Chlorocebus; species Chlorocebus sabaeus. Next base: position 83,443,703 of record NC_132918.1, read on the forward strand.
AAGGAACAAATAAAGAAAAGAAAGAGAGAAGACATAAAAACATCCTTTCATCTTTCTGAAGACAGTCCCCTTTGTCAGATCAGTGGAGCCATACCTGTGAATCACCTTGGGAAAGCACAGTGTGGGTAACTAGAAGGAAGATCTTGTGGCTCATTTCGTACCCACTTCCTGGGCTGGGGAAATATCTAAACTAATCTTTCTTACTTGTCAATATCTACTACCGTTCACCATGCATCTTCACAGATGAGGGCCTCTTTCTCACATCCTCACTCCAAACACATTACCGTGCAGACAGCCACTCATTTTCTGGGAAAAAAACTTTGCAAAGCAATAGCAGAATGAAGTCAAGAGGGTAAACAGAGGGCCATGGAAAAACACTAGAGTTTGAGTGCAGAGACATGAGTCTGAGCATGAGCAGTGAATAGCCCATGAAACACTCAAGTTGCATTCTCCTTATGTGGAAATGAAATAAGTCATGATTCTTCTGTGTACGGGGCACCTGACCTTGGGTCCTTATTGCTATGCTACTAGAGTCTATGCATCAAGATTTGCCAGTTGTGGTCTTGAAGTTTAGTCAGATTAAAAGGGAACTCTGACTTCGAGGGCAAATGCCCCAAGTGGGCATCTTATTCTCCTATGGATTCAGCTTGTTAGGCAGAGTGGAAGTGGAGGTCATAGATTTTAGGGTTTTCCCCTGCGATTGAATCCAGCTGAAGCAGGAATGATTCTGGGTAAGCTATATAATGTCTCTGAGCATCAGTTTGTCATTTTCTTACATAGGAATAGAGTTATTGTCAGATTTGGAGATAGTATATGTTGCAATGTGGTTGACACAGAATAAGTTTTCAATAAATGATTAGTATTGTGGTTGTTGTTTTTATTACCTATAACTACAATAATTTCCCTAGCTTTATTTTATAGGGATAGGTCGTGGCAACATGAAATGTTAGTTGGGAAACTGATTTGCACTAGATGGATAGAAACCATGTATTTCTATCTATATAATGAATAATGTCATTTAAGAAAGCTTAGAAGCAATTCCACCACCACCATCTTCTGTTTTATTTCCACTCAGATTATTTGCCCTCAAGTCTTGGGTAGTTTCTTTTTGCCACATCTCTTGAATGTTTCTTCTTGACTGTATTCCATCTATTATTACCATAAGCCAAACGTTCAACACCTCCTGCTCCACTGTTGGTCCTGTCTCCTGGCTCTCCTAGAGCCTTGGTTCTCAAAGTGTCATTAACAGAGCAGCAGCATCACCTGAAATGCATCATCTCAAGATCTACCAAGACCTCCTGAAGCATGAGACATGTTCACCCCCGTGTTGTAGGGCCTCCATGTAACTCATTTAACTGCTTCTCTTGCTCAGAGTACATGCTTGGTCAGTGTGTGTGTGTTGTGCCTCCAGAATATTTCCTGACTCTGATTGCCATCATTACTTCTTTTGAATCTACCTAAATTCAAGTTACCATCCATTGCCTTGACTATGGCAATAGTCTCTGAAATTGTCTTCTACTTTTATAGTTTTCCCTTGTGGCCTTTTCCACACCACCTGGAGAGATCTTCTAAAGTTGCTGGTTGGATCATATCATACCCCTCCCCTTAAACCATACAGTGGCTGCTGTGGTATCTGCAGAAGGTCCCTGACTTGTGATGCTTTGACTTACAATTTGTCCACTTTACATTGAGTTTATCTGGATGTATCCAACCCCATAGAAATCAAGGAACATCTGTAGAAACATTTGAAAGATTCTTTCGTGACCTGCAAAGCCCTGTGAGATGGCTCTCTGTTCTCTCCTCTTTTCTTTTCTTTCCCTTCCTCCCTTTCTCCCTTCCTCCCTTCCCTTCCCTTCCCTTCCCTTCCTCCCTTCCCTTCCCTTCACTTCCCTCCTTTCCCCTTCCCTTCCCTCCTTTTCCCTTCCCTTCCTCCCTTCCCTTCCCTTCCCTCCTCTTCCCTTCCCTTCCATTCCCTTCCCTTCCCTTCCCTTCCCTCCCCTTCCCTTCCCTTCCCTTCCCTCCTCTTCCCTTCCCTTCCCTTCCCTTCCCTTCCCTTCCCTTCCCTTCCCTCCCCTTCCCTTCCCTCCCCTTCCCTTCCCTTCCCTTCCCTCCTCTTCCCTTCCCTTCCCTCCTCTCCTCTTCCCTTCCCTTCCCTCCTCTTCCCTTCCCTTCCATTCCCTTCACTTCCCTCTTCTTCCCTTCCCTTCCCTTCCCTCCTCTTCCCTTCCCTTCCCTTCCCTTCCCTTCCCTTCCCTTCCCTTCCCTCCCCTCCCCTCCCCTCCCCTCCCCTTCCCTTCCCTTCTCTTCCTCTTTCTCTCTTTATCTCTTTCTTTCTTTCTTTTCTTTTTTTTTTTTGACAGAGTCTTGCTCTTGTCTCCGAGTCTGGAGTGTGATGGTGCGATCTTGGCTCACTGCAACCTCCGCCTTCTGCGTTCAAGCAGTTCACCTGCCTCAGCCTCCCGAGTAGCTGGGATTACAGGCACCTGCCACCATGCTTGGCTAATTTTTGTATTTTTAGTAGAGATAGGTTTTCACCATGTTGGCCAGGCTGGTGTCGAACTCCTGACCTCAGGTGATCTGCCCGCCTCAGCTTCTCAAAGTGCTGGAATTACAGGCATGAGCCACTGCCCCCGCCTCTCTGCTTTTTGCATACCACTCATCACTTTACACAATAATCTGTAGACACACTGACCTTCCTTTATTCCTCTGTTTAAGCCAAGCTTTTTCCACTTGATCTTTCTCTGATTCTGTGCAAAACTGGCTTGGAAGTATCTTTTGAGGCTTAGCTCAAATGTTATAGCCTCACCTAGATCTTCCCTATTCTTTAGTTAAAGTAGCACACATCCCCCTCCCCATCACTTTTCTCTCGTTGTCTTGCTTTATAGTCTACACAGCATGTATGGTTCTCTAAAAGAATGATTACTGTGCTTTTGTTTTCTTTATGTACATTGCAACTGTTTTGGTGAGAAATATTTTAGTAATAATAATAATGGTGAAGATTTGGTGAGTGTTTGCTATACGCTAGGCACTGTGTATAGTAAATTACATAATTTAATAGATCATTTTATTTGGAGTATTTCATTCTGTTTAACTGATTATATATTTATGTTTTTTGTCTTCCTCTTGTTTTAGGATATCAGCTTCTTGAGAGCAGGGTCCATATTTGTTGCATCTATATCTCCACCTGTAGAAGATTCTCTGGCATAGGGATTTTTGAGCAGGAAATGTTTATTCAGGAAATGAATGGATCTTAGAAGATTATCATTTGGGAATAGATCTACATGAAAAGAAAGAACAAAGAGTCTCTGCCATTCTTTTTCCCAGATATATCCCAGGAGAAAATACCCTTGACTTTTTCTTATCTTTAATCTGAGAAGGAAGCAGTTGTTGGAATCTGATTTTAGGATTGGCTCTTCCTTCTGTATGCAGACACAGAACCTGGGATTCATCTGACTATATGGGGAGAGAGGTTCTTGAGGGGCACCTTGATGATAACGAGTCTTTCTAAAGCTTTAAGTTTGGCGTTTGAGGTGGTTGGAAATATCAGGTCTTCCGACTTTTACGTTCTTTGTGCGCACGCTGGTGATGTGCGTATGTGAACCTTTTATTATTATGGACTCAGCCAGCAGTAACCATGGTGAGTAGACCTATCACACAGCATTTTTCTGAGTCAGTTTAAAATGCTGACAATTAAATATACCGTACTCTTTTAAGCAATCCATCAGTCTCTCTTGTTGTCATGGTGACCGGAGTATATTTAGAAATGTGACAAGTACACTGAGTTCAATTGCACTTTTGCCAAAACATAGTTTTGCAGCTAAAATTGAATTTCCTGATTGAAGATCCAAGTGCTGTTAAGGGGGCATGATCGTTTCTATACATTATTCTAGAAGTATAATTTACGTTATTCTGTTAAATCCACAGTTACGAGTCTTACCAGGTATTGATGGTTAAAGTGGTGGTATTTAAAGTTCATGAAATAAAGTGAAATAAAAGTGACATGATACTTTTTCTATTGAAAGTGAAACTGGGCCTCACTAATGTAACTAGTTTAATGATCAACTTCTTTATATATTTATAAAGACATTGTAAGTATGTGCATGTCTGTTCTTCAGAATTGTATTTCTAATTTAAAATAATATATAACGGAGATCCTCCCCTCTTTCCTGCTTGTATTCTATTCTTAGTATTATGAGGGCATTCTTTTTTCATTGGGTCTGACTTCTGTTTGATAAGCATTCTTATTTTTCCTCAATTTCAATTCTTCCGGATTTTAAATGAAGTAAAGAGACACAATGAACGTGATTTTTTGCCCAAACACAGGACAAATGAAACTCTTCTCTTTATTCAAGAACATAGGTTAAGTTCTTACTTTCTTATCATCCTCTGTCCTGTCAACATAGTTCTGAGAATGGTGTTGGGTATAAACTCATTTGACTACATAAAGTTTAGGAATTTATGAAGTGGCTGGGTCTTGATTACAACGCTGATTTCATTCCTGGCCAAAGACTGATTCTTCTGCTCTTGAGGTGAGAAAAGCCAGTACTCCTGGATACTTTCACTATTTTTGTCTCACTGAATGAGTCTGCAACTGGGATAGATTATGAGCCCCTAATAATATACGGCTAGACTACCATTATCTCTTTCATGAACATTGCCAACAGTGTTTTTTTGGTAAGAGACATCTCAGTTATAATAACAGTTTGTAGGATTTATGGAGTGTTTACTATATGCTAGGCACTGTGTATAGTAAGCTCCTTAAGGGATCGTTATATTGGATGTACACAATAATCGTATGAGGTAGTTCCCATTTTATTCTTATTTCACGTTAAAGAAACAGGTTTGGGGAGATACTGCCTTTTGAGGAAGCATATAATTTCAGTAGTAGTGGAATCTGAATTCTGATCCAGGTGCCCTAATAACCACTGCCTGTTCCATGGAAGGCACACAGTGAGTATTTTTTTTACCGACCAGTGGCCTCTTGTATGAAACTTCATACAGATGTTTCAGTGTTTCCAGAGGCTCTTGAAAGTAGCAGTTATATAAAGATAGACAGGTAGCAGCATCTAAAAGTAGAGATGAGCTACTCTTTATCTTTCCTAATGGTTTAGAGCCAAAGGAGATTAGTGCTAGGGAGAGAGAGAGCATAAGTCCTGTGTAGTTCAGTGATTTTATCTCTGAACTCCTTTACGCTCTTAAAAATGAGTTTTTGTTTGTGTGCATTATATATAATGATATTTACCATATTCAAAAAAGTGAGAAATGAAACTAGAATTTTAATGAAAAATATTTGTATAAAAATAAATATATTTGTGAAAAAATAGTGACAAAAGTGGGAGCTGGATTCTGCATTTAATTTGTTGTGAAATTTTGTTTTGATTGATGTTTATGAAGAAAATTCAGCCTTTCACAGCTATGTCGTTGAAAAGGGAAGGATAAAAAGTGATTGTGGATTTTCTTCTGTGATACTATACCAAAAACTTGACAGTTTTGACATTACCTAAAGTTAGTAGTTTCTTATAGGTTAGTTTCAATGTGGAATCTGAAATCATATTAATGAACTTTTTATGCCCTACTGTATTAAAATCCATTGGTCAAATTTTCCCACTTTGATTGAGTCTCCTCCTATGATTTTGTAAAATCATGCATTGGTCATTTAGAAAGTCATTGGTCATTCACTTACTTATTCAGTTCTTGCAAACAAACACTGATACATTTCATTCTATAATATAAAAAGTCATCTTCCTTAATATCACTGCTCCTTCGTCAAAAAAGTATTTGAAATATTAGAAAGGTGTCAAGTGCACAGTAGTAGATGTAAGGTTTTGACAATTCTGATTTTCACTTGAAAACATGAATTTTATTTTTGGCTACAAATACTGTTACTTGTTTTCCTTGAAATGATAAGCTCTCTTGCTTTATTTTTGAGAAAATCTCTGGCAAAACCCATATTTAAAGAACCATAGTTTGTCAGTCATTGTTTCAAATAAAAAATGATGTTCCATGAAAAAAGTGATGAGTTAGCAGCTGCCAATTTAAACAGTTACCCAAAGTGCCTTTCTTAGAGACAATCATTGTAGTTTGGTCTTCAGCAGGTGTTTCATGGGTACTTCCCAAAGGTCACACAGAATGTAAAACAGATGTGTACTCCAGAATATTAAAAATATGTCTACTTTTTGATTATGCTAACATTTTATGTGATCTGGTTTCTTTAGTAAAAACTAGTCAGACAATACTCAAGGACTGAGATTTAATAAGATTGATACTTTTCAATGCATTAAAGAGAGTCCTAAGTGAAACTGGCTCCCTATCCCACTTATTGTATGTGTCTTGCAGTGAAATCACTGCCTGGATTCACTTTAAGACTCCAACCATGTTTTTTACCCACTGCCATATTTGTACCATTAGTGTAAATTTCAACACAGTGAAAACAGCTTCTTATACTTAGTATGATTATGAAAATAATTTTGAACTTGTGGAGTCTTGAAAGGTCTAGGGGACTCCTACACATGTGTAGGTCACACATTAACAGCCACTGATTGAGTCCAGTCCCTTCATTTTACAGGAGAAGAGAGTGGTGGAAAGATGTGCCTAAGATGGCAGCACAAGTTAGTGGCAGAGCTGGGACAAGAACCTAGTTGTTACTTAACTCTTCTTTCTTTTCTTTTGATTTCCTGCTCCAGTTTCAGGAATTTCAAGGTAACTCAAGGAATTCCAAACTTCTTTGTCAGAGATGGTGATGACAAATATGTATAGTTTGTATATCTCTTTATCTGAAATGCTTGGGATCAAAAGTGTTTCAGATATCAGATTTTTCCTGGTTTTGGAATATTTTCATTGAACTTACTGATTAACATTCGTAATCAAAAAATGCAAAACCCAAAATGTTCCAGTGAGCTTTCAGCGTCCTGTCTGTGCTTAAACACTTTTGGATTTTGGAGCATTTTGAATTTCAGATTTTGGGTTAGGGATACAAAACCTGTATAATTATTGAACTTTTTGGGAATAATTCCATTTAAAAAAAATGTTAAGCCTTTTGCATGTTTTCCCTACTCTCCACTCACCACTACTATCTCTTCTGCTTTTCAGTGGTAACTACTCATGCCTTTTTAAACAAAATGTATGTTGTATTTGCCAAGACATAGGGGAAGGGAAGTTAAAGGGGCAGTTGACTGTTCATTTTCTGAATAAGATAGAATTCTAGCTTTGTGGGGAAGGAAGAATCAGTGAGTTTTAGCTGAAGGACCCATGCCATTCTTTGCCTAAATTAAAGTAGTTAAAAGTCACAGAAAATAAAATTGTGCAACCTTTATATCACTATAACTCATATTACTGGACAAACTGCGCCTTTGGCCCCCCAATTATTCTCTATTAAAGTTTCTTGCTCTCCCTCCCCATCTTCTCTTTCTTTCTCCCTGTCTCCTCCTGTTTCCTTCAGGAAAGAGGTTTGCCCAATAAAACTTGCTCTTAACTTTGCTTTTGGTTATGTTGATATTTTATGTGATTTGTTTTCTTCACTAAACAGTAGTCAGTCTATGAGGCTGTATTGAAGAATGCTGAGAAGGTCAATAGAAGTGGACTTAGATACTACATGTTCTTTTTAATATCTGTCTTATGTTATAGAGTAGCTTTTTGGGGAGCTAATGTTTGCAGACAATGCTGTGTGTGAACATATATGAGTAAATCTGATAAGCTGTGGAAGGAGGCTTGCAAACTTTCAAATGTATTGTGCTTTCATTTTCAAATTAGTTGGATGTTCTTTTGCAAGATCTTGTTTTTTCCTAGTTCTCATCCAGCATTCAGTTGCCTTCTCCCACCTATGAGCTATTTGAGTCGAACTTTGTTTATTAGCTTTTTTTCCCTGATTCTACTTTCATGTCTTTCTTACCCCAAAGTATGATTTGATTAGACCTCAGGTTGCCCTTGTGAATGAGCTCTTCCTCAATCCTAGGCCTGGACAGGCATGGTGCCTCATGCTTATAATCCATACTTATTTACCATAAGCAACATGGTAAAACCTTGTCTCTACAAAAAACACAAAAATTAGCTGGGCACGGTGGCCCATGCCTGTAGTCCCAGCTACTCAGGAGGCTGAGGTGGGAATATTGCCTGAGCTCGAGAGGCAGAGATTGCAGTGAGCTGAGATCGTGCTATTGCATTACAGCCTGGGCAACAGAGGGAGATACTGTCTCAAAATAAGTAAGTAAGTAAGTAAGTAAATAAATAAATAAGTAAATAAATGAGAATCCTAGGCCTTGATGACTTACTCTTTTTAATTTTTTTTTTCCCACAAAACTGATGTGTTTTACCCTTCCTTTCACCAGAAAACCATTTAGTCTTCTTATCCTTTCTTCCTTAGACTTCTATATATGTTTTTTTCTAGACATTTATATTAGGCTCACAATTTGCCTAGTGATAGCTAATTGACCTCTTCAAAATGTCTGTTTTCTGTCTCCTTGTTTCAGCTTCTTGAGGTTGGTGCTATCTCACGCTTGGTGTATCATAGGAGCCCCATGGATGTGTTGAATAGATTTTGCTCAAGGGTGTCTTTTTTAGAGAGTGTTCTTCGCATTTTTATCTGGCGATCGGAGCTTTTGTGTATCTCCCACTATTGGGCTGCTAAATCTCTAAAACTCAGCATTGCAATGTCCATCTTTTAATGCAGACTCCCTGCCACTGCCAGGACATCACGTGTCTTCTCTGACAGATGGCTATGTAGCCTCCACTTGAACTTTTGCAGCTCTTTGCAAGGCAATTTGTTCTACTGCTGGACAGCTTCATGTTCAATGTTCTTCCTTGTATTACACTAAAACTGGATTTCCCATGGTTTTGATCCCCATATTTCTAGCACTGCATAATTTGAAAAAGTATAATATTGCTTACACATGATGTGTCCCCAGATACTCAAAGATAGCTTTGATTCCCCCATCTGCCTCCTTTCCTCCTTCAGACCTTCTCTTGCTACCTACATCCCATAGAAGGCTTTGGATGCGCATCCTCTTGGTGCTTTCCCCATTTCTACATCACTTTCTAGATTTTGGTCCTGACATCCAACTCTAAGTGACTCCCTCAATGCCACATTATTTCTCTGATGGTACTAGGAGTAGTATGAGTAAATGGTATGTGTGTGGGTCCAAAAGCTGAGATATGAATTCTGGTGCTTATTAGATGTGTAAACTTGATTAGGTTACTTAATCTTTCTAAACCTCGGTTTCCCAAGATGCAAAATGAATATACTAAATTCCAAGGCTTTTTTTTTTTTTTTTTTTTTTTTTTTTTTTTTTTTTTTGAGACGGAGTCTCGCTCTGTCGCCCAGGCTGGAGTGCAGTGGCCGGATCTCAGCTCACTGCAAGCTCCGCCTCCCGGGTTTACGCCATTCTCCTGCCTCAGCCTCCCGAGTAGCTGGGACTACAGGTGCCTGCCACCTCGCCCGGCTAATTTTTTGTATTTTTAGTAGAGATGGGGTTTCAGCATGTTAGCCAGGATGGTCTTGATCTCCTGACCTCGTGATCCGCCCGTCTCTGCCTCCCAAAGTGCTGGGTCCAAGACTATTTTTAAAGATTAAATATATAAAAATGCTTAGCTTAGTTACTAAAATATATTATTTTTAGCTTGATCGGTTATTTTGTCTTTTATCTATCCAACAACTGTTTTTCTTTTTCACACACGTGCACTTGGTTTTAAAAATTATTTCAAGAGTTCTTCCCTCATCTTTTCCTTCTCTCTTGAAATTTTATAATGTGTATACTTTTATAAAAGTTACCATCATATTTAGATTTATTTCCTTTTAAAATTTTATATCTAGAATTTAACATGATTTTCTTGACAACTATGTTTTCTTCTATGTGAATTTTCTTAGCTGCTGCCTACATTTCTACTCATGTGTTCAGCCTCTGTTAATCTTCCTGTGAAAATTATGTCTTCATCCTGCCAACGGGTTAATGATGACTGGCTCATTGCACGTCACTCAACTCCTCGCTAAATGCTTCACTTAATCACTCAATAACTTTAAAATCATTTAGTCGTACAATGCATTTTAAAGAATTAAATGTTCAATTAATTTCAATTTCACATTTACTAATCCCATCTTACATGACATGCATTAAACTAGGTGTGTGTTATAGTAGTTGCATAGAACATTTTGTTCATTTACTCATTCATTCACTCATTGAATGTTCTTTTGAGCACATACTAAAGACTAGATGCTAGATAGACTTGGGGTTAGGATTCGAGAAGCTGTGTTAGACAAAGGGCCTCTAGTCAAGATGCATGATCCACTAAAAGTGATAAAAACAATTTGGTAATTTTAGCGATCCAGATATAAAACTAGGCATTATGGTAGTTTTAGGAAAGGCTGCTTCATCAAACCTTTTTGCAACAAGAAGCTTCTTATCGAGGAGACACTAAATGTTGAGTAGGGCCTCAGACTCTACTAGAAAGGTAAGACCCATATTAGGACTTAGTTATGTTTGATTATAAGGCCATTTTGTGAGAATCAACCTCCAGGCTCCATGTGTTATCTTTGGCTCCCCACCCACTTCACCCCCACCCTCCCACCCCAGTTGCATGCATGCCATGTTTTTCCTTCTTCTTTTCAATAAGGAAGCCTCAGAATCAACCGAATAACATAAAGATAGGTGTAGTGACATTATAGGCTCACTTTTGGGATGTCATTATTACATTAACTTTTCTATATTTCCAAGTAAGAATGGGTGCTGATGAGTTAATGGCTGCAGCACACCAACATGGCACAAGTATACATATGTAACAAACCTGCACGTTATGCACATGTAACCTAGGACTCAAAGTATAATAATAAAAAAAATAAAAAATAATAAAAAAACAATGTAAGTACATAACAATAATCTCATGATAGTCAAACATATTGCAAAATATTTCTCTATTCATCATTTCCTTTACTTCTTGTAGAAAAGCTTAGTGCTTGTAGGTTTCCTTAAATGAATGTCTTAAGTGCTGTGTCTGATCTGATAGATATTAGCACCACAATTGGCACTGAGTAATTATATTTGGAGAATTTGGAAAGAATTTTTTCTCTATGTGTTGTCTGATTTCATTTATATCACAAGTCCGGGTCTGCCCATAACTAGATGTCCAGGAATGAGTTCCTTTACTATTCTGTGCCTTAGCTTTGTCACTTGTCAAATGAGAATATACTAGTAACGGTATCAATTTTGCCTCACTGAGCTGCAGTGAAGAATCAAATCATTTATCTCCGTGAAAGGACAATGCATACGGATGGTAACAATTATAAATATTAAACTAAGCTTTTGAGTGACCAGATTGGCTACTTCTGTTACGGTGAGTTCTGCTTAATTAATTCTTACCTATTGCCCCGAACTTTCTGAGTAGCTTCACGTTTTTTTCCTCTCTACCCTAAAGTGCCTGCTTGCAAGCACTATACACTCAATGAGCATTTGTTGAATGAATTTTTTAAAAGCACTTGCCTTTTTTGCTTTTATTATTATTTTAAATTAACACATAATTATACATATTTATGGGGTACAGTGTGATATTTTGATATATGTATATAATATATAATGATCCAATGAAGATATTTAGCTTATTCATTGCCTCAAACACTTATTATTTCTTTGTGTTTGGAACATTCAAAAGCTACCTCTTCTAGCTACCTGAGAATATACAATAAATTGTTGGTAATTATAGTCATTCTATAGTGCTGTAGAACACTAGAACTGACTCCTGCTTTGTACTTTTGTATCCATTTACCAACCTTTGACTATCCTTCCCCTCCTGCTACTTTTCTCCACTTCTGGTGATCAGTATTTTACTCTCTATGTGATCAATTTCTTTTAGCTTCCACATATGAGAAAGGACATGTGACATATAACTTTCTGTTCCTGGCTTATTTCACTTAACATAATGTTCTCCAAGCTTATCCATGTTACTGTGAATGATGAGATTTCATTCATTTTTTTATGGCTGAATGGTATTACATTGTAAATATATAACACATTTTCTTTGCCCGTTTATCTGTTGATGGATACTTACGTTGATTCCTTATCTTGGCTGTTATAATTAGTACTGCAATAAACATGGGAATGCAGATATCTTTTTGAAATATTTATTTATTTATTTTTCATTTGGATATATGCCCAGTTGTGGGATTGCTGGATCTTATGGTATTTCTTTTTTTCTTTCTTTCTTTCTTTTTTTTTTTTTTTTTGAGACGGAGTTTCGCTGTGTCACCAGGCTGGAGTGCAGTGGCGTGATCTTGGCTCACTGCAACCTCCGCCTCCTGGGTTCAAGCGATTCTCCTGCCTCAGCCTCCCGAGTAGCTGGGATTACAGATGCACACCACCATGCCCTGCTAATTTTTGTATTTTTAGTAGAGACGGGGTTTCATCATATTGGCCAGGATGGTCTCCTTCTCTTGACCTCATGATCCACCCACTTTGGCCTCCCAAAGTGCTGGGACTACAGGTGTGAACCACCATGCCTGGCCGATATTTCTAATTTTAGTGTTTTGAAGAACTTTTATAATGACTGTACTAACTTACATTCCCACCAACAGTGTATGAGTTCTCTTTTCTTTGCATCTTTGCCAGCGTTTCTTATTTATTTATTTTTTTTGTCTCTGATAATAGCTATTCTAATTTGGGTTAGATGATATCTCGTGGTGGCTCCATTTTCTGTATATGGATGTCCAGTTTTCCCAGCCCTATTTATTAAAGAGATTGTTCTTGTCTCCTTTGTTGAAAATCAGTTGGCTGTAAATATGTGGATTTATTTTTGGGTTCTCTGTTCTGTGCCATTGGTGAATATGCCTGTTCAAGAACTATCTTGAATAAAAGTGGTAAAAGTTAGCATCTTTGTCTTGTTCCAGAGCTTAAAAGAAATCTTTCAATTTGAATGTATTCAGTATGTTGATGACTGTGGGTTTATCATGTGAAGTGTTTATTATGCTGAAGTAAGGTATGTTTCTTTTATACCTGACTTGAGATATTGTATCATGAAGGAATGTTGAACTTTATGAAATGCTTTTTCTGCATCTAATGAGATGATCATGGCTTTTGTACTTTGTTTTGTTGAGGTAATATATCACATTTATTGATTTACCTATGTTGAACTATCCTTGTATCCCTAGGATAAATCCCACTTGATCATGGTAAATGCTCTTTTAAGTGTATTGCTGGATTCAGTTTGCTAGTATTTTGTTGAGGATTTTTGCATCTATGTTCATCAGAGTTCCTGGCCTATAATTTTCTTTTTACATGTTTGTCCTTGTCTGGTTTTGGTATCAGGGTAAGAATGCATTCATGAAATTCTTTATCTTTGAGATTTATTCTTTTTTATTATTTCTATCTTTGTTGAATTTCTTCTTCATATTGTGAATTGTTTTCCTGATTTAGTGAAATTGTCTATCTGTATTTTCTTGTATCTCATTGAGTTTCCTTAAGATCATTATTTTGAATTCCTTTTCTGGCATTTTATTGATTGTTTTTATTGGAGTCTGAAACTAAAGAGCTACATTCCTTTGGTGGTGTCATATTTTATTGCTTTTTCATGTTTCTTGTGTCCGTGAGTTGATGTCTGTGCATCCGGTGGAAAAATTACCTCTGTATACAAACTTTCTAGAGTGGTTTTCATAAAAAAATACTTTCGCTTGCAATTAGCATTGGTTTTACAGTTGGGAGGGGTGTGATGAATTTGTTTCTGAATAGATGCAGTGATATGGTCTTCATGCAGCTTCTAAAGCTGTGTTCAATGTCAGCAATAACTGTGGGCACCTCAGTAGCTTAAGTTGTAAAAATTTGTGGCAGTGAGGGTGGTGGCATAGATTATTAATGTCCTCAGTGTCAAGGGCTTTTGAGATTCTCCATTTTTTTTTTTTTTCCATAATGGGGAGATTTAGCCAAGGGGACTGCTCTTCATGTCAGATATGACATGACCAACAAGCATGTGCAGTGGTGCTAAGTTCTAGGTGCAGGTGCTTGAAGTGTTTGTGGGACCAGAGTCTTATGCCCAGGATCTTGCCAACCTATTGTGACACCTGGGTCTTGGGTTACAGGTTTGCTGTCTGTGCTAGGGTTGGATGTAGGCTTCCCACAGAGCCAGGATTTGTGACTCTGAGACACTACTCTACAAGCTCAGTCCCAGCTGTGAGTGGCTCAACTCCAGGAAAGAAGGAGTGCAGGGAAGTTTGGACCCAGAGAGCAGGGTGTGCTCTGATTTTGTAACATGAACCAGTAGGGCTCAGTGGCAACTTGGATCCCAGGGGATGAGGCACCATGTAGTAGTGATTCTTGACCCTTGGATGTTGGGACTCAGTAGTACCTTAGACTCTGTAAGACCGCATGCAGCAACAGTACCCCAGAATGGCAACATACAGCTGTTACTTGTGCCCTGAGTAGGGGCAGGGTACAGCATAGTGATGGCTGTACTCCACAGGGAGAGGGGTGTCTTAGCAGCTCTGACTCTAAGCAGGTAGACCAGCTCCAGGAAAACAGCATATTAGAGTTGTTTGCCCTGTAGGGTGGAGTGTCTCAGATCAGCCCAGCCACTACTCTGTTTTCTTAGGATGTGGGTTATCACATCAGCTCAGCCTTGGGATGTACAGCTGCTCAGCTGAGCGATGGCACCAATTCACCAGGGGGCAATGTGCCACTTCAGCTCAGGCCTGGGGGACATGACTTTTCTAGGCAGCCCAGGTACGGTACCATTTCCCTGGGATGAAGGGTGCTACTTCAGATTAAGTACTGGGGTGTGTGACTGCTCTGAGTGGCCAATGTACTGTTTTCCCAGGAGGCAGGGTACTGCTTCAGCATTGGCCTGAGGGGCAGGGTGAAAGGTAGATGAAGTGACTCTACCTTCACATGAGCCCATGGGGAAGAGCGGAACAGTTGCTGGCAGCTCAGCTTGGGGATGTTGGGCCACTGGGTTGGGGTTGGTTCAACAGTGACTTAGCCTCAGTGATGAAGGAGTGTCATAGCTATGCACTCCCAGAGCAAGACACACTCCAGCCAAAGTTCCAGTTCCAAGATGGCATAGTGTAGTAGCTGCACAGGCCACAGACGGCAGGGCACATTGGTTGCTCTTTTTCTTGGGGGAGCACGGCTGTGTGGACTTCAGGCAGGTCCCTCAGCTGGGACTTAGCTCCTGGGAGAACTACATGAGACTTCATGGGTGAGGTCTGTAGCTGTTCAAGGTGTGGACAGGGCTTGCTGGGATCCTCTTGCTTACCATTCTACCCCAGACAGAGGTTCCTCCCTGTTCCCAGCGGATCCCAAGTGGGTGATGGGTGGTAAAGACCAGGTGTTTTGTTTCTATTCTCTACGTGGTTATTCTGAGTTTCTTGCTCTCCAGGGCTTCTGTTACTTCTCTGATGCAGTCTGGTACTCTGTCTTAGTTATTATTTTTTCTTCTTTTGTTTTTAGTTTTTTTGTTTGTTTGTTTGTTTTCTATATAATGATGGGGTTTCCCTATGTTGCCCAGGCTGCTGTCGAACTCCAGAGCTCAAAACCAAACCAAACAAAAAAAACTCACCTTGGCCTCCCAGAGTGCTGGGACTACAGGCACGAACCATCACACCTGGCCCAGTTATTTTTGTTAAAGTTTAGTTGTTGATTGTTGTTGTGGCTGTCTTTGTGAAGGAGACGAGAGCTAGGGGCTTCTGGTTGGCCATGCTACTGATGCCACTTTTAAAGTCCTTATCTTTAAAAGTCCAGTGCTGGAGGTTTGTAAGCTACTTATATTTCTGCTTGAAATTCCTAAAGTCTCTCATTTTATTTCTAGATTATATATTCCATTGATAGAGCCCTTATAAATACAACATTAAGAAGTTGAGCATTACCTTTAGGCCAAAGCAATTTACTTTTAAAAAATCTGATTAATTTCAACACAATCAACCAGATGTCAGAAGATTTCAGTGGCTCTGATAGATGCTGACAGGTGAGGAAATTAAAATCAGAGAGGGAGGCAATTAAATCCTGGCAAACATTACTTTAATGAGACAACCAAATCATAAGCGATGGAATATCTTGTATTCTTGATAAGGATCTTAGGGTGGCGTGAGAGTGCACTTTAAATTGTATGTGGTATTTGATGATTGGAATGCAGGGTCATATTTGTCATCTAATTCCTTCAACCTGATTTAACATTTCAGTTGCTTCTGGGGACAGACTTCTATGTTTAAAACATTGTTTTATTTTAATAAATGTTAGTATAAGTAATCCTTTTCCTGCTATACCTCTGTTGCCACATGAAACTTATGAAAATGACCAAATTATTATTGGCCTTTTCACAGTGGTTTTGGAATAACCATAGTCAAGAACTGTGAAAAGAGAAACACAGAATGTGTATTTTATGCAACTTCTAATCAAAAGATTTGATAATTACACACTAAAACCAGAACCCAGTTCCTCAATCCCCATTTTATTATTCTTTTCAATATGATGCTGCCTATTCAGAATGAATATTTGAGACACCAGAGCTAAAGAGGTGCCACTTTATTGACTTAGTGGGAGTTGTTATAAGATACTGTCATATTGCTTATTTGTACTAAAGCACTTACAAAAATATCAAGTATCTTGAGTTAGCTTTATACTGGTTCAATACCACGTAGAATTTTTGTTCATAATACTGAGATAATCATCTTAGGGATGGCTACGTTTTGTTGTGGGGTATGGTGGTAAATTCAAAGGACACCATGGTTTGTGAAAAACCCATTGCAACTGATCTCTGCACTTTTCATTTCCCATGTCATTTCGTTTTCTTCTGCTTTTTCCTTACCCCCTGTCGTTTTTCTTGCTTCTCTCTCTTTATTATCTTACCTGCATTTACTCTATCCTGTTTTTCTCCAAAATACAGTTGCTTCTGAAAAATTGCTTCTGAGGGTGAGCATAGTTTTGAGAGGAGAGAGGACGAATGGTTTGACAAAGGATGCAGACATGTCAGGTTCTGGGTCAGCAGTTAGTTATAAAATACACAGAGGCAGCCACGGATAACTGGCTTCATTACTGAAAGGCTAGAGTGGGATTTGTCAGTTGTCCCAGATGTCTATATGGAATTATGGAAAACTTCCTTGCATTATGAAATACTCAGGAGCTACTCAGGACACATGCCACTCAATCCACGTGAAGAGGGCTGGTGAACTTCTTAGCTAGAAAGACTTCAGCTTTCCTGTTGCTTAAAATGAGACTTATTGGTGAAGGATTTGTATTAGTCCATTCTCACGCTGCTATAAAGAACTGCCAGAGACCACATAATTTATAAAGAAAGAGGTTTAATTGACTCACAGTTCCACATTGCTGGGGAGGCCTCAGGAAACTTATAATCATGGTGAAAGGTAAAGGAGGAACAGGCACCTTCTTCACAGGGTGGCAAGAAAGAGTGAGTGCAAGCAGGAGAAATGCCAGATGCTTATAAATCTATCAGATCTCGTGAGACTCACTCACTATCATGAGAACAGCATGGGGGAAATTACCCCCATGATTGGATTACTTCCACCTGGTATCACCCTTGACTCATGGGGACTACAATTCAAGATGACATTTTTGGTGTGGGCACAGTCAAACTGTATCAGACTCTTCACAAAACCTCACTGGTACAGACTTGCATATATGACTGTGCTTCAACACTTTGCCCAGGGATGTTGCATCTTGAAACTTTCCTGGTGAGATCTGAGAAAGTGTTTATGGTAACACTGCATCGAACACTCCTTTTGCCTTAGCTTAGTAATGTGTCACCTTCTGGTTAGACCACAGATGTGAAGTCTACTCTTTCTCCTTACACTTGCTAGTAAAGCAGAACTTAGAACTAAGTGTGCTTTAGTGCTTTGACAATGGAATTTTCTGTGCTATGCACTCAGTTTCCCTTTCCTGAAGTTATTTAGTTACCCTCTTCAAATAGCACACCACCAACTGGGAGGCTACACCATGTAGTAGAAGGGTGCTTACTGATTTTGGTATCAAGGTACAGTGTTACATTTTTATCTGCTCCATGTTAACCATGTGATCTTTGAAGTTTGGTTTCTGTATTTGTAAAATTTGGGTCATAAGGTCTCACTGGAGTTATAAAGGGGATGGTTTAAGACATAATGATCATTGTGATTTTTCAAGCTATAAAATAAAGCATGATGTTAAAAGACGAATCATGTTTTCAGTTGGTGGCAGATGATAAGTTTCTTGCAGGGCATCTGATCAATCATGCTTTTTTTTGTTTTGTTTTGTTTGTTTTGTTTTGTTTTGTTTTGAAGCTTTTATTTTAAGTTCAGGGATATAGTTGCAGGATCCATGTTCTTTTCTCAACCTGATTTGAGTCCTTTATGTAAACAGGATATTTTATCAAAACTTCCCAGAAGTCTTATATTTCTCAATAAATCTATCCATTCTATTAAAACAAATTTGCTTTGTTCTTAGAGTCTACTGGAAACTCCAACTCTCTGAACCTAGGGCATGATTATAGGCACAAATTTGAAAATGATGTGTGATTCATCAGCAGGTCTTTCAACTAAAGCAGTATCTGTTTTGCTTTTTAGGGGTCAAGGAAACATTTGATGTTAAAATCTTAAAAGTTTTTGGGCTGTCTCTTATTAGATGAGGTCATGTGAGAGTGACATAGATTAATATTGCAGTATTTTAAAATTAGGAGACATAAGTCAAAGAAATATTCCAACCAGAGATATTCTCTTGCCTCACGTGCTTATAATGTTATCTTTTGATCACATACATGTGGATTTATGGGAAGAAATGTTATCGCTGTTCTCTATAACCATATGTATGGAATAATGGAGAGAAATCTGATTTAAAAAGTTTAACTAAGGGCAGCTTTGGCTATGGAGTATATATCATAATCTTCATGTGCATATGAAGAAATTGACACTCATGGAGTTTAAATAACTTGCCTAAGGCCACTGGTAAAAGGAAATCTGACTGGCTCGAAATGCTATGTACTTTTCCCATTTCCTCATTTCAATCAAATAGCTGGTTTTATTTTCTCTCTCCACCAAGCCTTGTGAATTAAGACAATGAGTTATTGTTTGTCCTTGTCTTTCCCCAGCCTAATAACCTAGGAAAAACTAAAGTAGAAAGGAAGGATTACTGGACCAGCAGGCACAGCCTTTGGCTCCAAATTCATGCCTTGCCAGATACTAAACTGTATAATCTTGGGCGAATTACTTTCTTTTTGTGAACTTCAGTTTCTACTTCTGTAAAATGTGGACAATAATGTTCATTTTATATGGTTTCTGTGAAGTTAATCGTGAGGACGGTGTTACTTCCCTTCTCAACCTTTCTGTCCCTCTTCGAGCTTCTGTTTCCTTACCTACGAAGTGAGTAGAATCATCCCTTCCTGCTTCTTCATCGGGTTCCTGTGGGATGAAATGAATGTGAAAATGTTTTGTAAAACAAGAAACCATCATGTAGATATAAGAGGTTATGACTATTAATGAATAAATATAGGCTTGGTGTCTGGAAGTAATTTTTACTTATTTCATTTGCAGATACTTGCACTGCAGTTGGTTGAACCTTGTGTCCATTGTCCATTCCAGGAGCCAGCTATCTAAGGTAACGGAGGAGGCATGTCTTCTTGTTTATGAAATACTAAGAGGCATCTGACCCAGTAATGCTGATTTTAGGAGAAATACAAAGAATAGAAGAAATACAAAGGTACTTTATGAGGAAAAGAACCAAAAAATGGCCAAAACAGTGAGCTGACCTCTCTTTTTATTTTTGTCTTTTAAATTTATTTATTTTTTCCCTTTTAATTCACAACCCTTAAGGTTTAATACTAAAACCGAAAATCTGGGCCACACAGATGATTCAGATTTAATGTGTATGTATTTCAGTGTCCATAAAATGCAATGGAGTAGAATGTTCTTACCCATTATTTTATTGTATCCTCAACTAGTATGTGGCAGGAGCACTTTTTACCTGGTTTCCTAACCCTTGATTGAGTGCATTTTTCACTACACTATGCTGCCAGTGTTACCTGGTTCTGAAGGGGCCAAATATTTCTGGCTGGGTCAGTCACTGTCTCTTAGCTGCCAAATAAAATCATTTCAAAAATCTAGAATCTAAAGCTGCAACAGAAAAATTCTAAGAACACAGAAAATTGAGTTAGTCTTTTGAAACTTTGGATCCATTGTATCTGAATGCCACTCTCCTGGGGGACCACTGGGAAGAACACCAATCCTTGGCAGAAGAATACGTTTGTCTTGAGTTTGCCAAGAAAATGGAGGCCAATGGAAAACAAATTTTAAAGGAAGCATCATAGTTGTAAAATCTACCAGATGCAATTTTTCTCCTGTAGTTAACCTGCTGAATCTGTACCTCTTAATGAGCTCTACTGTGTTTTATGTAATGTTTCAGAACTTAGCCAAAAAGGGATGAAGTAGACAATATGTAGAATAGTAACTTTGTAGAAGATTTGATATCATTACTTGAAGTACTATACACGTGTGTTCTGCTGGATATTTTGTTACTTCCTTTGCTGTATGATATCTATGACCTTGAACCGCAACTGTGACTTTAGTGGCATAGACCTTTGAGAAAAATCAAGTTGGTTGGTATTGCCCCAAATTTGTAGGACTTAGAAAATTTAGAATTGAGAGGAAATTAAGGTGTTAGGTTTACATGATTTTCAAAGCTAATAAGAATACATGTGCAAACAAGGTAGGTTACTTATGGACTATGAAATTTCTATCATTAAATCAGACGTAACAGCCACTTAAGTTATTTACATTTTCTTCTCATATCTACAAAAAAGAATATTGTTTTTATTTTTTTATTATTTATTTATGTTTCAAGTGGAATATAAGCTAGTTTACCCAGGAAGTTTTCTTTTTATTTATTTTATATTATTTTACTTTAAGTTATAGGATACACATGCAGAATGTGCAGGATTGTTACATAGGTATACATGTGCCGTGGTGGTTTGCTGCACCTATAAACCCATCATCCAGGTTTTAAGCCCTGCATGCATTAGGATTTGTCCTAATGCTTTTCCTCCCCTTGCCCCCTACCCCTCAACAGGCCCCAAAGTGTGATGTTCCCCTCCCTGTGTCCATGTTCTCGTTCAGCTCCCACTTATTTTTTAGTGAGAACATGTGGTGTTTGGAAGCCATCATTCTCAGCAAACTAACACAGAAACAGAGAACGTTGTTTTAAAAAAGGTAGTAGCGAAAAATGTAAGAATGGCTACTGTCCACCTTTTATTTCTTGTCTAGTCCACAAAATAACCCTGTAAAAGCTTGTGTCTAATGTTTTATTTTTATGGATAAATATATCAGAAAAGAATGTACCGTAGATACCTACTGTCATAGTTTTTGACAGCTCTGTGAGGCAGAGATCTAACTTGTTCATTTAGAAACTGCAGTTATCACACTAACCTTCCCTCCAATGCCAATTGTTAAATATTAATAGAATAAGCTTTGAAAAGTAGTTAACTGTACCCCCTGTCCCCACAGAAACCCATCTTGAAACTATCAAGGGGAGTTTTGATCAAGCTCTGAAAGGTTATAAAAATTACTCTCAAGAAAGAGGAATGTTCTCTCTTTCTCTTTTTGCTATGTTTCGGAGGTGGGGAATGGTGGAGAGGGAATAATAGAAGCCTCTCAAGTAACCTTTGGGAGGTTTGGCCTAAAGGAGAAGTAAATATTCTGGGAGCATGCTGTAGAAATTTACAATAATCTTGTGGTAATAATTGGTATGAGTGGCAGTAATGAAGAAAGAATAACAGTTTCAATAAATAATTAGACTTGACAGTAAATGTGTCAACAGGTACCCACTTAATGAGTGTAATCATTGTTTTTCCCTGCTCTCAACGTTGATCCACTGACTGCGGTGTGTTCTCTGTCCCATTTCCAAACCGAATCTATTTAAAGCTGCACTCCATGGAATCTGAAACAGTATACCCTGTTTACTATTTAGAGCTGATACCTCATGTTCTTTAATAGGCAAGTTCTGTACTTGAACGAGAACAGGCTTCTGGCCTCTTATAGACGGTTGATTATCCCTGTTTTCCACAGGGTGATTCATTAGCAAGGATGAATAATACCCAATTAAATCTCATGCACTTGTCTATATTGCCAGAGTGAACTGTTTAGTATAATTTGGTGGAAACAGTCCTAGTCTGCTTTAAATACCATTTTTTGAAGTGGAGGTAGAGGCAATAGTTATGAGTGAAATTATTTTGTAATAACCTGAATCAAATCACATTGTTTTTGGGAGCAAAGCAATATGTTGTATATTATGTTCACCAGAAGCCATGAGAATCCTTTTCTAATCCCAGCTGTAATGTCACCTGGCTGTGTCACCTGGGCAAGTCACCTTCCCTCTGTGAGGTCTGTTTCATCATCTAATGACAAAGTTGGACCAGTTGATTGTGGCATTACTTCTGGTTAAATGTTCTCTTACTTATGTTTTTATTTCCTAGCCAGTCCCTTCTCTCTCCTGGTGCCGTGTTTCCAAAATCACAGGACAGTCCTATGACTCTACTGCACAGCCACTGGGGGAAAACTGTTATTCTTCTGTTTAGCCTTTGCTTCTTTTACATACCAGAAATGCAGTTAATGACTTGCATTATGTATACTGTAAGAATGGGCATTTATATACCGGCAGCGGTAGTCCCTTACCCCAGCAACTTGCAATTCCTTGTTAGGGAAGAAAAGCCGTCTTCCCCCACATTTCTTCACTCTGTGACATTGTTCCCTGATCTGGGTCTTATGAGAGGATCTGGTAAACTGCCCCCCTATTAAGACTGTTAGGAAGAGGTGGATGCTTCTTCCATTATTTGCTTTTTCCAGAGCAAATCATTGGATCTGTAAAGGAGATCAGAATGTCAAAGCCAGAGGGGACTTTACAAAATAATTTAAACAAATTCCTTCATTTCTCAGATGGAGATTTTAGTGTCTGGGAGGGAATCTGACTTGTCTAAAGCGTTGTTGACTGATCTTGGACTAGAATTCTTCTGACTCCATACTTGTATCTTTAAGTAGAGAAATCTTTTTCTATAAACTCTCCTTTCGCTTCCTAGTTCTTAAAAGGTCATTATCTTTCAGGCAAAACCAATTTCATTTTCACCATGGGGATGTGAGATGTCCTTAAAACATAAATGGACTCCAGGTATCTTCATTAATTTCATGAAGACATGGCACAGAGGGTTCCGGCTAGCTTCTGCTCTCCGTGTTTATTAAAAGACTGTGGATTCCCTTGCAGTTCTTCCTGTAAGAGGTTGTTTGCTGCTGACATCATCACTCTCCTCCACCCTCCTCCTGCCTTTTTCTGAACCAGTGAATTAAAGGAATCTGAGAATGAGCTCCTAGCTGGCTGTTTACTGAACATTGTTGGGGAACGTTGAAAAAGAGAAGACAGATGAGGGATTTAATAAGCAAGAGGACAGAAGAATAATAGCCAACACAATGAAGTCTAGTTCAAGGCCTGCAATTCCCAATTGCTGCGCTACACAGCATTAATAGCAGTGTCTCTCACTCTTTCAGACCTTTCTCTCTTATTTCAGACCCTTCTGCCTTATTCTTGTGGGAATGGGCTGGGACTAAGAAACAGCTAGTATAATCATTGCCAAAATGAAACTCATATGTACATGGGGACTTCCAGGTCTGGAGAAGAGTGTAGTAATTGTTACCCATCTGATAGAAGATTACTTAGAGAACATTGGACCTAAGTACTTACCTTGCACCTCACAGTACAGAGGTTCGGAGAGTAGAAATCAGTTGACTGAGTCTGAGGTTCAAATCCTGGCTCTAATTAATTTGCTATGAGTTTAGTGAATGTCTAACTTTCCTCTGAGCTGCACTTTCTCCATCTGTGAGATGGGAGGGGAGGGTGGCATAGATGATGTCAAAGGAACCCCAACTCTGATTTTCATGAGTCTCAGATTTGCCCAAGGACCGGTAGTGAATTTGTAGCCAAGCCAGGTCTTCAATTCACAGCCCCTTTTTCTGGTTTGAGATGGTCATCATTATATCATTATAATTTCCACTACCCATACTTTCTAAGCAGTATGTTTGCAGCTTTCAGCCTTGTTTTATTAAATCTACTTTTTCTCTTTTATTTGACAGTCCCTTTCTGTCCAGGGGCTTGCCTAAAGTAGTAATTCTTTTTTTTTTTTTTTTTTTTTTTGAGATGGAGTCTCGCTCTGTCACCCAGGCTGGAGTTCAGTGGCAAGATCTTGGTTCACTGCAGCCTCTGCCTCCCAGGTTCAAGCAATTCTCCTGTCTCAGCCTCCCAAGTAGCTGGGACTGCAGTTGCACACCACCAGCCCCGTCTAATTTTTGAAAATTTTTTAGTAGAGACAGGGTTTCACCATATTGGTCAGGCTGGTTTCGAACTCCTGACCTCACGAGTCCACCCGCCTCAGCCTACCAAAGTGCTAGGATTACAGGTATGAGCCACCACGCCTGGCCTAAAGTAGTAGTTCTTAATGTACGTGTGTGTATGTGTGTGCACACTTGTATACACATGAGCCTGTGTTTGGGGCAGACGTGAGGATTATGGAATTTTCAGAAACTCAGATGAA
Source organism: Chlorocebus sabaeus (assembly GCF_047675955.1). Lineage (NCBI taxonomy): Eukaryota > Metazoa > Chordata > Mammalia > Primates > Cercopithecidae > Chlorocebus > Chlorocebus sabaeus. Next base: position 83,468,219 of record NC_132918.1, read on the forward strand.
TTTATGAAATAGTTGGAAAATGCAGAACTTCAGAAAATGCTATCAACAAGTTTAGGAGGTTTGTAGATGCTCTGAAGGCCATCCATGAGTTAAGCAAAAGTTTTTATTTTATGTGGGAAGTATGAGATGACATTTGAGTGACATACATTTCCTTTTGCTGTTGGATTTTCCCCATAGATCACCTGTTGTTGTGCTGTGAGTGTTAGGCTTATTTTGTAGCATGACTCTTGGCGTGTACATGTCTCAAAACTATTGAGTGATATTTTAATATCGAAACTCTTATTCTACTTCATTCATTCATTCATGCATTCAAATTCAATTTTAATCCAGAGTGTGCTAAATGCTAGACATCTCAATACATTATTGTATATAATCCTATAAAATAGAAAATTGTTTTTCCCATTTGTAGGTGCTCAGAGAGGTTGAGTAATTTGCCCGAAGTTTTACAGCTAATAAATATAAAGTCTTGATTTAAATCCAGATTTACTCCAAAATAGGTGAATACCTCCAGAGATAACATTGAAGACAAATAGAGACAATGATGCAAGTTCATAGACCATGGAAATTTCTGGTAGAAAATGGTAGATGGGCCCCAGAGGAATACAGAGAATGTGTACTATGGGATTTTAGGAAGGGACAAGATCATACATTATGAATCACTTTATATTATAATTGATTATATGTTTATCTGGCTCCTTAAGAAAGAATAAAAAAAGTTAGATAATCATATGAAACACATTATGCATAACTCAGTTTTTTTCTTATTCTTCAAACTTCTGTCAGGTTAGTGCTCTCAATATCTTTATTTGGTAAGTGAGATGAGGAGACGGAGAGTAGTTAAGGTCATAGTACCCTGATCATATTGAGTTTTCAACTCAATTGAAATTTCAGTGCTTTGGGGCATTTGTTTTGTTTCCCTCCCCTTGACCCGCTCCCCGTTATATTGAGCATGAGACTTTTAACAGAGATAACTTCTGACCGTGCACAGATCAGCACAAATGCAGATGTGAGCAGCGAGAATTTGGATACTGCCAAGTTGTAATGACTGCCACATGTGTGAAGCTGAAACTTAGCGCTTGATGACCCACTGTAAGTGCATGTGGAGGCCAGAAGAGTGAAGGCAGTGTCAGAGATGGAAGAGGACTCGGAGTTTGTCCATGGCAGTACCTTCACCTTGCAGATGCAGAAATGCAGGCGGCTAGAAGGGGCAAGACTTAGTAAAATTCACATAGCAGGTGAATGGCTCCCTGAGAATAATGGCAAAACAAGAGCGAGGCTTTATATCAGCAATCTACAGTAGTATCTACTTTTGTTTCCTACCTTTCCATTGGCATATCCTCATACTGATAGGCTTGACAGGCAGATAAACCTGTATTTGGAAGTCAGCATGATTAGTTGTGTGGCCTTGGATAAGTTACTTGATATACTTGGGTCTCAGGTTAGTTGTCTATTGTGGAAACCATACACTTTTTTTTTTGAGATAGAGTTTTGCTCTTATTGCTTAGGCTGGAGTGCAACGGCATGATCTTGGCTCACTGCAACCTCCACCTCCTGGGTTCAAGAGATTCTCCTGCCTTAGCTACTAGCTGAGATTACAGGCATGTGCCACCACACCCGGCTAATTTTTTGTCTTTTTAGTAGAGATGAGGTTTCACCATGTTAGCCAGGCTGGTCTCTCGAACTCCAGACCTCAGGTGATACACCTGCCTCGGCCTCCCAAAGTGCTGGAATTACAGGCGTAAGCCACCGTGCCTGGCCGAAACCATACCCTTTTAACAATACTATACCAGTGTGCTGTTCAATATACAGAAATATTATCACCCATCTGATTGATAATCCTTATCACGGCCCACTGAGACAGACACAGATGTTCTGCTCTTCAAGATTCTATTTTCTAACTTCATCTTGACACTTGTAAGGCTCTTGCTTCTCAAAGTTTGGCCTGAGGACCAGAAGCATCAGCATTACCTGGGAGCTTGTTAGAAATGCAAATCTCAGATCACACTCCAGAACTTCTGAATCAGAATCTCTGTTTTAACAAGATCCCCAGGTACTTCATATGCTCATTGGTGTTTGAGAAACATTCATTTAGGCCCTCGCCCTATTTCAAGGCTATTGCTGTGGCTTGCTGACAATGACTGGCACGCTGCCAGCATTCTTGGGGCATGTTGTACCATGCCTTGAGATAGTGGGGTCCGGGGGGTGAGGATGCTGTGAAGTCACTCCTTGGGAATGATGGAAGACTGGGTTGAAGGGATCCAGTAAGCTTTATCTTTTTAATACCCTTCATTTCCTTAGAAGTTACTATTCAGAAGGGGTCAAACTGGGATTGGATTCTAAGTCTTTCTGATCTAAAGTCCATGTTCTTTTCATTAAACCACGATGTCTCAGTCAAGAGGAATGTTGCGTTGTGGGTGATAACTGTTCATTCCCTGTAGTGTGAATATTTCCACACTGGCTGCTTTACCCTATTACTCAATTCCTAGAGGGGAAGAATTTTTTTTTTTAAAAAATTAAAAAGCCTGAGTTGAAAGCCAGGATCCTGCAGCTTAATCAGTTATTTTTGCTTTCTAATGAGGGTGACTATTGTGAAATAAGTAATTATTAATTACTCAAAACTAATGAAATATTTTAGTTTCCTTGCTAAAAAAGCATATGGATGCTAAAAGAAAGCATATGGGTGCTTTTCGGGAAGCATATTGGTGAATGGACAAATTACAGTGGTGCCAATATGCCTTTGCTGTCTGGCTGGGGCCATCACAACGTGTGCTGGCATCTGAGTCCTCGTGTGTTTAAAGGGATTTTTAAAAATTCCCATTTGATATGTGCCTTGGATTGCCTCTGGAGTCACACAGCGCTGTCTCCTCAATCTTTCTGCCATGCTTTCACTCAGACATTACTGGCTGAGTATAAACTCGGTATAAACCTTTGCTGGAAGTAGCTTCTGTGGCGCTTTCTTTCCAGATGCCTCCTATCCTCTGTAGTAGATTGAATGGGCCTGCCCCACTGATGGCAGGTATTGAGACTGTCTATAAAACATTTTACCACAGTGGTAAAAAGCAGTAGCCTAAAAGGTGGCAGCACTGAGACCTGTGAGCTCCATCAGGGACTCTGTATGCGGCCCTCGGCCAGCTGTTGAATTGCTGCACTGCAGATTTCCTACTTGTAAAACTGGAATGATAATACCAGTACTCTTGAGCTCACAAGCATGGCTGTTCATCCAATTTGCTGTCCATGCCCTTTGCTCTTCCTCTTCTTTCCTTTATGCCTCTTCTCCTTTGCTGCATGTTCAGCTGGTCTGGTAAAAAGCTTGATGGATTTGGAGGTGGCTGAAGCCATTTTGCTTGCTCTGGGGATTGCACTCTTCTAGGCTTGTCAGAGGCAGGCAACGTGGCATGTTTTAGAAGATACTTGGCTGAGTGTCCACGAACTGTGGCTCTCAGACCAACGTGACTTAGTAATCATTTACTGAACACCTATAAACAAGGTAGCTTGCTAAGAAATTGAAGGAGGGAGCTGACAGGTCTGCGGAGGTGAGTTTGATTCAGGGCCAGTCAAGACTTGGTGTGATGTGTGAGCTCAGTAATTATACTTTGAGAGAGACAGAATTTAGAAAACTCTTTCCTATTGGAGGTTTCTTATAGAACTAGGGACAAGAGTTGGCTTTGAAAGATTTTTAATTGGACTTTGATAAGATATTACAAGGATTTGAAGAGTAAGTCTCTGGTAGGCAGAAACCAGCTTGCAGCACGACTCAGAAGCCGGTAAATATCAGGCATGTCTGAAGAACTGGGCATCAATCACAGACATGTGTAGTTGAGAGAAATCATTTCCTTTTGGTGAACCCTAGACTCTATCTGCAAAATGTGAGCTTTGAACAAGATAGTTCTCAAGAAGCCTCAAGAACACTAGCTGAAATTCTACAAAGTCTTTTCTCACACAGCCAGGTTATCCACTTAGCAAAATCCTGGCACTAGAATAGCAGCAATGGACGAAGGCCTGGGACCCAGGTGTCCTGAACCTATTTTATATTCTTCTTACCATCCACAGAGCATTATGATGAAGATAGGTGAGGTGGACATTATTGTTCTAGTTTTTAATGTATGAAACATAGGATGTTAGGGAATCTAAGACATAAAACAAATAAGAGATTTAACTATCCCAGATATTGATCACCCTTCCACCACAGAGGGCCAGCTCTTATAAGACACACCCCCTGCCATTTTGCCTGTGTGGGTCTCACTTTCCTGCCTGAGGAACCAGCATGTGCCCCTTCTCCCACACAAGTCGTCCCTGTCCGCTCCTTGGCTCTGGAATTCGGTCTTAGCAATGGACTTTGTTTTATAATTAAACTTTATTTTGTATTGCCATCTTTCCATGTTTCCACACCCATCTCATCCCTAATATATATTTTAAGGGCTTTGAATTTAAAGATTACTTACTGCTTCTCTGAGTTCCCTGTAGCTCCTGGCATAGGGCCCCAGACGTAGTGCTCAGTAGAGAAGCATATGACTTATGTTCTCCAGTAGTTTTTCTCTCTGCCTATTGCTTGTTTCTGAGATGGAGATGAGACTTATAGGCTTAAAGGATTTCCAAACCGGAAAGGAAGTTGAAACCTATCTAGTCCAGCTCCCCCACCCCAGGGAAGAAATGACTTACTTAAGTTTGCCTGCATAGTGAATGGCAGCTCTGCAAATCGTGCCCACAGCTCACCAAGCACTGGAGAGATGGTTGGCACTTGAGGCTCTTCTTAGGACGCTATAGGCTCTGTCTGGAGTCCTTGTTTCTATGAAGACCACTAAGAATAAAGGTGATACAGGTGCTGCTGCTGCTGTATTAAACAGATGGAAAGAAGTAGACATTCATTGCATGTCTGTTAGGTGACAGGCCTTGTGACAGGTGTTTTCACATAGTTTAGCTTGGTCAGTCATCAAAAGCTAGAATTCCCATTCCTCCATGAGAGAGACAGATTGTTTCTAAATAGGACATTTAGCAGAAGCCCTTTCATGTAAGCTCTGAAAGGCACCCGGCAGTGGATAGATGTGGTGGATGGATCCTAGGACACGGGTGTAGGGCTCTGCAGAGTACCATGCATGACTCTTCTAAGATATATGGATTGTAGAGACTGTGAAAATAACCAGAAGTTGTGATTAAAATTGGCATTGGGTGACCTGTGGTTACCCGAGTGTACCAGAAGACTGAGCTCTTCCACTCTCCTTTCTACACATACATCTGAGTCTTTGGAGAGCTGCAACCTGGGTGCCTCATTCTTGAGTGTCTGTAGCATTGGCTTTTACTTGCACTTACTACATTTCACTCCTGCCTCTTCCCTAGCTAGCCTTGACCTCAATGTGTATTATCTTCTCCCCCCCTTGTCATTTTTCTTCTATTACTTTTGCTTCCTCCCCTTCCTCCTTATCCTGAGTTAACCTTGGGTGGCCTCAGGTCTTAAGGCTCTGTGATGGCAGAGTCTTCTGTACTGGACTGTGAAAATTCTGGCAGGGAAGACAATACACAAATCTGTTAAATACACAATAAAAATAGCTTATGATCTATGGGACTTGGTATTAAGCAAGATGATATTAACGAGGTTTGAGTGCTGTTCTGAAATGTGGCAGCTGCGCACACATGGGCTGCTTTTCCTCCCCACCTTTGGCAGCGTGTGAGCGGTGTTGCCATGACACTCCTTGGGCTCTGTTTAGATCAGCTATTTTCTGAAGGAGTCGCTGACCTTCCCCACAATAGAAGCTGTTGATGTGGTCACGTCAGTGCCTCTTCGGGAGCTGCGTGACTGGTGAGCCCCCAGTTGCCACTTGGAAATGGTTGGAAACTGTAGATCAGGCACAGACATTGAATGTTGAGGAGCAAGAAGGGCTTGCGAGTATCCCGTACTCTCTTTTGATGTGTGAGGATAATGAGGCGCACTGTGCGCAGGTAACTTGCTCGAGGCCACAGAGTGCGTAGAGAGAAGGCTGGGAGAGGAGCTCAGGTCTGGTTTCCCTGCTTGGTGGTGTTCCAGCTGCGCAGCACTGAGCCCTGCCTGAGCACGCTCTTCAGCCCTGAAAGCTGCAGCGAGATGGGTTGGTGACACTGCCACGCCTGGGAGTGGGCAGAGAAGGTGAAGACATGGGGAGTATCTCAGTGTAGAGGCAGGGATGGGAAAGTGAAGGGGAGTAAGAAGCCCAGAGTAAATGGCCAAGGTGCCACTGGGCATGTCCGTCCACAGAAACTCTTCTGGGGGACAATGTTTCTATCACATTCCACGGATGGGTTCCTTGAGAAGTGAGTGCCTAAAGTGGGGAGCGGGAGGATAATCATAATGCCATGTTCTTACTGCTCTGAACCCTTTTCTCACGTCACATAAGACCTCACCTAAAACTTCCACAAGAGCCGTTCATTGTCAGTACCATGCTTTTTTTGGAGTACTTTATAATGCCAAGTATTTTTCCAATAGTTTATATGTGAAATGTGGTCTCTGCCACAAGATTACAGGGTCCTCAGGAGCAGAAATTGTGACTTAAATGGGCCTTTCTCCCTTCCACTTTTTATTCTTGCCCTGCCTTTTAATCAGGCACCTGGAAGAGATCTAAACACAGGATGAGCATCCAGTAAGTTTTTGTTGAGTTGAACTTAGTTGGGTTCAGATGACCTCTGAAAAATGTTTACTAATTGCTGGTGAAAATTGGCAAATAATGATTTTGTGGAACAATGTTCTCACCAAATTAGATTTTGTTAAGAATTCTTATGTGTGATTATTTTTCATAAACCCAATACACTGTCTATTATTATCCTCATTTTACAATGAAGAAACAAAATTCAATTGACTGCTCAAATTTACCTCTAGGAACAAGTGATGGAGATTTGATTTGCAAGTAGATCTTCTGTCTCCAAATATTGTAATGTTACTTCTGCTTTCCCCCACTACATACCAAAGAGGTCTTACTTCATTGGCAGTGGTTCAGCCTTCTTTTGAGGAGTCTTCAGTCTTTTTATGTTGTAACCCACCTCCTTAAGAGTTTGGGAAGAGAATTGCAGGGCCTCAGGTTTAAATGGTGTTATGCTTTGGGCAATACTTTAGCTGATTTGTTTTCAGTAAGCCAAAAGGAAAATACTGCATTTCTGTCTACTTTAATTTCCTTAGTTTGAATAAGCCTTGAACTAGTTTGTAAGACTCCTTTAACTTTTAACAAATTTAGGAACATATATAATACAAAGAAAAAGGCACTCTGCCCTAAATGAATTGACTAATTAGGCTGAGAACAAAACTAGACGACTTTTTTTTTTTTTTTGGTTTCAAAAGCAGGATGCAGGAATTTTTAAATGCTACAACTAAAACCCAGATATTGTTTGATATTGATGTTCTATAGGTTTTTCTCAATAATTTGCCATATTCGTTAGATGATATTCATTATACTTTCCTAACTTTTATAGGATTTAGATGAGGTTTGTTGGTAACATTCTGCATTCTTTCTGAAAACACACACACATACACACACACACACACACACAAATGTTGAGCAGTCTTCTTTTTAAATGTATATTCTCAGGAAAACACCATTGCCTAATTTAAATTTCAGTACGGAGGCAAAGCTGATCTGTAGTGAATGTAACATCTTGTTAAATAGAGGTTTCATGCTTCTTTTTTGTACTTTTCCAGGCTTTTAAGGAGGAGAATCATTTGAATAATAATGGCATGATGTCCAGAGGGAAAGTTGAATACATAAGATAAAGATACATGTGGGCCTATTTCTGTACTTTGTATGTGTGTCTCTGTGTGGTGGCATTATGATTTTTAAAATGAAGTTTTCTGTATTTTCAATGTATATAATAACTTTGGCATTACCAAAGAAAAGTTGATATTGAAACTTGAGTTTTTAGTGGGGAGGAATGGATTTTTCTTTTTTTTTTTTTTGGAGACGGAGTCTTGCTCAGTCACCCAAGGTGAAGTACAGTGGCCCAATCTCGGCTCACTGCAAGTTCCGCCTCCCTGGTTCACGTCATTCTCCTGCCTCAGCCTCCCAAGTAGCTGGGACTACAGGCGCCCACCAGCATGCCCGGCTAATTTTTTGTATTTTTAGTAGAGACGGGGTTTCACCATGTTAGCCAGGATGGTCTGCGATCTCCTGACCTCGTGATCCACCTGCCTCGGCCTCCCAAAGTGCTGGGATTACAGGTGTGAGCCACCACGCCCGGCTGAGGAATGGATATTTTATCTTTTCTTTTACAGTTTTAGGCAAAGTGAAACTTTAGAAAATTATATTATTTGAAGTTAGCTGGAAACCAAACACTATCTTTATAGCTTCTTTCAGAAGAAACTTTGTCTTAGGAATGTAGGCACTTTTGTAAACTTTCTAAATTTCTTCAGCCCCCATTGATACCCACACTTAGCTTAATTCAATTGAATCGGTTTACAGTGAACAACGTCCCTGGGAACATTAATCAATGAACACACACACACACACACACACACACACAGAGAGAGAGAGAGAAATAGAGAGAGAGAGAGAACAAAAAGGAAATTAAAAGCATCACTTTGTACCTTCCTCAATTCAAACCTGTTGTTTTGGTTTGGAATTTCGGATGTATGTGTCTGTTTCTTCTAGTAGATTGGGAACACCCTGAAGACAGAAGAGACATATGTGTGTGTGTGTGTGTGTGTGTGTGTGTGTGTGTGTATATTTTTTATTATTATTATTTTTTTGTTATTTATTTATTTTGAGAAGGAGTCTCTCTCTGTCACCAGGCTAGAGTTCAGTGGCGTGATCTCGGCTCACTGCAACCTCCTCATCTTGGGTTCAAGCGATTCTCCTGCCTCAGCTTCCTGAGTAGCTGGGACTACAGATGCCTGCCACCATGCCCGGCTAATTTTTGTATCTTTAGTAGAGACAGGGTTTCGCCATATTGGCCATGCTGGTCTCAAACTCCTGACCTTGTGATCTACCTGCCTCGCCCTGCCAAAGTGCCGAGATTACAGGCTGAGCCACCGGGCCCGGCTAGAAGAGACAGTTTATGTATGATCGTCATAATGATTTTGTGAACTCAGGTGTAGTAAGGTAAAATGCCCTGGTAAAATCACTTACTGGGAGTTTTCAGAATCTCTTTAGAAGTCATTCCATTACTCTTGAAATCCCTCTGCTTTATAGACTTTCTGAGAAATGAGGAAAGTCCATCTGGCTACTTGTCCTAGAAATGGGTACTTTAGGAGTGAAATAGCCTGTTTACATACTGGCTCAAACTGTCAATGTAGGAAAAGGTTTCATATATTATCAAATGTTACAGAGCTAGAAAAAATATACACAAGTAATATATAGAGTACATATATGTACATATATATGATCTGTTCCTTGTCACAATATTTAACCCAAAGTGCTATTTACAGTAATGAATCAAAATGTCAGTCTTAAAAATATGAAGTGTCAAAGTGTTCCCACGTTGTAGAAAAGTTTGATGTGACAGTTTGTTAATCATATGACTATTCTATCAATGTGTCTCACAATGTCTTTTGCTCAACACTCTCTCGTAGGCTCCTCACACTTTTTTCATGAATTCCTAGCTTAAGTTACTAACCCAAGGAGCACATTTGAGTTTCGTGTCTCCCACACCTCACACAAAGGCTGCTGTGTTTTGCTGTACTTAAAACTGAATGGGTTTCACATTATTTTAGAGTGGTTTGATTTTGTGCCTGACACATTTATGGATAGTAGCTAAAAAACTTTCTGTAATTTTGCTGTTTTCACTGCAGAATCATCAAATGAAACTTTAACTTATAGCGCGGATGTTTTGTGTTTCTCCAAGCTGAGTTTCCCAAGATGTTAGATGTCCTTATTTGCTGGTGCCCATTCGTTGAACTTGGACACATTTTTGAATTTTTCTCGGCACACTGATGATCCAGACTTCTTTTTCCTACTAAAAGGGCAGAGTCTCAGAACATAAATATTATATATGTGGAAAAGGCAACATAGTTTCTTTCGGGAGGATTTTTGGCTATGCTACTCACTAGTTCGTGGATCACACTTAATCTCTGTGCCTCAGCCTCTTCTGGAGAATTTTTAAGGGTGAAATTAGATTAGATCAGTGAATTTTTACACTTACACTCTAGAAGACCTAGGGTTCTGGGTAGAAATGAAGCTCCAATGGTGGAGTGTGGGGTGGGCAGTGAGGACTCTGGGCCCTTCAAATCAAGCAGCTCTGCTATTGGTTTGTTAAAATTTAGAGTTTTATAAACTGTTTCCCTTAAATAAAGATTTTACTGCTTAGCCTGCCTACTTGTTGGTATCACTGTCTTAGGTGATCTAGAGTCAGCGGCTTATTTCCCACAAGCATTCAGTGGGCGACTGTGTCAATAGATCTTGGCTAATCTGGCCACTATGGAAGTTCTCTCCGTGGAAAAGGATCATCCATCCTTCAATTTGAGATAAGATCTACTAATTGGGACCTCATTTGTTTCTGATTTTAATTTTTGCATCATTTTAGTTTTAATAAACTTACTTTCCAACTTACCAGATTTTCGAGTTGACAAAGACCATTTTTTAGTGAAATAGAGGCAAAGGAAAGTCTAAAAGCTTTGGCTGGAATTTCAACTGCTTCTGGTCAAGGACATAAATTTTGCTTCTTAATGCCAAAGAGTTTCAACTGTTTTGGGGAGGAGGGTGGATGCCTACAACTTGAACTTTTCATTCCATTGCTTTCCATCCTCAAGTCTCTCCCTTCTTCTCCCTACACGTGCAACCACCACCACCACCATGATTGTCTTTGCATGGCATATGTACGTCCCCAGATATGGTGGAGCAGAAACATAAAATGTTGTAATTTACAAACCAACGTAGACACTGTAAAAAGGACAAAAATGATTAAGGGACATGAGTTAGTGACACTAAAAAAAAGCCTTTACGTATCAACATAAAAAAATCAAATTGAAGAAAATATGACAGAAAACCTATCCTAAAGACAGGAAAGAAGGTGAATAGCTATTTTACTAGATACTGAAACACCATTTCTAAAGTTCCTCAGGAATCAAACTCTGAGATTAGATTCAACTCTTTTAATAGCTGAAATCCAGAAGGGAGAGAGTGGTTAAGTCTATAGTTTTATGAATGATGCCGAACTCTTTCTCACAATAAAATGCTCCTCTAGTAACAAATTTAAAGACTACGTGAGCCCAGAAACAGCAGTTGCATGCCAAGTTAGAAATATTCTTTTTTTTAAGTCACATGTCAGCCACTGGGGATGCACCTGGGTTTAGGCTGGAGGTTGGGGAGGTTTCATCCAAAATCTCTGTACAAGATATTTATACAAATTCTGGAGTGATTCCTTGTTCATTCTCTGAAGAAATTGGTGAGATGAGGCAAGCATTCTAAACAAATGTTGAGCTCTAAAAATACAGTTGTAAATAAAACAGAAAGCATTCTGAGTATAGTTTTGGCCAAAATAGAATAGTATAATAAATCATTTGGCTGGAGGGTATGACATGAGAATAAACAAAAAAAACAGCATGTTTGCTATCTTTTCTGTTTATTTTACTTTGGCATCAACCCCTTCTGCCTTCCTTTCCTCCTGGCTAGAGTGTGGAAGGATCTTGAATTCAGGGCCTTGTCTGTCTTGTTTTTCAGTTGGCTGCAGTCACACCTGGCTTAATTTATAGCTCAATAAATCCATTATGAATGGATGAGCAATTTTGAAAGATAACATATTGAAGGAAAAAACCAACACAAATCTGAAAAATTCTGACATGGCCACTTCTAAACTCTCTGGGACTTTACTAAATGCTTATAGACTTAGGGGGCATTCTGAGCATTACGTCACCTATTTTTTTCAACCAGTCTCTGAGGAAGGTACTGTTATTATCAGCATTTCACAGATGAAAAATTGAGAACCAGAGATGTTACATAATTTGCCCAAGGTTACATAATAATAACATAATAGCTAAAGCCAGGATTTGAACTCAGGTAGTCTGGCTCCAGCAGCTTCTCTCTTAACCACGAAGCTATATTGTCTCCACATGGTGATTATAATTATAGCTGCCTGTTCTATTTTCCTGTACGTTGTGAGGCTGAGTTTAGGTGTGAAAGGATTAGGGAAGGGGTATATCAACTAGTGAAGGCGAGACAACACACAAACAACTATAATTTAAAGTAGAAACTTGCAGAGAAATTTCAGAGGAGAAAAAAGAACCATCCTTTCCACCAGGGTGAAGGGCAGGAGTCACAGAAGGCTTCGTTGGGGAAGTGACTTCGGTTGGCCTTGAATGAATAGAATTATAGTAAAGGGAGATGCTTTCCAAGTAAACAGAATAAACAGTGGAAGAGGTGCCAGTCTGATGCTGTTGAGTTTAGCAGATTCTTTCTAAAATAGTGTGCGCTGAGAAGTGGGGGGTGGAGAGGGCTTGTGGTGGAAGGAGGGAAGCCCTTGAGAAGGGATCTGAGTGGGAAGATGAAAGCGTTCCAAAAGCACCTTCGCAATCTCTCTGGAGGTCAACCCTGGGCAAAATCTTGCTTTTGTCATGCTTCAGCTCATTGTTTTTTGATGCATTGTCCACAAAGACTAGTCCAAGGAGGTACCACTCCAGAAAGAGTGGCCACACGAGTCTGGAAAATGCTGCATCCTCTGGTGCTCTCTTAGGTGCTGACAATGCTTGTTAACATGCCAGGTCTTCGAGGAAGTCCTGTGGGACAGCAATCACCTTGCTTTCTTTGACTGTAGACCTGGTTTGTTGTTTTGCTTTGAGCGAACCCCTGTTAACATCCCTTAGAAGACACGCTTCAGGAGCCCTCTTCCAGCCAACCAGCTGGACTAATTTGTGTAAACTTGCCAACAAGTTGTGCTTCTGCTGAGCACAGGTCATGTCAGAGTAAAACTTGGTCCGTTCTCAGGACAGCCAACAGTCCCCTTTTGAAAGAAGTTAGAGCACATTTGCCTATAGAAATTGTTATGTGTCCGTTAGAAAGCAAGCTGCATCCGAGGTAACAAACTTGAGGAGCCGCAGCCCCTCTGATGAAGTAAAAGTGAGAAGCAGGAAGTCAAGGAGTCTCAGCTCTTGAAATAGAATGTGCCTACGGGTGAGAGTTGCCAACCACAAGAACTCTAACTGGCTGCCCTGAGAACATATTAGGAGAAAACATGGTTAAAGTCGGCACCTGCCCTGTTAGCTGCAGGGATGTCTCAGTATCTTTTTTATTCTTTTACACTGCATTGGCCCTAAAGGGGAAGAGAGGCAGTAAGTGGGCTGTAAAGAGTGCTTATTCCACACTGGGCAGGTTGTTAGAATTGTCATGTCAAATTCCCTTACTTAATCCCCTCAACTACCCAACGGAGTCAGGATTATTAATCTCTTCATCTAGGACAGTGAATCCAGAGTGGCTTGCTGGTGCTGAATAGATCATGTTGTTTTACAACTTGAGCTTTTCCCTTGTTCCTTTTCCTATTTGTCTGCTGAACTCATCTGTCTCCAGGTTGTAAATGAGATTCTCCTCTGAAGAGCCTCTCAACCCCCTGTAACTCTAGTCTGAATTGCATGATGATACTCTTGTTCTTTAGGTTTATATGTCTTTCTCCCCTTAAGACCTAAAACTTGATCTTGTTACTCTAGAGGTCCACGTGCTTATATTGCACTGCTCTGCCCACATTCCAGCCTTCTCCACTTTAACATAGGACTTTATGATAGCTTTTTAGACTCATTTTCTCACAAGATACTTCTTTCAACCCATTATTTTAGACCTTCTTTGCTTGACATATTTTGAGTTTTCTGGATTCTAGGCTTCCTTATTGTTAGTATCACTTTCCCCCTGTTCTGGTACATGTCTGTTACCTTCTTTCTGTTTCCCCAGGTCCTACCTTAACTTTGAAGGAGCACTTTTCAAACCCAGCGTGCATCGGAATTAGGAATCCCACCCTCAGAAGTTATGGTTTAGTAAACCTGAGAGAGTGTGGGAGAATTTGTATTACACTCCGAGATGATGCTGAAACTGTCATTCTATGGACTTATGTTTATTAGCACTTCTTTAAAGCATAGTTCAAGACCTCTGTTTTCCAGGATATTTAACTAGCTATCTTAGTCCAAAGTCTTTCCTTTCTTCCTTGCCTCCTTCTCTCTTTCCTCTTTGTCTTTTCTTCTTCCTTTCCTCCCTTCTTTCTCCCACCCTCCTCTCTCTTTCTTCTCATGAAGTCCATATGATACCCTGTCTGAACTACATAACTTTATTTTTTCTTTTTGTGGAGATGGAGTCTCACTATATTGCTCAGGCTGGTCTTGAATTCCTAGGCGCGAGCGAGCCTCCCACTGAAGCCTTCCAAAGTGCTGGGATTACAGTCATGAGCCACCATATCTGGCCAGAATTCGACAAGTTCTTATTTATGTGAATCTCAGAGCCTCCATCATCCACCTCTTAAGCCTGGTAAACACTTTTATTAGATAAGAGAGACAGCTTTGCATAAATGTACAAAAGTTTAGATGAAAAGTTCTCGAATCCTGAATCACATCTTGCCATAACCTCTTACTAGCTGTGTGTTCTTGGACATCTTATGTACTTGAACTTCCTTGTCTCTAAAATGATTATTCCATTTCCTTGTACTGCAGAAGCTCATGAAAAAGATCAAATGAGATAGGTGATGTATAAAGTGCTATGCAAATGAAGTGGTACTAATAGTAAATTATTGTTGATGTTTTCTTTGTTTCTGTACAGTTGACTCATTTGCTTTATCATTAATGATGAGGCATGAAAGAAATGCTGTTTGTTTTTAATGAACTATGGAAGAGTAGGTGGAGCTGACGGGATGTCGAGATTTCAGGAAAGCTCTTTTAGGTTTCTGGAAATGATTCTCATACCAATAGTTGTAAGCTTAGGTTGAAGAGCAATGTTATATTTATACTATAATTTTTCTTCAAATAAACTGTGATAAAGATTTTGAATATTACTTTCATATTCTGAACTTCTCATGTACACTTGAAAAGAGCCATGAAATAGTAGTAGCAGTTGCCATTTATAGGGGTTGTAGAGTGTTGTTATGGTTAAATTTATAAATCCTTAAAATTATGTTTTCTATCACAAAAATGCCTAAAAAGGGCACATCCTCTAGGTTTTTTCCTTCTTCCCTTCCTTCCTTCCCCTCCTCTCCTCTCCCCTTCCCTCCCCTCCTCCCTCCCTCCCTCCCTCCCTCCCTCCTTCCTTCCTTCCTTCCTTCCTTCCTTCCTTCCTTCCTTCCTTCCTTTCTTTTTCCTTCCCTTCCCTCCCCTCCCCTCGCCTCCCCTCCCCTCCCCTCCCCTCTCCTCTCCTTTCCTTTCCTTTCCTTCTCTCACCCTGTTGCCCAGGCTACAGTGCCGTGGCACAGTCTCAGCTCACTGCAGCCTCCACCTCCTGGTTCAAGTGATTCTCCTGCCTCAGCCTCCCAAGTAGCTGGGATTACAGGTGCCCACCACCATACCAGGATAATTTTTGTATTTTCAGTGGAAATGGGTTTTGCCATGTTGGCCAGGCTGGTCTCGAACTCCTAACCTCAAGTGATCTGCCCATTTTGGCTTCCCAAAGTGTTGGGATTACGGGCGTGAGCCACTGTACCTGGCCCCCCTAGGTTTTCTTAAGAAAACATATCTATTCCTCAAGTGCTTACTCTGCAAAGCCTAGGTCTGCCACCAAGGGATAATATGGCTAAATGTACTTCTTTTCCTCCCAGAGTTCACTGTTCAGTAGGGGACACAAACACATAAATAATTAGCTCTTGCACCAAGCGAAATGTACAGTGCGACAAAGGAGAGGTACAGATAGTAGGCTGTGGGCCCCGAAGGAGGGTTTCTGTGGGCGTGAGTTGAAGGAGGGGTTTCCTGAAGGAGGTGGTATTTGAACATTCCTTTTGACGACTAAAAGGATGTCCGCAAATGCAATTAGGGTAGAAACATGCCAGATAAAGGGACAGTGTGTTCAATACACTAGGCATTTCTTAAACTGTTTATAGCTGAGGTTATGGGAAAAGAGATACATAGAAATATGAGAATACCTCCTTTGAAGATTCTATGCTGATATCCTGATCCATCTGACTATGCTTATTTTACTGCCTTTTGTGTTTGTGTTCTTCTTTACTGGATATCCTTTTTTCCACTTTCTTTCTGGAATTTTCTTTCCTGGCCATTAGCCTCTCTCTCCTGCACCATTGCCTCACTCTCACTGCCATACTCCTTTGAGCATTCTCCTTCTCTTGTTTCCTAATACTTTTACATCCCCCTCCATCCTTTACTCCTTAGCTTTTGTTTTTATTTGCAGCATTAAAGATAGCCTCTTTTTATTTCCCTGTAGTGATTAGGTCAACGTGTTTACAATATGAACACACTTTTCTTCTTCAGGCTCTGGATCATCAAGTTCACAATGCCATGTCTAGTCAGTACTCCTGTGTGTATAGTGCCCGTTGTGGCTAAGAAGAGATAAGGTCACTGGGGAAGAAAATAAGTTGCTAAAATCTGTTGGAGTACAATGTCAGCTTCCAGGTTTGTCTGAGGATGCAGTGGAAACCACGTTCTGTGGCCAGCATGTCAGTAGCTTTTGATGATCAGAGCCTTCCATTCTGATACTTTAAAATAAGGTAATGTAAGTTCACATCAACTGAATCCAGACAATTTCACCATCCACATTATTAACTCCAGATGCGAAAATTCATTAGGGCTCAAATTTTGTTTGAGGCCCAACTGTTTTTTAAATTATTATTACAATTATTATTTATTTATTTATTTATTTATTTTACAGCTGATGGGAAGGGAAATTTAACAGCTGTGTGATTAGCAGGGCATGAAATTAAAAATATTTTGCACAGAATCAAGAGGTTGTTTACTACAGAATTTGTCATCTGAGAATTAAGTGTCATTAAGACTGCCCACGGGATGATCTCTTTCACCATTCAAGTTTTGATTTTCACACCCAGTTTTTTGCTAAAAGGCCTTTAACCTTTTCTGGAAGGAGAATGCACATGGATTTATCATGAAGGTAGCATCAGCATTTCAACTGCTAATAGTCAAGGTAAGAACCATACTCCTGCCTCTCACAAAATTACGGTACAACTAGAGGTTCAGCCTCACTGCTCTCAGCAAAGAGTGAGTTCCCATTTGAGGAAATCAGGTAAATTAGAAAAGGCTGCAGCCAGATTAGTGGCTTCACTCTTTCCCTCTAAAGCTGTAGGAGTTTCATATTTCCATAAAGGCAGCTCAGGTCCCTAGAGCATGATGTTTACCCTTACATTTTCCTAGGTGTATGGGCTCTTGACGTCTTTGGTCTCTTCGCAAATGCCCTCTTTCGACTGAACTCTAGAAACTGCTGTGTCCTGGGCTGAGCACAGTGGCTCACGCCTGTAATCCCAGCACTTTGGGAGGCCAAGGTGGGTGGATTACGAGGTCAGGAGTTTGAGACTAGCCTGGCCAACATGGTGAAACCCAATCTCTACTAAAAATACAAAAATTAGCCAGGCGTGGTGGTGGGCTCCTGTAATCCCAACTACTACGGAGGCTGAGGCAGAAGAATCGCTTGATCCTGGGAGGTGGAGGTTGTAGTAGTGAGTTGAGATGGTGCCACTACACTCCAGTCTGGGCGAAAGAGTGAAACTCCGTCTCAAAAAAAAAAAAAAAAAGTGCTGTGCCCTTGTTCCTTTGGGCAGGATGTTGGCAGTCTTCTGCAGAAGTGTGGTCAGGCACATTAACTGGATTGTCTTGGCCGAGGTTTGAAGGCAGTGCCATTTGCTTGGGCAAGTTACATGGACTCTCTGCAGTTCATTTACCTCATCATCCACCCACCTAATGTCAGTACGTACCTCAAGGATTACTTTGGGGATTGAGAGTTATTACCAAAAATGTTTAAGGCCCTGCCTGACTCATTGTTTATGCTCAGTTAATGTTAGCTATCTCCATTCTTTTCAGTCAATATATGGTATTATGTTTGGAGGTCTTTATATCTAGTTTCATACCTGACCCAGACTTGCTTAACTTCTGTCCTGGAATCTTTTTTCTATCCCTGTCTTGTTGTCTTTAATAGAGTCTTTCTTGTTTGATACTTGTATACTTGCCTTAGTTCGTTTTTTAGGCAAATTTTATCTTCGTATTTGTTGAATTAAACCAGACACAGCTTCTACACTTACGGGGTTTCCTTTTTGGGAGAATGGGGCTGGTGACAATGAATGCAGAAAACTTTTATTGGAGATAGACATGCAAAAACACTCAGAGATAAAGTTGAAGAATTTGTAGTCATTAGAGGAGAGGGGTGTTAGTTTTGGCTGGGATTGGAGTTAAGTGGAGAGAAAATCAAGGAAGACTCTCTGGAGGAGGAATTTGATCTGGAACCTGCACTGTTATGAGAATTGGAATTTGACCTGGCAGAAGAGGGGAAAAGACTTCTCAGACTGAGTGGAGTGTTGGAGCTGCACATTTTATTTTATTTCTCATATTTGTTTCCTTCCGCCCTCTAGCCACCATTCAGACCGTTCGGAGGCCTGTTATCGTAGGTGGGTCCCAAGTTCCAGCAGTAGTAGATATGTGAGTGAGGCTTTTGTAGTATCCGTGTCTTGTATATAAAATGAACAGAGGAGGAAGCCCTGGAGTCCATTCTAATAAATGTATTTCAAAGGGGGCTTTCCTCTTTTGTCTGAGTGAGAGGCAGGAGGAATAGGAATGACAGAGGCAGCAAATGTTGGATGTCTGTAGAAGAATCATAGAGTTCTCTTTAGAGCACTAAACCGAGGGCTAATAAAGGGCTATTGAGTCCTTCTTACGTTTTTTTCCTCTCTTAGATGAGTTTTAAGGGTAATAGAAGTGCTCCCCCCCCCGCCCCCGGTGATCTCTAAATTTTACTTTTTTTCTCTCTTTATCTCTTCCTTTTCCTAGAAGCTAATATTGAAACCACTCTTGTCTTCTGCCATTAAAAATAAATCTGGGTAGCTTTCAGCAAGAGAGTATTTCCTGGAATGCATTATATTCTGGGCAGTAGAGGTGTATGTTTAAATACTTTTCCTGTAGAAGGTCATTATGACAGCAGGGGATGCCACCAGCAACCTGCAGTGCGTGGTGAATGTGTTTCCACACTGTGTCTGTCTTGCTTCTGCTCTCTGCCGTGTCAAGCTGATTTTAAGTTTACTGTCACTTTTAACATGTGACTTGATAAGGTACCATAATATGTGTGTTGCTGGCCAAACATTACATGTCATGACTGTAGAATTATTAGACTGGAGTTTTAGCCTAGACCTTAGAACACGTACCTGCAAGAGGTAGTTATTCGAGCAGCAGTCTTTGTGAGACTGGAACACTTGTTCCTAAGTTGCTGCCGTTGCTCAAACCATCTTGGTAATGCCTTTCTTTCTGTCTTTCTGTTGTCTTTTTGTCTTTCTGTCCCTCCCTCCCTCCCTTCCTTCCTTCCTTCCTTCCTTCCTTCCTTCCTTCCTTCCTTCCTTCCTTCCTTCCTTCCTCCCTCCCTCCCTCCCTCTCTCTTTTCTTTCTCTTTCTTTCTTTCTTTCTTTCTTTCTTTCTTTCTTTCTTTCTTTCTTTCTTTCTTTCTTTCTCTTTCTTTTTTCACTCTGTTGAATGTTATCTTTTGTTTTGTTTTTATTAAAAAATCAGTTTCCAGTTTTATCAGGATATAATTGACTAACAAAAGTTATGTATAGTTAAGATATACAGCATATTTTGATGTATATTACATTGTGAAACAATTACCATAATCAAGCTAATTAGCATAGGTATCACCTCACATAGTTACCTTTCTGTGTATGTGGTAAGAATGTTTAAGATTTACTCTCTTAGCAAATTTCAAGTGTACAATACAGTATTAACTACAGCCACCACACTGTGTATTAAATCTCTAGAATTATTCATTTTGTATCACTGAATCTTTGTACCCTTTGACCAAGAACCAAGATCTCTTCATTCCCTTGGTCCTGGTAACCATCATTTTACTCTGCTTCTATGTGCTTGACTTTTTTAGATTGAACATATCAGTGAGGTCACACGGTGTTTGTTTTTCTGTGCCTGGCTTATTTCCTTAAGCAAAAGTTCCTCCAGATTCATCCATCTTCTCGTAAATGACAGGATTTCCTTCTTTGTTAAGGCTGAATAACATTCCACGTGGTTATACACCGCATTTTCTTTATTTACTCTTCAACTGATGGACATTTAGGGCGATTCCTCGTCCTGGCTATTGTGAATAACGCAGCAGTGGACACCGGAGTACAGGTGTCTCCTTGAGACACTGATTTCGCCTTAGAGGGGATTCTGGGGCTGGGCTCCGTGGTGAAGGGTACTCTCTTTCCCTCACCTGGAGGTTATGTCAGTGGTGTGCTGGGGGTTGTGCAGGTCATATTAAGCTGTCCTTCCTGCCTTCCTCAATGCATCATTTCTTCGTTCTATGTTCCACCCAGGTGCTGCACTCTCTCGCCTGAATTGCTTAACATGTGTGAGGTATTTTGGTGTGTGGCTAGCTGTTTAGATGTTTCTGAGAGGGAATGAGTGCTGGAAACTCCTATTTTGTCATTTGCTAATGTAACCCCACCGTGAAATTGTCTTCAGAGATAATGATGAGCCACTGCCAGAATCACAGAATCATGAGATGTGAAACCGTGGAATCTGTTTAGTTCCCATGCATGTGAGAAAGCTGAGACCCTGAGACAAATATCGACCCGTGCTGCAGAGTCTTTCAGTTAGACAGGGACAGCAGCAGTTCTCATTCCCTTGTGGCTCTACGTCTGATGTCTTCTCGCTGTTTTGCTGCATTATAGAAAATTGATTTTTTTTTTTTTTTTGAGACAGAGTCTCGCTATGTCGCCCAGGCTGGAGTGCAGTGGCGCGATGTTGGCTCACTGCAAGCTCTGCCTCCTGGGTTCACGCCATTCTCCTGCCTCAGCCTCCTGAATAGCTGGGATTGCAGGCACTTGCCACCATGCCCAGCTAATTTTTTGTAGTTTTAGTAGAGATGGGGTTTCACTGTGTTTGCCAGGATGGTCTCGATCTCCTGACCTCATGATCCACCTGCCTCGGCCTCCCATAGTGCTGGGATTATGGGTGTGAGCCACCGCTCCCGGCCAGAGAATTGATTCTTAGTTGAGCCTGTCAACAGTTAGGAAAAAAAAAAAAATGGAGAGAGAGAGAGGAGAGAAAGTTCCCCTTATCATGGCCTATTATCACAGGGTATGTTTGTAGCAGAGGGAGAACCCAGGCCTTACGGAGTGGGTTATGGCTTCTTTTACATTCCAAGAAAATCTCAAGAAGTAGAAATCACTTTGACTGTCAAATATTTTAGTTGACTATTGTCACATCCATTATAAAATAGATCTGGTATAGATAAAAATAGAGTTAAACACACTAGTTAATGGATATATCTGGTGTGGATAAAAATAGAGTTTAGCATACTAGTTAGTATATAAATATGGTGCCAGTAAAAATAGAGTTAAATGTACAAGTTCCTAATTGGATTGTAGAACTTACCGTTCAGGAGTAAGGATGCTGTCAAGTCTAAAGCTATGTCCTTGTCCTAGTCAGTTGTTATATTCATGGCAGCCTTTTCTAAAATGGGCTCCATGAAATGCTAGGTTCATAAATGGTCAAATCACTTTGGGACTCCTGCTGTTATTTCTACCCATTGTGGAGATTCTCCATGCATCCCCAGCAAGTTTAACTCCGAGAAGTCCAACAGGCAAAAGCAATAACCACAACTTTCTTTTCTGTTACATTAAATTCAGGTTTTGTCCAATTTATTTTATAATGGAACCATTTTGTGGATGATTTCCCAGACTTGTGTTCTGTGGAACATTCTTTGGATAGCATGACTTTATTGTTAAAATTCTTAAGGTTCACATCTGTCATCTTATAATAATTTTGTGTGAAGTATAAAGTCATTTGGGCTAAACTGTAGACCTCCATCTGCCCTCCCTTCTCCGCAGGAGAAATTACAGGTTTATTTAAGGATCAAACAGTTTTGAAATGAAATGTTGTTAGGAGGGGGGAATAAAAACCTTTCAGAGCTTAATAATTGCAGAAAGAAGACAGTGTTATACCAGCCAAACCAATTTTGTGAATTAGCACTTTAACTCAGAGAGTTGTTCCTGAAAATAGCTTGTTTTGAAGCAACACTTTGTTGGCTTCTGGTGGTACACTTTTTCACCATCAAAGGCACAAATATGGGTGATTTTAAACTGTGGCATACTTTTCGCATTCAAAACCAGGGCTTGTGGAAGAAACAACACCCTTTTTTAACTTTTCAGAAACAGTTGGCTTGACCATCATGGCTTTTTTTTTTTTCATTAGGATATTAGCTTTTTGTTAAGCTGGAAGGATCCTCAGAGATGTTGTCCAAGCCCACCCTTGACAGATGAAGAAATAGAGGGCCAGAAGGCTTTAGTAATCTTTCCAAGTCTTTTTATTAGTTACTGACAAAATCAGAACTAAAGTCAAGGTCTCTTACTTACTTGTCATTTCCCTGTTCAATGCCTCTTTTATTTGTACACTCTGTTAAAAAGAAAGAGGTTGTTTCTTTTGGTTATAACTGTTATACTACACACACACGCGCGCACACACACACACGCGCACACACACACACACGCACACACACAGAGAGAGAGAGAGAACAGATGAAAGAAAGCTATGATTAGGAACCTTGTATGCTCAAGGCGAGAAGACCCTCTACAGGACCTGGAATGTCTTCTTTTCTAAAGAACTTCATCTACCGCGGGTCAGTCCTTTGATACTACTCACTTTGAAAACTGGTTTACCTTAAAGGAAGAGGTGTGTGTGAAAGAGAGGGTCACCCACCACATTTTAACTCTCTGTCTTATTTCAAGACAGATTCACTACATCAAGATGGTGTTTACAGTTATTGCCATGAGATGAACTAGCTCATCTCCAAGTGCTTAAGGCAAATTGCCTAGTTATAAATCACCACGTGATTCTTTCTCTCCCACCCCCATTTATAGCTTCTTTCTTCTTTCTTCACTGCCCATGTCTAAACCTGGGGAACTGTCTCACTCCATAGACAGAAAAGGAAGGTCAGATCCAAGGTAGATCTTTCTTTCTGCTAGGTTTAACCTAGTGGTAGCAACAAAAGTCAGTTCTCATGCCTCTGAGTTTCTTGTTTTAGGTACAAGCATTTGATGGGTTAGGGATCATAGGAAAGGTTTGTTTTTTAAATTCTCCATTAAGAAGATGCTGTCTGTGGATAGCATCGTGTGAAGGGAAGTACATTAAGCTTAGTAATGGAAGATATGGGTTCTAAGCTGCACCTCTCTGCCAACTAGTAGTGAGATCCTGGGGAAATCAAACAATCGTTTGGAACCACATGTAGCGTAGTCTTTTCATTTGGGCTTCAAGAGTCATGATTCTTGTCTTGTCAATCTCCTAGGGTTGTTGTGAAGATTAAATGAGATAATAGATACGAAAAGGCTTTGTAAACTACAAAGCACCTCATACATATGTATAAGGCATTATTATCATCAATAATCATAGCAACCACACACTGCTGCCTTTGAGCCAGGTACTGTTTTAAGCGCTTTCCATCTATAAGCTCACTTCATTCTGACAGCAACTCTAGTGTGCCCATGACCAGCGCTGGGCATTGTGAATCAGCAGGACTGGCAGCTCACCCTGATTAGCTGGTGATTTCCTCTGTGTTTTTGGGCACGTCCTTTCCCTTCCCTAGGCCTGAATTTTACTCTTTGTAAAAGAATCACAGACTCAGGTTGGATGGAAGGGTTCTTCTGTTCTGTCATTCGTGATTTTGTCAGGCAGTCATTGGCCCCACAGGCTAAGTCACTGATTATCTCTATTTATTTATTTATTTATTTATTTATTTATTTATTTATTTCAGACAGAATCTCTCTCTGTTACCCAGGCTGGAGTGCAGTGGCATGATCTCGGCTCACTGCAACCTCCACCTTCCAAATTCAAGCAATTCTCTGCCTCAGCCTCCTGAGTAGTTGGGATTACAGGTGCCTACCATCACACTCAGCTAATTTTTGTATTTTTAGTAGAGACGGAGTTCTACCATCTTGGCATGGCTGGTCTTGAACTTCTGACCTCGTGATCCACCCGCCTCGGCCTCCCAAAGTGTTGGAATTACAGGCGTGAGCCATGACACCTGGCCAGTCACTAATTATTAATCAGAGCCCACATTTAACTGACTACAGTCATTATTTTCATTCTACAGTTATACAAAGAGCTCATGTAAATTCCCGAAGGCTGCACAGCCTTCAACTGGTGGTACTGGAGTTCACACTTTGCTCTTGTGTCCTAGGATGATGGCAGTGAGATAGACGTGGGTAACTCTCTAGCGATCCCAGGTGTGTTATTATTGTCAGCATCCTCATCTAATCAACATCATGATTATCATTGAGCCCTTTAGGTTTTCAGTTGTTGTTATTTAACTCCACAATTAGATTCCCAGCATCTCGATGGTAGGTTGTCTGTACTTCAATGTGTATTGCCAGTGTTTTGTGCAAGATATGATGTAGGCTAGTGTCTCACAGTATATGCCGTTTGTTTTCTGTCCATCCTTTCGATCCTTTGAGCCTCTCAAGGAAGCCCGGGTTGGCATCTGTCCAGCTGTTGGGCAGAATGGTTTTTTCCACATTGCCCCACATGGGACTGGGAAAGCCATTTGAGGATGTCGCTGTGGCATGAATCTGGACAAGTCTTTCTATAGGGGAAACCTGTTTCACGTTGTGGCCCTTTCATTTTCTACATGGCATTATGGACCCTGATTTTTCTCACACCTGCGTAACTCTACCGGTGTCTCTTGGCTATTGCAGCTTTGTTTTGCTTTGCCGTTGTTTTATTTTATTTTTTCTGAAGACTTGGTTTTCTTGGGCTCTGCTTATATACAACACAAAATTTGTAGACCGTTTGTTTATGGGAAAGAGTCACACCCACGGAAATTGGGAGAAAATTAACTCTTGGAGCCCAAAGAAACTGATGTAAATCTTATACCACGAACATCTTCAATTTCTCACTTTGCCTTCCTTCTCTGTATGGTGCTGCTCCAAGATCTCTTATTGGGACCAGTAACTATTAACCCGCTCAATGTACTTATTTTACCATTAACCTATCATGAATAGCCTGTCCGATCCCCATTAAATGACCCACTATGGGGGTCACTCATTCATTCATTTATGTATGAGTTATCTACATTCATTTATATATGAATTATTAGATATTATCTACACTGAACCAGGCAAAATTGGGGATACCAAAATGAATTAGATACAGTTCCTGCTTTCAAAAACCTCATATTCTGAAGAGGAGAGATTTGTTAATTCAGTCAAGTAATCTTCGATGCCCACCATGATGAGATATCAGGCATGCCATTGGAACTGTGGCACCTGGCAGGTACAAGCCTTTTCATCACAGGGTTTCTGGTCTAGGGAAGAAAAACATCATATTAATAATTTTACAAATAATTATGTAATTATAGTTGTGAGAGGTGCCACAGAGGAAAGACTGAGTGTTGTAGGAATATATATATAAATATATAAAAATATAGAAATATATATGTATATATAAATATATATGTATAAATATGTATATATAAATATATATGTATAAATATGTATATATAAATATATATGTAAAAATATATATTTATACGCCGGGCGCGGTGGCTCAAGCCTGTAATCCCAGCGCTTTGGGAGGCCGAGACGGGCGGATCACGAGTTCAGGAGATCGAGACCATCCTGGCTAACCCGGTGAAACCCCGTCTCTACTAAAAAATACAAAAAACTAGCCGGGCGAGGCGGCGGGCCCCTGTAGTCCCAGCTACTCGGGAGGCTGAGGCAGGAGAATGGCGTGAGCCCGGGAGGCGGAGCTTGCAGTGAGCTGAGATCCGGCCACTGCACTCCTGCCTGGGCTACAGAGTGAGACTCCGTCTCAAAAAAAAAAAAAAAAAAAATATATATATATATATATTTATACATATATGTGTATAAATATCTATATAAATATATCTATATAAATATATATATATTATTTTTTTCTTTTTTTTTTTTTTTTTTTTTTTGAGACGGAGTCTCGCTCTTGTTGCCCAGGCTGGAGTGCAGTGGCCAGATCTCAGCTCACCACAACCTCTGCTTCCTGGGTTCAAGCGATTCTCCTGCCTCAGCCTCCCGAGCAACTGGGATTACAGGTGCGCGCCAGGACACCTGGCTAATTATTTTTGTATTTTTAGTAGAGAGGGAGTTTTGCCATGTTGGCCAGGCTGGTCTTGAGCTCCTGACTTCAAGTGATCTGCCCACCTCGGCCTCCCAAAGTGCTGGGATTACAAACGTGAACCACTACGCCTGGCCAGTTGTGGGAATTTTATAAGGGTTTTTTTTTCCCCCTCCGGCCCAGTTTGTGGGGAGAGGTGTGTTTCCCCAAGGATGTGGAGTTAGCCTATTGACGGAGGCATGGGAGAGTCGGCTTAGACAGCGATGCCTCTCATATAACATAGAAAGCCTTCCATGCCCAACCCAAGTGTTGTAGAAGTTGAAAGGGGAAAAGACTTTTTCAAAATTGGCTTGACAGAACAACTCCTCTCAGTGTCTTCTTTTTTGTCCACCTCTATAAATGGTAGGTTTTCGTAGTATCATGATGCTTTTTAGCAATTATAAATTAATATAAGATAAATTTATGTTTTTCCTTACTACATAGATTTGTTAAAATAATTCTCTCTATTTCATATGTACACACAAGCTCCTTGAATCCAATTAGTAAGAAAAACACTTCATGTCACTGTTAAATAACATGAAAATAAACAACTGGTTAAAAAACAAACCCCAAATACAAAGCCTTGAGCTTCCTGCTTGAATCTGAATCTGGGAGTGTCTCGTTGTAAGAAATGTTTTCAGACCTATCATTTTCATTCCACGAGGATTTATTTGTTTATTGAGTGCCTTTCATGTGTTAATTACTTTATTGGACTGCTGGGGGTGAGAAGAGGAAGGGTGTGGTCAGGGCCACTGCTTACAGCTGCTCAAGTTGTGCCTTGCTTGAGGGCAGGAGGGCAAATAGGGCTGAAATCCTGCCCTCCCCACTAGCCAGGCCAAGATGAAGACCATTTTCTTTTTTTTTTTTTCTTTCTAATTTGCGCAGAAGAAACTAATGATTAGCAGAGATCCTGGTATGGAAACGTAAGACACAAGTTTGGTTTTGTCGGAAAGCACTAATAGTTTAGTTGGTGAGGCAGACACAGGACTAACCAAAAGTAATTATATTGCCAGCCACAATGAAATATGTTAACCAGAGATACAAATGACATTCTGAGGGGGCTTGGTTGAAGTAGTTTAACCCTGATAGGGTGGGGGAGAGTCAATTCTTACAACTTTCGAAGAGACTAGTTGGATGGGCAGATTTTCTTAATGATAGCTCTCTTGAGATATTATTTAATTAATTAACCCAATTAAAGAGTAGCATTCAGTAGTTTTTAGTATATTCATAGAGTTACATGACCATCACCAAAATCAATTTTAGAATATGTCCTTCACCAAAAAAAAAAAAAAAAAACCAAAACAACAACAACAACAAAAACTCCAAACAACAAGAACAACAAAAACACACAGTGGTCATTTCTTATTTCTCTCAAACCTCTTGTGTCCAGTGCTAAGCAACCATGAATCTACTTGATAATCTGTGAAGCTGCCCATTCTGGACATTTTGTATAAATGGAATCACACAATATGTAATCTTTTGTTACTCTGTTTCTTTCAGTTAGCATAATCTTTTCAAGATTTATCTATGTTGCAGCATGATAAGTAGGCTTTTGGTTGGTGAAGAATAGAAGCAAGTTTACCCCAAAATGATGCATTAGGGAGAGCTAAGAGATTAACCTTTGTAAGAAACTACAGTCTATATTTGAAAGGTTGAAAGTAGACTATTGGGTCTGCTGACCAGGGCTTATGGGGAATGTTACAGGAATTGAAGTAAGAAATAGAACTTGGGAGCAAACCATGGAGATTATGAATGCTTGGACTTTTTCTGGGATGCCAATGTTTTTGAGAGGGGAGTGATATGGCTTGAGAAGTGTATTTTTCTCCCCCATAATGAGAAAAATTGATGAAGCTGTAAGGTCACCCAGGTTGGTAGTGGAGAACCAGGTGTGAAATCATGAACACCTCACTCCCAAGTCCTTTTCCCTCATATTCCACTGCCTCTTACTTTTTATGTTTGTTAGCTGGAGCAAGTAGCAAAAGCACAGATGATTTCTTTTCTGTTATAATTATGTTTTAAACTCCTAGAGGTATGGTGCAAAATTAAACTTGATAGATTATAGTTATAAATGTTGTTCTTTGGGCACTTGGCATGAGGCAGCATTTTCATGGCAAACCCTACTATGTGTATTTTTATCATATTATGAGAAAGCAGGCCCTCTTCTGGGTCATTGTTTGCCTCTGCAGAACGCTGACCTGTCATTTTAGATACTGAGTCTATCCTTGTTTTGATATCCTTTGGACTCATGGCCTTGAGTACGTCCCTTATGTTTATTTGACAGATTCCTGCCAATCAAATGGAAGACAAAGGTATCCCAAGGGTAGTTGGCCTGTGTTTGCATCTCTTGTAGCCAAGAGAAATTCCGCATTGTTTGTTTCTGAGCTACTCATGTCACAGGCTTTTGCAAGAGGAAGGATTTTAGAGATTACGTGGTTCAAAGGTTATTAAATTAAGGTTTAGTGGTCCATGAACCTCCTGAAATTGTTTGCAAAATTATCTTTAATTGCGTGGAGGTGTATTTTTCTCCCCCATAAAATTCTCAGATGGATTGCATCCCTGTAAGGGGGAAGAATCATTTATCCACCAACAATATTGAACTTTTATTGAGTATTTACACTATGCCTTGTACAAGACTTGTGTTATTTCATTCAGTCTTTACAGCCCATTCTCATGGATTAGGAAACTGAATCATACAGTAGTTAAGTTGACTTGCCCAAGGTCACAGAGCTAGTAGGTGACAGAACCTAGATTCAGACCCTGGACTCTAATCCCAGAGCCTATGTCTTCATCCTTCTGCATTTTCAACCTTCATGCCTGCTTTACACCATTCTAATTTACCTTTTATAGACTCTGGAGTTGATGGAGTCTCCTTTAATAAATGGGTAGTGGAGACCCAGAAAGAAGTGAAACATGTCTCAGATGGTCCTGTGATTAAAGACACATAGCTATTAACACGTGACACACATGCAAACATGCCCAAAGTCAGATTATGAGGCTTTAACACATAATTTCTAAATTTAATTTTAAATGATCCTTTTTGACCTTTGCTTCTGCCATTGATTTTCATCTTTTCTCTTTTCTCCTTCTTATCCCCTTCTCTTCTTTCCTCTTCTGCTCTCCTTTCTTCCTCCTTTTCCTTTCTTTCTTCAGCAAGCATTTACTGAGCATTTGCCTTATTGGAATTATTGGATTAGGTGGAATTATTGGTCATTGCGTATTTTCATGTTACTATAATGGACTGTCCTCCTCTTCTATGGCCAACATCTCTGAACACTAGAAGGTTCTCAAAGGAGTTCCCTCACATGAAATAAGGTTGGGGAAAGCAAAGAACCCGAAGCCAGTGCTTTACACTGTACACAGGAGTAGGCACCCACTTTCTGATTCGGGGACCTGGATTGTGTCATTCATTGAAATACGAAATAGTGAAGGAAGCTTCACTTTTACATCAGTTGGGGGTAGCATGAGAGGTGTTTGAGCTTTTCACTTTTGAGAGCTTTGCATATGAATTGCCTTATAGTTAAAGCTGGAGATTAGAAGAAAGATCAAGACTAGGGAACTATCTCTATGTGTGTGTGTGTGTGTATATAAATCATATATGTGATATATATTTGAGATATATATTTATATATCATATATAATATAATATATATAATATATATCATATATATATTATATATATCATATACATAAAAATATGTAAGATATATATAAATATATATATTTTTTGAAACAGAGTCTTGCTCTATTGCCCACGTTCCAGACTCAAGCTATCCTCTCACCTCAGCCTCCAGAGTAGCTGGGACTACAGGTGTGACCCAACACACCCAGCTATTTTCTTTTTATATTTTATAGAGACAGAAGTCTTGCTATGCTGCTCAGGCTGGTCTCCAATTCCTGAGCTCAAGTGATCCTCTTGCCTCAGCCTCCCAATGTGGTGGGATTACAGGCATCACGCTCAGCCAGGGAATGTTTGAAGGTAGAGAAAAAAGCCCTGCTTTCTCCATTTCTTCTACAGTTTGGCACCCAGTTCATATCCCGTTTGCCTAGATACTCCCTTTTAATCTTTCCTAATATAGGCCATAGACATTGGTCTCTGAATTCCTGTAAGTCTACTTTTGTCACTCAATTGTATGAATTGTGTGTTTGTACAGGTCTCCTGCATTTACTAAAGCTGGAAGGAAAAGGACACAATATAGTGGAAATCATATTTGTCTAGAGATCAGTAGACCTATGCATTGAATCTAGGCTTTGTTATTTGCTATTTGTGTAATTCATTGATTGATTTTCTTTCAGCATCAAATTCTTAGTTAATAAAATGACATTAATAACTAGGTCTACACTGTCTATCTCACAGAATTGGTGTCCACTTTTTAACTGTGAATAATGGATGTGATCGCTGTTTAAAAAGAGCCTTTTAAAACAAAATGAATACCTTTTTCTACATTTGCATGTGTAATTATGATGTTTGTTTGTTTTTTCCCACTCTCTGGGTTAACTCTAAACTCTTTTAGACACTTTTCTTTTTAACTCTCCTTCATACCTAAAACAGTGCTCTGTGTATTGACTTTTAAATGTACAGGGCTAATTATGGTTTCGTTTCTTCACTTTTGTTGTTGTTGTTGTTCCTTTTATTACAGAATTTATTTTGAAGATTTATTCTGAAGATTTTTTTCCTGGAAATTAGTGGGATGTTAATGTCTCCTTAAAGAGCCCATTCTTTGACTTTCCTGGTTCCCCCTCTTATCCTCTGTGACCTGTGACTTCCTCCCACCATCTGAGGTGGATGTCTCCTGAAGTTCTTACTCTGTCCCAGCAATGATGACCTTGGTGTGTCTACTGACTCTTCAAACCCCGTAGGGACATAGGATCCACCTACCTCATAGAAAACTAAGGCCAAGAGAGGGTTACTCCTATATTTGGTTCAAGTCAATCTGGGTTCTGGTTTATAAACAATGCCTATTCAGTGCTTTGCACTAAGGCATACTGGTGTTAAGCTTCTATTTTTGCCTTTATTATTTTTAAAGTTTTTTGGATGAAATTACTGACGCTGATCACATATTAAAAATTTATGAGGATTCTATTTTTGGGTCCTATTCTATTTAATTCTAGCTGAAATTTGCTTCTCTTTTTTATCCTGTTGTGATACATTTGTTCCTAGACGTAATCAGGAATGACACCAGACACAGACTATATTTTGCTGTGTATTAGTGAGAAAATTTAGTATGTTTCTTTTGTCATGTTGAATGTAGACTCTATGGACATGTATAATTAATTTTAATTGATTTTTATTATTGTTATTATATTTCTCAATTTTCTCTGCTTTTTTCTTACTTCCTTAGCATGGTATGCCACAGATAGGGACACATTTTATCTAAAAGATGTATACTATATATGGATGTCTTTACAGTTTCTTCAGTACTTTTAATTACAAAAAAATCTTAATAATATTAAAACAACAATTATGTAAATTTTCAAAAGAATTTCAACAACAATGAAGAAGACCATTATTCAGAACCTCAATTTCTGAACCTCTCCTTACTTTTCCTTCTTCCTTTTCAGTCAATCCTTGCTCAACTCTGAATATATTTTGACAATGTTTCAATTATAATATATGCAGAATAATTTACTTCTTTCACTTAATGTTATTTTTAAATTTCAATGTTGCTACATATTCCAATTTACTTTGGAATTCATTATATATTATTCTTTTATTTCCACTAGATTTATACTTCAGACAGAATCTCAAGAGTGGGATGTTTGGGTCAAATAGCATTTACATTTTGGCTCTTGAAATAATTACCAGCATATCATTTCCAAAGAGACGTTAATCATTGACACCACCAGCAGCAAATGTTCTCATTTATCAGACCACATTTGTTTTACACGTTCCTCTCCTTAGAAAGAGATAACTGTGGTTTAGTTTGTTTAGTTCTTGCTAATAGAATACCCAACATGTTCAAAATGGTACTCCACTGTTTTAATTCTCATCATCTCTGACCATTAGAAATATTTTGTTCCGTATGCCTTTGACGAAGTTTACGTATTGTTTTATGAAGTGTAAGTTCGTGCCCTTGCCCATTTGATCTATTGAGTTTATGCCTCCTTTATTTGGGATCCAAAATATTTATTAACTCCCTGCCTGACCTGTTTGTTCCAAACATTTTTTCCAAGTCTGTTTGCCTTTTTAGTTATGGTAGTGTATGTGTGTGTGTGTCTGTGTGTGTGTGTAGATCTACATCGATATGTACACACCATATATATATATGGTTTATAATGGGGACAGAATCACTTAGCAGATGGACAACCCTGATGATCCAGGTATTTATTAAGGGACTCAAACTATCTTCAGTTGTCTAGGTATTCAGAAGAAAAAAATTCAGAAGACCGGGTGCAGTGGCTCATGCCTATAAGCCCAGCACTTTGGGAGGTGGGCAGATCACGAGGTCAGGAGATCGAGACCATCCTGACCAACATGGTGAAACCCCGTCTCTACTGAAAATACAACAATTAGCTGAGCATGGTGGCACATGCCTGTAATCCCAGTTACACAGGAGGCTGAGGCAGGAGAATCGCTTGAACCATGGAGTCAGAGGTTGCAGTGAGCTGAGATTGCATCACTGCATTCCAACGTGGCTACAGAGCGAGACTCTGTCTAAAAACATTTCAGAAGTCCCAGGGTCCTTCCATGATGCATTTGAAGGGCCAGAGAGAGAGAGGCGTGCCCTACATAGTACATCTTGCTTCTGTCTCCTGTATGTTTACCCTATGGGTCAAATGAGATAATATTGGAGTAATCGAAAGATACAGAACAGTACCCAGCCTTTCTTGTCAAGACTTTGCCTCTCCTTGGGATGTTCACACACACACCTACCCCTATTTTCTTTAGGGATCTACTTGCTTGCTTATTTTAGACAGTACATCCTTTATGGCCTTGCTGAAATGTAACTCCTTGATGGAATCTCCTCTGATTTTTTTCCATCTGTCCACCTCAACTGAGAACTGATTTCTTTCCCATGAACCTCTCACCTTCCCATAGTGCATTAGCTGTAGCTTCTTTATTCAATGTTTCACTTTTTACCTTGGACTGGAGATATTTATGAACTTTACAAAATCTCTTTTAAGGCAACTATTTCAGTTCTCTCTGTATTAACACAGGACTTG
Source organism: Chlorocebus sabaeus (assembly GCF_047675955.1). NCBI lineage: Eukaryota > Metazoa > Chordata > Mammalia > Primates > Cercopithecidae > Chlorocebus > Chlorocebus sabaeus. The sequence goes on from NC_132918.1 coordinate 83,501,562, forward strand.
TTGGATGATTGAGTAAGCGTGTGGGGCGGGGAAGACAGGGTTCAGTTGTTCCTTCCTCATGGCAGAGCTGAGAGGGGAAGGGCCCTTGCTGGTGGTGGATGGACCCTGAAGGTTTATTGGGCTGAGTGTGGCCACACAGTGGGAAGACTTGCTGTGCTTTCTGAACTTATGTAAGTTACAGACACTATTAAAATGTCACAAACAAATAAATAAAGATAATGAGGACTATACTTAGGTTTCCATATTTGTGGTATGGAATGCTATCTAAAATAAAATTAGCTGCATATCTCTGCAGATTTCTCTGATTCACCCTACAAAGAAGCAAGTGTTTAATCTAATTCTGCAAATATTTGAGACTCTTTACCAAGCGTTGTGGAACATGCTTTATGACTGAAAAAGATGATAAAGGCGTAGTTTCTGCCCTAAAGAGCTGTTTGTGCATCTGTTGGAGGATATAGATATTTTAACAGGAAGATTCTAACACTAGGTAGGCTGGTACTTTCCGATAAAGTCTGCATTAGGAATATGTGAGAAGAAAAGATTAACCTGAGTGGGGGCTCTCATGAAGTTGCTAGTGTACTCTTCTTTCTTTATGCATTTAACCCCAAAATTATCTCTACTGAGATGATTCTTCTTTTGTATTTCAAATTTTACTTGGCTTCTGCCTCACCCTGAGTCCTAGTCCCACCATTTTAATCGTATCATGATTTGAATAATATCACAAGGGAATGAAGAATTTATTCTTTTTTCAATAGGAGAACAAAAAAAGGTTTGAGAAATGATTGATGTGTATTTCAACATTGAGAAAACCCAAGGAATTAGGAAGAAAGTTCTCCAGCATATCAGGAAATAGGAAATGATCTCACCAATTGCTAGAAGTGGTTGCTCAGTCTCTTGGAAAGTGTACCTTCAATAGATAGCACTTAAATCCTAGCATGCACGTGCGCGCGCGTGTACACACACACACACACACACACACACACACACACACAATGTCTCTGCCTTATTTATTAGCCGTTTATTCGTGACTGTCTTTTTGTAGATGATTTCTTTTACCTTGTTCCTTTCTAAGTATTACCTCCACTGGGACCTAATTACAACCCCTCAAAATTCACATTGCATTGGAATAGATGTGAGCTCCCAATGTTATCTTTAGGCATCACAGTATATTAGAAACTAATTGTGGTTATCCATTGTGTATGCAGGTGTATAAACCTCTTTTGCCCAAATCATTGTCAGACTGCAGTGAGAAAAGTCAAGGAAATATTTCTTACTAGCTTCTGAATGTTGTATGAATTTTTCCCCAAGAGTGATAATAATGCAAGTTGAGACTTTTTAGTTTCTAAAGTAAACATCCAAAGCCAGTTTCCCCTTTCTATTAAGTGAATGTTTAACTGAGCTCTGAAATTGTGGGGAAGGACATACTTTGATGCCCACTATTCTGTTCAGTAAGCCATATTCAGAAGAGAAGTTTAATTCAAACTCCAGCCCATCAAAGCATTTTGCAGGGTTTTCAAAGCAGTCATTGTCTTAGAGAGTAATTGAATATTACTATTTTCAACTGCTTATTTATAATGTACGAAGACATTATAATGACCCCAAAGTTGCTTTGCCTTTAGAAAAACAAGGATACAAAATGCTGTGTAGAAAAGAATATGCTATCTTAAGTCTAGAGACCTGGGTTCTAGTCCCATTTCTGCCTGCAACTTGCTCTGTGGGCCTTAGGAAATGGCGTTTCTTATCGTTGAGTCTTATTTTCCTGCCTGTAATGACGAAGAAATTACAAACCTTATATCTGGAAGGCACTTAAGAATTTGTCCCCTCTTCTTAAACTTGTACAAGTAAAGTTACAACATTCTATCAAGTTCAGAGCATGTAGACTATAAAATTGTCACCTATAAATCTATTACCCAGATACAAGTACAGTCTATCATGATCATATTTGTGTATTCCTTTCAAGTCTTTAGCTATCAGCTTAAATTACCCATTGTGCTGTATATCTCTTGACATCATACATTAAGCATTTTCCATATCACTACATATTCTTGAATGATTACAATTTTAATAACTTTAATATTTCTTTGAGTGATTATGCCATATCTTAATTGTTTCATTATTTTAAAATTTTGCTATGATTAACATTTATGCATAAATATAGCTCACTTCAATAATCTTATACATGATGTCTGAGGGTTGAGATATGCAGGTCAGAGGTTACTTTTTGTTTTTATTTATTTATTTATTTATTGAGACGAAATCTCGCCCTGTCACCCATGCTGGAGTGGAGTGGCGTGATCACGGATCACTGCAACCTCTGCCTCCCAGGTTCAAGCGATTCTCCTGCCCCAGCCTCCTGCGTAGCTGGGATTATAGGTGCATGCCACCACACCTGGCTAATTTTTGTATTTTTAGTAAAGACGGGGTTTCATCATGTTGGTCAGGCTGGTCTCGAACTCCTGACCTTGTAACTCACCTGCCTCATCCTCCCAAAGTACTGGGATTACAGGTGCGAACCACCCTGCCTGGCCCAGTGGTTAATATTTTTATGGTTATTTATATCTATTGATGCCTTGTCTTATGAAAGGGATTCTTTCTTTTTAGCTTTAGTAGCAATGTGTGAGTGAGTCAGTATCTCTGCTATCACGCTAGTCTTAAATATGTTTTTTTTTGGTATTAGCATTTCTCTGGTTATTTGTAAATTTAGATATGTTTCCGCAGGCCTCATTTGCAGTTTTTTTTTTTTTTTAAATTGCATTTGAAGATGAGTACTTTCCAATCTTTAGGATCCCATTCGCAGCAAATCAAAGAGGAAACATTTTAGTGAGAATTGTGCATGTCTTATAAAAGGTTCTAGGGCGTTTTTGAGTCACATGCAGGACGGTTTGACTAAATTGAGACATGCCTTATTTCTAAGTGGAAACATAGAGGTTATTAAGTAGTTGTTTTCCCTACATTTCATGCAATCAGAGTTAGTACAACTCTCAAGTCCATTATTCTTGAATGTTCACCAAAAAATTCTAAATTGTCTTGACAATAAACAGGCAAAATAGGTAAAAGAAATTTGCAAAGTAAGCGTAATGAGCAACTGGGACCATCCTGGCCAGATGCTGAGGTGCATTTATAAGGCAACTCTGATTGAAGGAGGAGGTGGTGTTGGAATAGATGGGAGGTCAGAGCAGTAACAGAACCCACCCAGACACAAGGCAACTGCACGTGGAATTAATAGGCAATAAAAGAACCACCTTGATATGTTCCAAAAAGGAAGGATTATTCTCATAGCATTGGGATAATTGGTCAGCGTTAATGAAAAACTTACATCATGAGTATGGATCACAGTAAACCCTGATATAAATTAGTAGTCATGTTAAAAAATAAAACTAGCAAAAGTCTTCAGACAGAGAAGAAATTTGTTATATCTGTACTCACTGAAAGCAGTAACGTTTTAAGTTTATACCTGAGGTCCTCAAACTTTTTCTGTAAAGGGCCAAGTAGTAAATATTTTAGGCTTTGTGAGCCAGATGGTCTCTGTCACAGGTCCTCAATGCTTTGTGGTGCAAAAGCATCAATAGACAATATGTAATATGTCTCATAAATAAATGAATAGAGAATATGTATGTTTATAAGAAGAATCATAATATTGCGAAGGTTAATTTCCTGACAAATCCTGTCCCACGGTGGATTTTATGAATCTTTCAATTTTTTGATAAACTGTTTGAAAAAGTATTTCATGCCTGTTTTAATGTATATTTCCCTGATTATTATTTAAGCTGTGTGTGTGTATGTATGTGTGTGTTTGGTATATTTGTGTGCCACTGAGGTCTGTTTTTATGTGAATTATAGGTAGGGTTAATTTATCTCACTTATTTCACCTCCCTGTCACCTGATGTCCCAATACCCTGGAGAGCTTTGTGATATCTCCACCCCAATACAGACTAATAGGTCACTGTTTTGCTTCAGAACTAGAACTCCTCCCTTGCCTTTGTGCCCAGGGGCCTGGGACTTGACTTTTGGCTCAGTTCTTACTTGTCTGCTAACCTGGCCTCTTTGCATTGGATTGAGGATGGAGGGCACTTTGCCTCACTCAATTCTGAGCAGTTTTGGCTGTGCTTGACCTACTGCTTAGTAAGAGACCTCCATGTTCTCTTAGAAATCTGAAGCTGGGCGTGGTGGCTCACGCCTGTAATCCCAGCACTTTGGGAGGCCAAGGTAAGCGGATCACCTGAGGTCAGTAGTTCAAGACCAGCCTGGCCAACATGGCAAAACCCCATCTCTACTAAAAATACTAAAATTAGCTGGGTGTGGTGGCAGGAGCCTATAATCCTGGCTACTAATCACTTGAACCTGGGAGGAGTAGGTTGCAGTGAGCCAAGATCGTGCTTCTGCACTGTAGTCTGGGCCACAGAGTGGGACTCCGTCTCAAAAAAAAAAAAAAAAAAAAGAAATCTGAGTGAGTTGTTGCCTGAATCTTGTCTGAACCTGCCTATCCTCTTTAGGTCCTGAAATCTAACTGTGGGTGAGATCTGCCTTTGTATTTCTGTTCATCCAGGTGAGCAAACCTGGAATTTGGCCTCACTCTGTCCAGTTGTGTTCCTTCCAAGAGATAAAACTGAGAAAGTGGTGAAGTCACTCACATAAGCCACTTTCAGATCCTTACAGGACCCACAGTGTGAGATTCTGATTGTTATTATTATGGAGGTAGAAGCATCATTTTCGTGAAGCTGTGTCTCCATGTCTTTGGTGTGCCACAGTCACAGGCCTGCTCCTGCCCCTCCCTGTAATCTTTCCATTGTTGTGTGTGGTACAGGAACTGAGACAATTATGACAGAGCCGAGCTGGTTTCTCTTCTCTTTTGGACATCATTGTTTGTCACAATTCTGATCACCATTTCTTCCCCTAGATCACAAAATTGTAAAATCACTGCTATATTTACATTTTCTTTTGCTGCCTGGGCTTGAAAGTACTATTTATAGCTTTCCTTTGAAATTCCTTTATTAATAATCTTCCTTCATATGTATATCATTCTGCTGTTTACAAAATGCTCTTACATTTAGTATTTCACTTGATCAGCACAAACACCCATGGTGTAAGCCAGGAAGGACTGTTGTCTCCATTTCACAGGTGAGGAAATTAAGGCTCAGTGAGGCCCGGAAGGCCCTGGCCTGCAGCCACTACTGGAACGGTTGCCAGAACTGGGTTTAGACATTTTACTAGGTCTCTCTTGCTGTCTTTCTTTCTGTCTACAAAAACTCCTTCTCATTTATGACTTTCAAAGATTTTCTTGTCTGAGACATAAGGAAATTAGTGGCTTTTCTTGAGAGATCTAAGCATTACTGCATTTGCCTAATATTTCTTTTACTATACCTACTGGTCTGAGTACTTTAAGAGAAGCCAGTGTCTATAGATAATCTTCCTTCTTGTCAGACATGGAGGCAGAAATTTTCCAAGAAGAGAGAGACCCTGAAGACATCGTTTGTTCTCTGCCGTTCTTAACAAGCACTGCAACCACGATTTTGGATTTTTCTCCTCGAGGTTTTCTAGTTGTAGGCTACCACAGAATACTTGGGGGTCACGGATTCCTGTTCCCTTTTAAACTGTATCAGGCATGTGTGTTATGTGACCTTTGTGTTCTGACCTTCAGATTTAGGGAACTGAAAATTTAGGAAGTCTTGTTAGGACTTAAATCCAAGTGAATTCCCTTATGAGTACAAAGACTCATCTGTGGAGGTGTGGAATGTTGGAGAGAAAGGGACTTTCATTCATCTAGCCCCCTCAGTTAGAAAACATGGCTGGTGAGTGATAGGGCTGAGGCTAGCATGCGGAGATTAGACTAGATTCAGCTTTCTGCTGGTCTCCTCCATATCACTCAGTACCTCTGGAGTTGTAGCATGCCTCTTCCCCCTGGACTGGGAGTTCTGAGAGGGATGGCACTCGGTGTTCTCTGTGCATGGCTCTTCTCCTAGAGGTGATCCAAGTGCTTTGCATAGGCAATCAGGATTTATTTGCACGATGAATTTGAACCTGTGTCTTGTTGATAAAGTGTCATTATTGGCCATCGGCAACTAAATTGTAAGGATCTTGAGAGAGTTTCAGTCAGGGTTCACTAGAGGAAACAAACCACTTCAGATATTTTAAGTGGAAGGTACTTATTAATACAGGGTGTTGTATAGAAGTAATTAGAAGGACTGCACGGAGCAGGATCGAGGCTGTCTCCAGAAATGAATCGCAAAACTACACAATATTATTCCATTTTCTACAATCAAGAAAGAGGAAAATAGTGAAGCCACCATGGGAAGTCCTGAGTTCAGTAATACATCACAAAACTTGTGAAACAGAGATCAAAAGCCATAGTCAGAATGGTGGTAGCTGGACCCTGAGATGTAAGAGTCCAGCTACTTACTCTTTTTGTTACAGCTTCTTTTTGACAACCAACAGGCCGAAGACTCAATATCAGAATGTGGATGCTCAAAAATCCTGTGTCTGTGTGGCCATTCTTTTGACAGAAAACAGGGCAAACAGCAGAGACATGTCGTCCATCTTACTTTTGCCTTTCAGATATCAAGCCAATTACATATATTTTTGTCAGAATTTCGTTTGCAGTCACATCTTACCTGCAAGACAGCCTGTGCCATATGGGAAGTTTGAAGGTCGATCCACCATATTAAGGGTGATGGTTTTCATATTTTGAGCATGTCTTCCATAAGACTTTGTGTGTAGTAGATATTAAGTTGGAGTCAGAGTAACAATTACGTTCTATTACATCTCTACTTGTCAGTGTAGTTAATTATATAACAGAATGGACTGCAACAGTTTTACTTTAGGGAATCCCTAGGAGGGGAATTCCTATTTATCAGAAAAATGCCATAAGGAGGGAAGACCCTGAGGTGGGACAGCATTCTAATCTGTTTTGGTTTCAAACATCTTGGAAAGTACTACACGGAGATATGCGGTATTATAACATATCAGTGCTCACCATGTCTGAGGGGAGTTCTGTCTTTAAAAAGCTTGCCAACTTTCCATGCTGTTGCTCCCTCACTGCACTATTTTGACCCCACTTGCCTCCTCACCAGCCAAATACAAGTTTTGCAATGAGAATTAATGTAAAATGATTTCTTTATAATAAACTAAATAGACTTATTCTTAAAAGGAAACATAGAGGTTGTTAAATAGTTGTTTTCCCTGCATTTCATGCAATCACAGTTAGTTCAACTCACAGGTCAATTATTCTTGAATTTTAACGAAAAAATTCTACATTGTCTTGACAATAAACAGGCGAAATGGGTAAAAGAAATTTCCAAAACAAGCAGAATGAGCAACTGGGACCATCCTGGCCAGATGCTGAGGTGCATTTATAAGGCAACCCTGATTGAAAACGGAGGTGGTGTTGGAATATATGGGAGGCCACTGCAGTAACAGAACCCACCCAGACACAAGGCAACTGCACGTGGAATTAATAGGCAATAAAAGAACCACCTTGAAATATTCCGAAATGTTGAGCCTGCACTGAATTCTTCTGACTTTTCCCTCAACTCTGTGTAACCCCATGTAGAAATGTGAAATAATTGTTAGTAATCCCTTCCACCTTTACATTGTACCCTAGTGAATGCATTTGGATATATTTTAGACACATTTTTTTTTTTTTGCTCCAAATTAAGAATCAGGCAACATATTGTCCTTCTAGTACTTGTAACCAAGTATATATTATAAAATCACTGATAATCTCATGTGTGTGGGGTCAGGTGGTAAACATATAATTGAAGTAAATACTCTGATTTATTTTTATTTTTACTTTTTTTAAGAAAAAGTGACATTTTTGCTTCAGGAAAAAGAGGCCGAGTGAATAGGTTCGTTGATAATAGTTTCTGCTAGATTTCTGCTGTATCTTGCTTTTACCCTGAAGATTCATTTTAGTACCTTCTTTCCTTCTTAAGAGCACATGCTCCTAAAGCAGGGAAGCCGCCAAAGCCTCCTCTACTTCCCATTACTAATTGCTCTGCCCTCCTATCAACCCCGGTAATGAACTCAAAAGTATGGGAGGGCTTTAGCCATATGGAACTTCTGGGAGAGGACTTGACTGTATTCAGGATTCACTTGGACTAAATGACCAAAACCTCATTATCACAGTGTTTTAAGTAGGTGATTATATGAGTTATCATCAAAACTGGGACACTTTTGCAAAGGGGCACAGTTACTAAGTACACCAAAACAGCAGGTATAAATTGGAGATGTATGGTCATCCTACTTATACAGAGCTTTCAAGAACAGTGTTTGAAATGTGAATTAAAATGACTCAAACCCAGTGCTTAAGTCTTAGTATTTTCATGTGTTTAAGTTTACCTTCTCTTTTATATAATAATCACTTGCTGGGCTCTGATGATGGGATATCCTCTCTATTAGGCACTAGGAAAATATAGATAAAGAAGATACCAATTTTGTTTTTTCTTCACTCACAGTATTGTAATATTTTAGAGCAGTGGATTTCCAGTCTGCCTTATAGCATACGGGGGATCCTAGGGCAATAATGCATTTTATGCATCACCCAAATTAAAGTATGTTCTGCCAAAGTATGATGATTTAAATGCTCCTGTAATGGTTTCATTAATTTGCCTATTTATACTTGGGATTTTGTTTATGATTTGGCATGAAGAAACCATTTATTTTGCTAAGGAAAAGTTTGAAAGCTACTAGTTTGGGCCTTAAAAATTTATATTTAATATTTGGTTATAGAGTTGTAAGGCTACTTTTTAAAAAGAGGGAGAACTAGACTGATTAAAGTTGAAACACATAAAGATATAAACTGAATGGGAAACAAATAAATTACCTGAAATATATAAAGGTCTGCTATGTATTAGAGGTTTTGTGATTCTAGAGGGCACAGGTAGGACCAATAAGTGGTCCTTACGGGAATAGAGGCTTCAGCTGCAGAAAACTTTCTAGCAGTGGTAACTTTTCTGCTACAGAAGGGGCTGTCTTATCAGGTAATGAGCTCCTTGTCATTGGACACGTACAAGTGAACTCACAGATGGTGGGGAAGCTTCATCTTGAGCTCCACGTTAGATGAAATGTCTTCATTAACAACTGCACACTTCAAGGATGTTAACTTTTTATATTGGTGAATATTGGATCCTTTGCTACTTCCTTAAAAATATCTAAAGTGTGTGTGTGTGTGTGTATTTGTGTTTTATTAGAACATTAGCTAACTGAGTATATTTTTCATGTATTTTATTTTATATTTTTACACAGTGGTCAATAATTGATAAAAATACAGAAACTACTACAACAGTTCTCTCATCAAGAGAAACTTAAAAGGGATAACGTCCACTGATGTGATTCTGAAACTGATTTGAAACAGCCTAGTTCATTTTTACTCTGTTGCCATTGGTTAATGCTTAACCAGATTTTGTCTCTGTTTCAAAATCTGGAAATAAAAGTGGAACAACTTCCACAATGACTTGAAAAAAAGGTCCCCAGTTGAAAATGCTTCCAATTGTTTTGCTATTAAATGTGAAGTTGCAAAACTAGCCTCTCCTACATAATTTAAACTAGTGAGAAGCTTGCCTATTTTTCATACCATTTCAAATACTGAGAAATAATTTCTCTAGGCTCTTGGAGTTAAATAAAAATTATATTTCAGAGTATAGAATGCGTGAGGTTGGATTTCTTTGTTTTCTAAAACTGTATCTCATGGTCCTTGAAGGTTGATAATTTATATCTCTGGTACCACTTTATTTTTCTATTATTTATGGATTAAAATTTTAAATTAGCAATATACTTATATTTTGCTTTAGAATAAAGTTGATCTTTAAACACTTGTTTAGAGACAGGGTCTCATTCTATTGCCCAGGCTGGAGTGCAGTGGCACGGACATGGCTCACTGTAACCTTGAACCCCTGGTCTCAAGTGATCCTTCCACCTCAGCCTGCTGAGTAGCTAGGATTAGAGAGGCGAACCACCATTCCCAGCTAATTTTTTTTAGAAATTATTATTTTTTTTCCCAGGGACACATCTTGTTATGTTGCCCAGGCTGATCTCGAACTCCAGGCCTTGAGCAATCCACGGTCTCCTCCCAAAGTGCTGGGATTATATGTGTGAGCCACTGCTCCCAACTGAGCTTTTTCTTAATAGATATTTAAGATGATATGTAATTAGAGAATCAGAGATTAAACTGGAAACTTTAATTTACAATAACAATAAAATATTAATTCAATAATATTAATTTAAATTATAGGCCAGGTGTGATGACTTTAATCTCAGCACTTTGGGAGGCTGAGGTGAGAGGACTGCTTGAGCCCAGAAGTTCGAGACTAGCCTGGGCAACATAGTGAGACCTTGTCTTTACAAAAAAATTAAAAAATTTGCCAGACGTTGTGGCATACCTACAGTCCCGGCTACTTTAGAGAGGCTGAGGTGGGAGAAATACTTGAGTCTAGGAGTTGCAGGCTTCAGTGAGCCATGATGGTGCCACTGCACTACAGCTCGGGCAACAGAGTGAGACCCTGTCTCTAAATAATAATAATGATAATAATACTAAAAATAAACAAATAAATTATAATGTCCAAACTCAATTCAAAAGCTCTAAGCTAAGTTATAGTAGTTCTGATATAGGATACAAACAACACGGTTGATAGTTTTGTGAACAATATGATGTTCAAAAGGCTGAAGTATAATTGGTAACTCCCCATCTTGTTGCTATGATTACTCTTAGCAGATTATGTGGCCTGAATAAACATTGCTTCACAGCCACAAGCAATGTTATCAGATGTAAATATGTCTTAGCATTCATCAATAGTAGACTCATATTCATTGAAGAAACAATTAAGAATTTCTACTTTTTCAAGTTATAACTAAAATTGCTTTTAAAATCTTCCTCATTTTATTGATATATCAAAATAAATATTCAATAACCGAAAAATACAAACAAAATCATTAAAAAATTAAGATAATTAGAATATCCTGAAGTGGTAGGAAAATTTCTTGGCCTCGCTGATGGGCATGACAGACTTGTAAATGCATCTCTAAAATGGACTGTTTACATGTTTTATTACAAGTTTGAACAAGCCGTCAGGGAAACATAGCTAAGTGAGCAGCAGTTAACTTGCAGACTTACACAGTTATTGGTAGGTTTAGAAATAGAAGATGCTAGATAACCATTAAAGAGACTGCTAGGTCTCCTTAAAGATCATATTGGTGATTTTTCCTGTCGTCACTTTTTCCTCCTGGGTGAGGGGCAAAATCTTTATGAATTAGGCACTTAGCATCTCACCTTTACAAATCCAGATTTCCATTTTTAGAAGTAGATTTACTGAACTCAAAGAGGTGCAGGCTATGGTTGCCTGTTTTCTCTTGGCCTTGAACAGAAAAGCAGTCTATTAGAATCAAGGACTAAGAAGAAACCTGCCAAAGAGCCCATGTTTTGCCAGCACAGCGCAGTCCACAGACTAGCGATAACATTATGGGTCATAAGAAGTTGTGGGAGGAGATTTTGAAGATCATCATTAATTGCTTATTATTTTAGATCTGCAGGAACTGAGGTCCAGAGAAAATTCACATTTTCTTGGTTACTTTGCCACGTGGAACCATTCTTATCAAATGTGACCTAGAATGCAAGGTTGGGGTCATTTTTCTTCTGTGCTAATTTTCAGTGTCACGGTTGTGAACTTTCTTGGCAGAGAAATTGTTTACTTCTGTGCTCTGTTCCATTGCCTTTTACCTACCCCATCTAGTTATAATCTAGCAATCAATAGAGTTACGAGCTTGTTTAATCAAACTTTCCCCCTGCAGATGCTCTTTGGAGGTAGAACGTTTGGGTTTAAACCCAGCCTCTGGTATGTTCTAGCTGCTCTATTACATTGGATAAATCTCTTCAGCTTCTGCAAATCTCAGTATTTGAATACTCAAATTAGAAGAGGTAAATTAGTTCCTAAGATTTCTCCTAGCTAGGACTCTTTGTGACCTTTTAGCTCTTAAGTCCTGACTATTGTCAACCATGTCTGTTTTTTCCCTTGACCGACAGAAACTGTGGCAAACAAAAGGCCACTTAGTCAGTATTTGTTCCATCCTTAACCTTCTCTCCTGAGAGTCCTGATCTTTCAGTGCTATTGTTTCCCTGTCAGGGTTGATTGTTTCCTTTTCGAGTGCCATTCTGAATCTGAAGTGAAAGTGCAGTGTGGAGGAATGTCACTGTTCTGTCTCACTTTTTCTTTTTTTTTTGAGATGGAGTCTCACCCTGTCTCCCAGGCTGGAGTGCAGTGGCACGGTCTTGGCTCACTGCAACCTCTGCCTCCTGGGTTCAAGTGATTCTCCTGTCTCAGCCTCCCAAGTAGCTGGGACTACAGGCATGCCCCTCTGTACCCGGCTAATTTTTGTACTTGTAGTTGAGATGGGGTTTCAATATGTTGACCATGCGGATCTTGAACTCCTGACCTCAAACGATCTGCCTGCCTTGGCCTCCCAAAGTGCTGGGATTACAGGTCTGAGCCACTGGGCTCAACCCTGTCTAACTTCTTTATCTGAGACAATGTTTACTTGTCTAGACCTGACGCTTCTCTCCCTTGCTGCTTCGTGGTTCATTTGGATCCTGAAATGCCGCTGAGTTTTTCTTGTCACCTGCAGCATTGCCAAGAATAAGAAGTGCATCATTAGTGTTAATTTATTTTTTCTGGTACTCTGTGCAAGGCAGATGGACATTTAATGTGTCGATCCCAACCCTACCTTCCCTCACTCTATACTCCCTGGTTTCACAGGAGTTAAAACATAGTTTTGTAAGAAACCTTAGCTCCTTGAAATTGTGGACTTTTGGGGGAATCACGGAAATGTGAGAGTTAGAGGGAATGGTAGTGGATATCTAATCTTTAGTGTACAGATAGGAAGGGTCACTGAGGTTCAAAGAGGTTAAGAACTAAAGTCATAGACCTAGATAGTGACTGAGCTAGATGGAAACTACGTCCAAGTCCTCTGCATCTAAGTCTAGTGCCTTTTCCAGTTTTTCCAAATGTCTCTCAGATAGCCTATATAAAGGTTTGGCATTTCTGTAGCGTTGTTCTCTCGTTACCTCTTCTGAGCAATGCCAGCTGTCCATGCAGAGAGTGGGGCACCTAGCCAGTGCTGGGCCAAAGCTGTCTATAAGAAGAAGTTGAGTGAATACATTGACATTTTCAGACCATGGTAGATCCTGCTTTGCCCTTCCGGCTCTATCTGACCTGATGCTTCAGAGGAAGAGTGAATACATTTGCTGTTCAACTAACAATTGTGTGTAATTTTCAGCCTGCGTTATTCTTCAGTGCTGTCTTCCCACGCTTCCACCACATGCCACAGCATATCTGCTTCTCAATTACACTGGTAGGGACTTACACCGTTTGGAAAAGGTTTGCCTAAATACTTATTTACTTGTGCATAATACATCTTGATTGATACCTTGTTAATCTCTGAGATCAACCCAAGAATCCATCCTTCAATGGGGAAGATAGAAGAGTCAGGGAAACAGGTGACAGAAAAAGAGAGAAAAAGAGGACTGTGCTTCCTCACTGACGAGCAAAGAGGAGAATTACAGATGATATCAAAACAAAGAGAGTTACGGATGATATAGAATCTCGCTTTACTTGGCGTTGGCTACTTGTTAAGTCAAGATCTTTCATAGACTCATAAAAGCTTGTGAGCAGAGTTGTCATTTGTACCATCTAATTCCATCACCACATTTTTCGAGAAGGACACAAGATTTCAGAGATAACGGAAGTTATACAATGGGCTCATGGCAAAGCTAAGACTAAAAGCTGGGTCTGAATTCTGAAGATCAGGCATCTTCCCACTGAATACTGAGATGTGGACAATAATGGAGAGCCGTATAGCCCAGAGGGGGAACCACGTTGTACCAGTTTAATGGATGATTAGGAAAACGGTTTTGAAATTCCAGGAAGGTACTGACTTTTGTATAAAGAGAACGTTTAAAAAAAAACCTTCAAAGTTATAGGAGAGTGTTATTTAAATTGTAACGGCTTGTTTAAATGAAGAAAATGTTGCTAAGGGACACGAATGCTAAACGTTAGTCTGTCATCAGCTACTTCTGATGTTTAAGTCAAATAGTCCCTCAGTTCTGTGGTGTTAATGTATGTCTCTTTTCTAATACCATTCATTTATTTAGTGCACACTGACCAAGTGCTAGGCCTTGAATTAGTTGCCAGGAAGATGTAAGGACTAATACAATGTCATTTAAAGATTAAGAGAAATGCTCTAAGTAAATTGTTCTCAATGCTTGGATCAGAGTATATACATAAAGATCTCCGTATGAGGTTAGTGTGCAGACTGTTTTGATAAACACTACTCTAAGCTTATTGCAATGGATGTTAGATAATACGATGTAACGGTTGTTTGTTTTTCAGTTTTGGTAATCTATATAAATCTTTTTAGAAGAGTGGCACACTGATTTGGAGGAAAAAAAGAAAAATATGACCAAACACTACTTCTTTCTGTTTTTGTGGATGACAGTGACTTGGCATTCACATGGTATCCTGAGAGAGCTTTGTTAGTATTAACTGTCAGTTGGCCTATTGCCCTAAGTTTTCCCACCTGTATGGGGTGGTTTCTGGTCATCACATAGCCTTTTGTAGTTATTTGTATTCTGTTGTGCCTTGATTTTTTTTTTTTTTTTTTTTTTTTTTGTCTGTTGACTATTGGCTTCATTACTTTGTGGTCCTGTGGCTTATTATGATTAGATTTGAGGGTACAGAATAGAGAAAACATTATGGCAAGTAGAACTCAAGAGCTGGAATGGAAATAATAAGAGCAAAAACAACTGTTAAGTGCTGATTTCCTTTGATTGGTGGTGTCTTCCTTTCTTCTCCAAATAAAGAGGTAATACAGAGTGAAGACCGGAGAGATTTGGAGTCAAAGATCTGTGTCCCAGCTTCAGCTTTGCTGTTCATTAGCTGTATATCCTTGAGCAAGTTATTCAACCTCTTGCAGTCTTACTTTCTTGATTTGCTAGATGTGGGTAATGATAATGCTACCTCATATGGCAGTCGAGATGACTGTGTGGCCTTTGAAAAATTGTTTGACATATAATAAATCTTCAATAAACACTTGTTATTTATTGTCAGTCTCTAGTCTTCTTAGGATGGCTGGAGGAAAAGACAGAAGAGCAGCAGAGAAGTTGATAAGTGAAACCTCTTAGGTTCTTCTTAATTGCTTGCATTTGACAATTTCTGAAAGAGCAACGCTGAGGAAGCAGCAGCTCCCCAGTTCTTTTCAGCAGTAGGCATCTTGCTTAGAGGAGAGCCATTGCTCTTGCTTTTCTGTCTGCTGATGGTGGTTGTGTATTCTCAGAGCCTCTCTGGAAATCTTCCCTTTCACTTCTTGCTTTCATGATGATTATGAGCTTCGAGTGAAACCTATCTAGAACGAGGGGAAGTAAGAGCAGTGTGAATCTTGGTCCAGCAACACCAGCTCTCACCACTGCTTATCTTTGGGTTTACATGGATCTCTCTGAGAAGCCAAGAAGCCCCAGTGATATGTGCTAGTTCATCTGTTCATTGAACTTGTGAAGTTTCATCAAACCCATTTATCAAAATGAAACGCTGTAATTAAGATTTTAGAGAAAGAAAGCACTCTAGGGTATTAGAGCCGATTGGGACTTTACAGGTATTCATTTTGCAAATGAGTAAAGGTCACACTGGTGTAGCTGAGACTAGAACTGGGGCCACAGGGACTCTATGTCCATACTATTGGATTTATCACTTTCCTTGGATCCATCCTACATGATTTAATTTTTAGTACCTGGAATTTTCACTCTTGTTATCTTCCTATTCAAGGATAAAAGCTCTAGCTTCTTATCTTTATCTTATCTTTATATAAGACCTTTAAAAGGCAGGACTCACGTTATCTTTGAAAACTTTCCCCTAACTGTTCTCCCTGAATCCCTCATTTTGGTACCACTGGTCTGATCCCTGTCCTACAGAAATGCCTTGCTTCATACCCAGGCTCACAGTATTATTTCTAATCTTTGCCCTTGTTACTCCAGTTTTCTTTTATTTACTCATCATTCAAAGTCCTGGTTAAGGGCTACCTCTGCCAAGCTTCTGCTAGCTTTTCTGACATCCCCCAAGATTTTTCTGTGCTTTCTGTGTTACTGTCTTTCTCTTTTCACATTTATAAATATTTCTTCCTCAAATAGGCTTTGAGCTCTTTGAGTAAAGAATAGGAATCTGATTCATCTATAGCGCCAGTGCCAGGCAAATAAATTCATTCATTCATTAAATTAACAGACATTTTTATTGAGTACCTATCATGTGTAGGCCCTGGGGTTATAAAATGGTAAATATTTCCACTCTCAAGGATTTGAGAGTTTAGTTTGGGAAAAAGGCAAGCAGATGGGCAGGGTACCGTGTGAGGAATATGTGACAACAGTATGTAGATGCTGTAGAAGTGTACTATAAGGATATATAACTTGAACTGTAGGATATAGTGCAAGATTTACCTTCAAGGACTAGTAGAAAGTAATGCTTATGATCTAAATTGATGCATAGTACATTGGAAATCGTTTTTAGACAAGAAGTAGCTTGGTTAAGAGAGAGGAGAGATCAAACCTAGGAATAAAAGGGTGAATTTCTATCAGAAAAGTACTGCAAAATGACCTCAGAATAAATAGAAAACTACTACTACTATCATAGAAGTTACTGATAATATGATTAATGTCTGTTAAAGGAAGATATATTTAGATGACTTTATGCTGAATTTGGATAACCTTTTAAAAAACCAGATAATTCCAATGAAGTTATTAAATAACCTAGACAGTAGAGGAGGTTGGAGAAAACTCCCCTATCAAAACCTAATCATGATCAGTAAAACAGGCAGAAAAAATGCTATAAAATGCTCTTTATTATGATTATATGTACACAAATTATAAATAAAATAGCCTAGTTAATTCATTAATATATCAAAACACAACCGTAACAAAGGATTTATTCTAGGCATGCAAAGATGGTTCAATATCTAGGTTTTATCAACATATTTCATTACATCATCAAATTAAGGGAGGGAAAAAGAAATTAATGCATCAGTGGTTGCTAAAGAGGGCACTGCAGCTGTGACTAGATAGGATTTTATTCCACAAATGCAAAGATAGTTCAATATCTGGAAATCTATCAGCATGATTCATTACATCACCAAATTAAGGAAAGTAAAAAGAGATGATTGTATCAGTGAATGCTATAGCAATTCTAGAAAGATATGAGTAACTAAGAAAGGGTAATGTTCATTCATTGACCCATTTCTGTGTAAGATAGTTATGTAAGGGCTTCTTGCCTAGGCATTGTGCCAGTATAGTGAGACTACTTGGAGTTTCCAACTTGTTGGGACATGTAGGCAGGTAAATAAATGGCTTCCTTGTGGACTGTTATAAGTATGCAGAAAGTAGTAAAGAGCCCAGAAAAAGGAATTAAGCTTCTCTTCTTTGGAGGAGTTAGGGAAATGTTCACAGAGTTAGAGACATTTGAGCTGGGACAATATAAAAATATAGGGCTTGGTAGAAAGTGAAGAGAGCTAAACGGCATTGTTGATGTTGAACACAGCATGAGCAAGGGTTCAGAATCATGAAAACTTACTATAAATCCTGGGAATGATGTCACTGGGTCACTGCTGACATGCAGAAGAATGCTGAGAGAAGATACTGAAAAGGTCATCTGCAAACAAATGATTGGTCAGAAGATGGGCCTCTCAGGAGGAGTAGCTGCAGGTGCTTCTTCATAGAGGGCAGCGTGCGGGTAATTTATGATACTGGGGGACAACTGAAATGACTGTGGAGCCAATGATTTGCATATTGATGCTTAAATTTTATTTATACTCTCCCAGAAATTGCCTATTTCTTTATATCTGTGCTGTATCTGAAAAGCCAAGATGATACAGTCAGTCAGTAACTTGGGATTGCTGTGAAAAATGTGAATCTTTGCTTAAGAAACTACTGCCTCCTATATTAGCCAATTTTAAACCTTTTATTGTAAAATGATGTTAGATTTATAGAGACCTTTCGAGGACAGTATTAAGCCATTTTAAAAATTATAATTAACATTTATACTACAAATGTGCTTAATGCATTAAAAGTTTCAAACCTTTACTTGATCCCTTTTATTTCACACTTATATTCACTTTAGTCATACTGAAAGCAAACTAGTCACTTTTATCACTTTTATCCCAATTTAGTAGAAGACCAAGCCTCAATTAAAAGCAAAAGCAAAACCAAAATTGGCATTTCTCAGCCGTGTGAGATGGGTTTGGTTTTGGTATTTAGAAAAAAAATCATCTCAAGTTATTCCAAATGTGTAGCTAAATTTAAAAACCATGAGTAAAACAGACATTCATTGGTTGTTTTTCTATATTGGTTTTGTGCTAGGCCTTAATGGTAGTTTGTAAATGTGTAAAATATGGTCCTTACCCTTTTAAGGAACTCCCAGTTTAGCAAGTATATGTGTGTCTTTGTGTGTGTATATATATACATGTATGTATGTGTGTGTATATATGAATATGTAAAAGGTACAGGGGAAAAAAAAGAAAAGAAAGGCCCTGTAACCAGAGTGAAAAGCCAGTACCATCACTGGCTTCAATAGCATGTGTCCTGATTCCCAGTTTAGAGTCTTTGTCATTGATTCATGTTATCCTCGTCTTTTAAGAAAACTGCACATCAAGCTGTTCTTCCAAGCAAGATGGTCATAAAATTGCCTTTGACTTTCTATAAGAATAGAGGCATCTTTTTTTCTCACTTTGCATAGCACTTTATACTATAAAAAGTACTTTAATATCATCTCATTGGTTGCCATAAAAATTCTGAGAGTTAAGGAAGACAGAAGTTTATATATTTGTTTATTTGTTTTTTGAGAGAAGGTCTCCCTCTGTTGACCAAGCTGGAGTGCAGTGGTGCAATCACAGCTTACCACAGCCTCAGTCTCCCAGGCTCAAGTGATCCTCCAACCTCAGCCTCTTGAGTAGCTGGAACAGCAGGTGTGCACCATTATATCCCGCTAATTTTTTAATTTTTTGTAGAGACTGAGTCTCATTCTATTGCCCAGGCTGTTCTCAACCTCCAGGCCTCAAATGCCTTGGCCTCCAAAGTTCTGGGATTAGAGGTGTGAGCCATTGTGCTTGGCTGAGTCCTCTGAGAGAGTGAAACTATCTGAGGCTCTAGAGGAGATGCTGTTCAAAGTCATGCCACTTGTTGGTGGTGTGGACTGATGTTAATGTTCAGGCAGCACTCTTTCCCAGCTCTTCCCCTCCACCCTGTCTCTCTATTACTGTGCCATGTACTGAGGCCTTTGATTTCTGTGTTCTGATGCTCTTTGTCTTTACAGACATCTGGAGGTAATCATGTAGCCCTCTTAATTAATTCGGTTCAATTAATAAATTAGTAGGTGGCTTTTGGGCTGGGGGCGGGTACAGGGTGCCTTCCGGGCGTCCCTGTGCTGGAGAGCTCTTGCAATCAGGCATGGAGAGCCCTCCTCGGCGGCAGCCTCTGAGTCTCATCCCCAGCAGGCAGACTGACTGGAGAGGTGTTTGGCTTACCCTGACAGAGGAGACATTTCCTTTCTTCAAACGGTGTGTGCAATCTGATCGGAGCAGCGTCTGGGCTGATCTGATTGTTCCCTCCTAGTTTAAGTGAGCTTTTCGTGAAGGTCCATCATGGTATCAGCTCAGCATACATGTTGATGGGCATTTCTTTGTTGTGCAGGGCTGACCTTTGCATTACATGTGTTGAATATTCTATCCTCTGGCCCTAAATTCCAATAATTGTCCCAGACATTGTGACAACCAATATGCCCCTCTTCCCCTTTTCCACGTGCCCCTTGGTGGGGACCAGAGCTACTCCTGCAGATGGGTCATTTAAAAGTGTCCTGCCAGGTATCTGTTAAACCCTTGTTTCCAAAATAAACTTTCAGTGGTTCCTTAATAACTGAAGAATAAATTTAAACTAAACTGTGGCTGCTAAGCTGTCTGTGCTTTGGTTTCAACCCACCTTTTAGTTCTTTTGCTTGCTATTCCCCCTCCAAGCACACTAAACGTAAATGCTGTGTACTTTTCTGCTTATATATTTTGCTAACATTTTTCAGGCTCAACCCTGCTTAGCACTCAAACCCAGTCTGTATATCACCTCATCAATAAAATCTTGTTAATTCTGCCCCTACCAAGAAGTGAGTCTATGTTTTTCTGCATCTCAGCAACACTTGTTCTTAACCTCACTTAGGTAACTTAGCACTTCATTTAGGCATAACCATTTAATTGGAGAGATAATTAATTTAATAGATTATTAATAAAATTCAAGCTCTTTTCCATTCTCCTACCATAAAACTCCTTCAAGTTAGGAACCATTTCTTATTCATATCTATTTCCCAAGAGTGCTAGGCACTAAAATAGTTGACTATTGGAAGGGAGATATTCAAGTTTGAGGGAGTGTTCTCTTCCTGCTCCTCCTCCGTTTCTTTCTCTCTTTCTCCTTTTCCTCTCCTTCCTCCTCTTCCTATCGTCCCTCCTCTTCCTCCTCCTCTTTCTACTCATGATTCCTCTGCCTCTTCATTTTTCCTTCTTCCATTTTCTTTCATCCTTCGTTCCAGAGAACTTTATCAAGATTCATTTAGTATAGATTAAGATGAAGTAGCAATGAAATGAGGAGTACTGTCTTCATTTTCATGATCCTATAAAAACAGTGTTCGTTTCTTTTTCATTGCAGATTCCAACAATGTCTCACCCATCTTGGCTGCCACCCAAAAGCACTGGTGAGCCCCTCGGCCATGTGCCTGCACGGATGGAGACCACCCATTCCTTTGGGAACCCCAGCATTTCAGTGTCTACACAACAGCCACCCAAAAAGTTTGCACCAGTAGTTGCTCCAAAACCTAAGTACAATCCATACAAACAACCTGGAGGTGAGGGTAAGTGCTGGGATTTCAGAGTTGGTTACTTGGAGTAGGAAAATTCAATGTTGTATAGGTGATTTGTAGTACAAAGTTGTGTCAGAAAAAGGTAGTTTGTGAATTCACAGCGTGGTTGTCCTAGGCTACTAAAAGTAAAGGAGCCCCTGGAAATAGTCTAGACCAACCTCCCCTTTTAGGAAAAAGACTTTTTATGGGTTATATGGCTATGATTACATAGTGAAATGGGGTTAGAGCTCACACTAGAAATCTGGCCTCTTTAGTCACAGCTCAATGCCTTTCTACTGCATTATCTTCCACCTCCAGCTCATTCTCTTGTAGGGTTTTAGCTACCAGACAGTCGTCCCTCCCTCTTGCTGTTGGACAAGTGTCCACAAATGCTGCCAAGCAGTAGTCCAATCAGACACTTATACAAAGTGAACCTAATAAAGTGCATGGAATTGTTTACCTCCTCTGGCTGTTTTTCTTCCCTTAGGCTGCTGAAGGATAAAGTTGTCTAGAGTGTTCTGTGAGATTTGCATTTGTTAAATCTCCCAGACAAATTTGAGTGAAGCCTAGTTTCAGGGTTTTTAATAACAATGCATTCAGTTTACATCACGTAGAGTTTGAAGGTCTACGTGAGCTCCAACTCTCATGTGTATGTGTGTGTATACACTCACACACGAAGCCTCAGGGGCAGTATATATGGTACTATACTCTGGTTGAAAAGGTTCCATATTTTTACCAACGAATGCTAGCAGCTTATTCAAACTCAAGAAACAATAGCTTAAAAAAACAAAAACAAACAAACAAACAAAAAACTGAAGAATAGGAGCTGAGAGAGAAGAGGCAGTGAAAGGAGATTTAACTCCCTTTGTTTTCTGTCCCTGTCCCACCATTAAAAAAATTATTAATATCTTACCCCTCTCCGTGATGTTTCCAGTTGCTTCTTGAATGACATTAATATTTGTTTTGTCAATATTGCACACAGGTGTTTCACACTCTGTGATATAGTCCAGTCCTCTTTTCTTTCCTGTCCTCTCCTGCGCCCAGGAAACACTTTACTAGTCTATTAGTATTTTGGGTTGGGTGCCAGAAGCCTAGTTCAGATGTCTGGCTTGTGTAAGGTGAACACCTAGGCTGGGTGGTAGAGAGGATCAGGCTTCAGCATGCATGGCTAAGCTGCAGCTGTGGATCGTTGGGTATCCTTTGCCTCAGAAAGTGCAAGAACAAGACCTCCAGAAAGCTGCTCTTGAAAAACAGTAAATGAAGCCTTTGGTGCTGTACTAATCTCTATAGCACTGCATGATGTTTTATTGCCTTAGAAGGAGACTGCGTCTTTGCAATTTGTCAATCACTTAGTGGAATTGGCTTTCTTTGACTCATCTTTCTTTAGTGATTTCAGGGCTTGGGAATGGGATGAATGGGATCTGGAAGAGAATCCTCTTTATAGGGACCCGAGAAGCCATATGTTGGCTTCCTCATTTATGTTTTTTTTTTTTTTTTTTTTTTTTTTTTTGAGATGGAGTTTCACTCTCGTTGTCCAGGCTAGAGTGCAATGGTGTGATCTTGACTCACTGCAACCTCTGACTCCCGGGTTCAAGTGATTCTCAGCCTCACCCTCCCAAGTAGCTGGATTATAGGCATGCACCACCGTGCCCGACTAATTTTGTGTTTTCAGTAGAGATGGGGTTTCTCCATGTTGGTCAGGCTCATCTTGAACTCCTGACCTCAGGTGATCTGCCAGCCTTGGCCTCCCAAAGGGCTGGGATTACAGGCGTGAGCCACCGTGCCTGGCCCTTATTTGTGTTTTCAGTGTTTCCCTTTGTCATCTGACTAGGGGCATTGCTATTTTGTCACCTAATTTCTGGGGAAAGCTTCAGTGGACCTCCCTCTAATCTGCACAGAATAGAGACATGTCCAGTTGTAGAGCAGAAGGCAAAGGTGTGAGGAAGTCTTTGTAGATATGAGAGTTCTTATAGGCCTGAGCATTATGGTGAGGGCAGACCCTATATTAAGAAGGCTAATAAATGGCATATATGAGATAAGGAGAAGAGAAGCACATAGTGGCCTCCCTTTAGACTCCTTTATTGTGAATTTGACATGCCCTCCCTGTACTATGTGTGTTCACCCACTGTCTTATTCTCTAGGAACAGAGAAGTGATTTTTTTGCATGCTCTGCAGCACACAGTCCTTGGTCCCCTCTCAACATGTCACCTCACGTGTTTTTGTTACCTGCTAAAATTCTGTTTGTATCACTTTCCCCAAGATGTCTAGGTGTGGCCTAGATCAGAAGTAATTACTCCCTTTCCCGAGTTTCCACATCTTATTCTTTGACTTATCCAAATTTCTACTACTTTTGTTATTGCTCCTGCTTATATTCTGTCCCATATTGAACGTGTAGTGTATGCCAGGCTCTTTGCTTTCTCATTATTATTTTATTGCCTTATTATGTAACCCTACACATTTTTTTTTTTTTTTCTCATAAAGAAATGGAAGCCTAAAGGAGGTGACATTCTCTATGATTCGTTTGGAGTATGTTTCTGAACTAAGGCTGCTGTCCATATCCAGCACGCGATACTGCTTGTCCTTCTATTCACAGCACGTGTGGCACCAAGCCCCATATTACAGTGATACGTCCCTGCGTCCCTTATAAGAATATATATAAGCTTTGCTTCCTCATTGAAGCAACAAGACATGGTTTCTCACTCGTCCTTATGTTCCTCATAGCTCATATTATGCTACTGTGTTTTTAGTAGGAATGGTTGCATATGGTCAAATGTATGTCTGTGTGTTCTTATGTATGCATATATATTTGGATGGCTGGCGGATGGCTGGCTGGGTGAGTGCACTGCTCAGTAATGCTTCTTCAAAGCAGTTTGGAATATGGTATAACTCAGTCTTTTGTTTTCTGAAATTTTGGTTCTCTCTTGCATTTCTGCCAATTCTCACTCTTTTTCTCTCTCCCCCTCTCTCTAAATATAATAACCTTTACCTTTTCTGAATATGCAAGAGAAGAAATTTTCCTTTAATATATAAGATAAAGACAAATCTTGGGAACGGTTTATGGACATTCAGACTTTTTAAAATAGAAGCTACATTTCTGCATCTGCTGTATGACACGAAGATGTACCCATGTATTTGTTGGAAGTAGATTTGCTTTTCTTTATATTTAATTTAAATGTTATCAGTGCATTCTGTTACTCTGAACATTTTTGCAACTTATGTCTATTGTGTTTAAATGTTTACACATTTTAAAAGTTTATAACCATTCTTTTTCTTTTCTTTTTTTCGTTCAGAATGTTCTATACTCTTAGTGAAATTCCCAAGATAGTAGGTAGCACAGGTTTTATTTCCAGGATGCATTGGTGATAACAACTTATGCTCTGTATTACCTCAGCTCATGCTGTTTTTTGCTTTTAGCATGTACTTGTCCCCCAGTTTCCTGCTTCTACAGTCTTTTAATTCATTGCTTAAAAGTTGACCTTCACGAAGCTCAACCACAAATGCAGAAAGTTAGAACTAATAGAAATCACGCAGTCCATCTTGTTCTGATGTAACTGTGAAAACTGCAGTCTAGAAAGTGTAAGTTATTTGTTCAGAGAAGCACAGTCTGCTCCGAGCCGAGTTGGCACTCAAGTCTTTTCCCTCTAACTCTAGAGTTATCCCAAACCTTGTACTGTATTCTAATGGCAAACTGTTCTTTACTACCCCATAACCTCATGCATTGCATACAGTTCTTATGACAATGTGTTTTTAATAGATTTGCTTGTATATGCACCTGTCTTCTCTAGTGGAGTCTGAACTTTGAGACTCATGGGCTGCCTGACTCATGCCTTTTCCCTCAACAGCACCTAACAGGATACCTGACACATACTAGGGACTCAGTAGTGTTTGCAGAACTGAATTAATTGATAATGCCCGGTCATATAAACCTACTTCTCCAGATACCTGTTCTAGGTTCTTAGCAGCTTATAAGACACTGTGGTTCTGCAGCTTCGACCTATGTCTTTGAATTACTTTTCCTTCCTATGCCCGTTCTTTGAGCTTACATTTCTCACCTTGGTGTTATATCTGTAATCTCTGGGTTTGCTTTCCCATGTTTTAATTCTGACTGTGAAAGTAGAAAAATACCCACATGTTTTCCACATCAACTTGTCTTTCTGGGGCACCCATATTTGTATATATAGTTTTTTTTTATTTATTTTTTATTTTTTAGTTAAATAGCTGTTGGGGAACAGGTGGTTTTTGCTTACACAGAGAAGTTATGTAGTGGTGATTTCTGAGATTTCGGTGTGCCTGTTGCCCGAGCAGTGTACGCTGTAGTCTTTTATCCCTCTCATCCTTCCCACCCTTCACCCTGAGTCCCCAAAGTCCATTATATCATTCTTATGCCTTTGCATCCTCATAGCTTAGCTCCCACTTATAAGTGAGAACATACAGTATTTGATTTTCCATTCCTGAGTTACTTGTAGAATAATGGTCTCCAACTCTATCCAAGTTGCTGCAAATGCCATTATTTCATACTGTTTTATGGTTGAGTAGTATCCCATAGTGTATATATACCACGTTTTTTTAATCCATTTGTTGGCTGATGGGTATTTAGAAGATATACAGACAACAATCATATGAAAAAACGCTCAACTCACTGTCCAGGAAATGCAAATTAAAACCACATTGAGATACCACCTTACTCCTGCAAGAATAGCCATAATTAAAAAAATAATAAATGTTGGCATGGATATGCTGAAAAGGGGACACTTTTACACTGTTGGTGGGAATGTAAGCTAGTACAACCGCTATGAAAAACAATATGGAGATTCCCTAAAGGACTAAAGTAGACATACCGTTTGATACAGCAGTTCCACTACTGGGTATCTACCCAGGAGAAAAGAACTCACTACCTGAAAAAGACACCTGCGCATGCATGTTTATAGCAGCACACTTCTTAAAGATTTTATGTGATGTTCCATCACTTTCTATTCTGTTTAACTGATGACAACAAGATAAGATAATGCAATTTTTCTTCTGGTCTTTAAAATACTAGCCTTTAGTGTTGTTTGTCCTATAATCTGGGTTTTTCACTCTGCTCCAAATTAAAAAATAAAAAGATAAAACAAACAACAACCACCCCACCCCCCAAAAATAAAACAACAACAGCAGTTAAACTCAGTCTTAGACTTTGACGGCAGAACAGTATAGTTCTTTTTCTGTTTTTGGTAAATAAGAAAGCAAATGAACTTTCCTACTGTACTAATGTACTTTTTAAAAGATGGTTTTTGAAATTATCTTACTAATACACTCTGGGGATTACTATTAGGTTGCCTTTAATGGCAAAAATCATGATTACTTTTGCACCAAATTAATCACTCTCTCTCTCTCTTTCTCTGTCTCTCTCTCTCTCTCTCTCTAATTTGGCTGAATGAAATTTGATAATACTTTTTATCCATCATTAAAATAGATCATCATTTGGAAAGATTTGTAAAGTTCGCAAGTTTGTGAAGCTGAAGTTGTCTTGTGGCCTCGAATTCACTTTCTTTAATTTCTGAAATTCTTTTTAAAAAACGTTTTTATGTTAGATTTTTTAAAAAAACAAATTGGCATGACATGCCAGTTCTCACTCTTTTTCTTTCTCCCTCTGTCTCTCTAAATATAATAACCCTTACCTTTTCTGAATATACAAGAGAAGACATTTTCCTTTAATACATAAAGGCAAATATTGGGAACAGTTTGTGGCCATTCAGACTTTGGGTCTGCTTTAGGTCCCAATTCCACGTGATCCTTTTGGTGGAATTGTTTTATATCGGTATACTCTTTTATAGTTTATTTAGCACTTGTGTGTTCATTGTCTTTTCATGTCAGTAGGAAATTCTCACTGTAGCTCTCTGAGGTAGGTAGGACAGATGTTATTGTCATTTTGATGATTTGTAAGTAATAGAAGTGGAAGAGTTTATTAAAGAATTGTGTAACTAGTAAAAGAGTAGAGGGAAACCCTCACACCCAGGGCCCTTACTAATTTTAAATGCTTCCATTTATTAAAGGGTTTGCTAGACAGTCTGATGTCTCCTTTAACTTCATTATTTTATTATTTCATGATTCTTCTTTGAAATTAATTTCAAAATAGTGACCCTTTTCACAATCCAGCTTTGTGTATATTGGTTCACATAGACTTGTCAAGATAGATCAAGACAGGTGAGGTGAATTGTATTAAATAGGGGTCCTAAGCCTGGATTATTTTTTTTTAACAACATTTTTCTGTTCTTTTTGCTACCGTGAGGTTATGAATATATTATTCCATGGAGGGGAAACAGTTATAGCTGATTGCTAATCTACCCATGAGTTTGGGGCTGAATTGATCCAGAACCCAGGTTTCCTAAATGCACTCATTCAGCTGCACCACCATGGTTTATGGGAACCAGGTACGTTTGGAGCTTGGTTCCTAAGAACTGATGAGTCCTGGATTTTTGATGCTTGGTGGAGAATTAGCCATCAGTGATGTGAAGCCATGTATCCTGGTTAGGCAGGACGCATTTGTTTTCTTAGCAGATAACTAACATGTGAGGGGAACTGATGTCCACTTATGGCATTCTGTTTAAAGGAATAATTTAGACTGGATTTTTCCCATTATTTTTGCTGTGAATGTATGGTCCCCACGATGTGCTTTTCTGTCTCTGGAGTCCTATTGTCCTTTTCCCCATGCAACGAGAATCTTGCTCTAACTTTGGAGATACAAATGGGAAACATCTTTTTTGGAGGTTACAGATGGGAAGCATCTTTTTGTACTCCTGACAGTCCTGTTAATTGCAATTACAGACTGCGGTTGTAACATCTTGGATGTTTGTTATAAGTATGCATGGTATGCCATGAGAATAGCCACAAATTCACGGAAACCTCAGGACCTGTAATGAAGCTCGGGTTTGCCTGGCATGCCCGTTTTCTGGATGAGCATAAGCAGCTTGAGCCTCATCCATCACTGCACAGTGCAGTGCATGAGTTTTAATTTTCAGGTCCTCAGTGGGACAAAAGAACAAGCTGTGTATTCATTAAAGGATCAAATATTAATTGTGTTAATTTGATCTTTACATTGCATCTTTCAGCAGAGAAATTCACTTGTAATTCTTGGAGTGACATCAGATCTTACCAAATATTCATAGGCCTTATTGACGCTCAAAAGTGCCAAGATGCAGCCCTGGCTTGATGGTCGGCGCAGTTACATTCAAGCTTCGGTTTCACCACTTGGCTTTGGGCATGAAGCTTTTCTATTCCATATCCTCTTTAATTCATAAAATATTGGCTGGTAATACTAACTGTCTCACAAGATTGTTTTGAAAGCCAAATATGATGATAAATGTGAAAATGTTTTTAAACCGTAAAATACCTTATAACCCCAAGGAGCTACTAGTATATACTTATTCAGCATTTACTTAAAACACATCTTGTGCCAGATACTCTTCTAGGGGCTGAAGTTATGGCAGTGAGTGAAACAGAGACTAGTTCCTGCACTCTTGGGATGTATTTTCTTGCTCTAATAAAAATAACATTATTAATAATAATTAATAGTGATACAACTGTGAAATAAAATTTATTTAATAAATGCATTTTATAACCTTATATGTAATTACCAATAATTATTCAAAATTATAAAAAATACTTTAATATAGGTTAAGTAACCCTAATCCAAAAATCTGAAGTCTTAAATGTGAAAAAATCTGAAACTTTCTGAGTGCCAACACAATGCTCAAAGGAAATGCTCACGGGAACATTGTGGATTTCAGAATTGTGGATTGGGATTGCTCAGCTGGTTTGCGTAAATATTCTAAAAATCCAAAAAATCTGAAATTTGAAACACTTCATATCCCAAGTGTTTTCTATATGAAATACTCAGTCTGTACTAACGAATATGTGCTAATATAAATATAATAATAATTTAGCATGTTATCCGTAAGTACTGATGCCATTAACTTCTAGTAACAGTGATAGGGATTATAATGCCTCAACACTATATAAACTATAAAATTCTAGAACCAGGGTGAATCTTAAAAGTTATCTAATGCAACCCCTTTCTTTCCTAGATGAGAATAGTTGAGAATGTATTCACTAATACATTTCAGGGAAGTACAGGTTCTTTGCCCAGGAGTGCTGTAAATAACCAATGAAAAATCTTGAATGCAGGCAACAATTTAATATTCATTTCAGAGACTCAGAAAGGCAGGTGGCTTGTTCAGTATTGCAGATAGTAAGTAGGGGAGCCGAGCCATGATCCTGGGGATTCCTTCTCCCATACATGCATTCTGGGGGACTTGTTTAGAAGTTACAGTGATTGAACTAATATACCCAAACAAAGTGGACTCGATGTTTTAGAACAAGGAGAAGTCTGTGTATTGTTGACAGAAATCTCTTTTATTTTGTAACTTGTCAGCTTAATTAACTGCTGAAATGAGTTCCTTAATAAGGTGATGAGTTGCTCCTAATTCTTGTATGGTTCAAAAACAATAATTAATGCTGATTTGTGTGGTGAGATACACATTAATCATCTTTATTTTTAAATTATACAAGCGTACAATACTATTGTCACTCCATATTTTACATCTGAAGAGAATTTAATTGCTTTTTTGATAAGAAAAATATACAGAGAGCCACAAAGAGATATCACCACACATGTATTAGAAAAGCTAAAGTAAAAAAGTGTCCCACGTGCTGCTGAGGATGTGGAGAAATGATCTCTCACAGTGCTGGTAGGAATGTGCAAAATTTCGTAGCCACTATGGAAAACTCTTTGGTGATATTTTACAAAAGTAAACATGTACTAACCATATGACTCAGCAAATACACCCTTTGGCATTGAATCTAGAGAATCAAAATGTTATGTTCACAAAAAAAACCTGTACATGGATGTTCAGAGCAACTTTTTTTTTTTTTTAATCATAATGACAAAACACTGGAAACAACCCAAATATCCTTTGATGGGCAAATGTTTCAGTGAAGTCTGGTACAGCCATACAATGGAATAATACCATTCAGCAGTAAAAAAGAATGAAGTGTTGTTGATATATGGAATAACCTGGACATGCTTAATGAAAAAACTGTCTCGAAAGATTACATATATTATATGATTTCATTTTAAGACAAAGCTCTAGAGATGAAGGACATATTCATGATTGCTAGGGGACAGAGATGGGTGGGTCAGGTGGGGCAAGTACTGGTCATTCATACTAAGAGGATGCAGCAAGAGTCTGTGTGGGTGGAACAGTTCCGTACCTCAATTGGAGTGATGGTTACATGAATCTAAACATGGAATAAAATTACGTAGAACTGTACGCACACACAAATCAATGCAGGTTATAAAATGGTAAAAGCTGAGTAAGGTCTAGTTAATAGCAACAATGTCAGTTTGCTGGGTTTTGTAATGTGTTATAGCTTTATGAGAGTTACCATTCAGGGAACCTGGGTAAAGTGTACATGGGACTCTGTACTATTTTTGCAACTTTCTGTGAGTCTATATTTCAAAATAGGTTTAATAATAGTAAAATAAAGAAATGCATATAGTTTTCTTAATGTATTATTCTCTTACTCAAAGTTCTATCTTACATGCCATCTGAATTGCTTGTATGATACTTTGAAAGATCACTGCTATATGTATCCCTGCCAGAATGTATGGTTTAAACCGGTTTTCAAAGCTGGCCAGTCATCAGAAAGACTTGGAGAACATTTTTCAAAAGAAAAATATTAAAGCAGGTCCTAGGTCCCATCACAATTCTACAGAATCAAAATCTCTGGCCATGGGCCTCAGGAATCTGCATTAAAACAAAGCAAAATTAAAACATAAAGCAGAACTCCCTGGGAATTGTGATTGATTCTCAACCAAAGTTTGGGAACCTCTCATTTATTTTATTAATTTCAGAGACCAGTGCCTTAGTCTCCTTGGAACCTTCTCCAGGTCCTGAGAGTGTACTCTTTCTCCCATAGTGAATGACGGTAGCTTTTGAAGTGTTAAGCATCTTTATCATGTGAACATTGTACAGATTCAGAGAGCATCCTTCATGTTGCTATTCTTTTCCCTCAGTGCTTTCATCATAGACACCAATCTTTTGCATATGTTGTCCCAGGTCATTTTATTTGGGATCCAAAACCAAAAGATTTCAAACAATGACAAAAATGGATTCTTCGACAATGCCCTAGTCGTGGCCAAGTTTCTGCATTACAGAGCTCTTGCTATTGTGTTGCTTTAGGTAGCAATGCCTGAAATCTCACAAAATTTTGGGTCTCAGTAGGGCTATGTAAATTATCTAAAAATGGATTCATTACGGAAATTATAAAATAAATCTGACACCTGAGCCTTTGGGCAAATATACCATATAAAGAAATCATACCCTAAAATAACGATTGGCTTAAAGAACTTAAAAAAAAATCAGTATGGCATTTTTATCATCCTTTCTTAAAATTACTGCATTCAAAGAGACCTGATGGTTTAGGACAGCACCTGGGGCAGAGGAGTCTAGGTCATTGGGAGGTGGCACCCTGAGCCTTCTAGCAGTTTGCTCTTCCAGCACTCTCCCTTATTATATGTTCTTTACATTGTTCTGTATGTTGCTGCCTTCAAATAGAATAGATAAGTCTACTAGTCGATATAGACATATAATAGGCACCACATGCCCATAAAGGTTGCATTATGTAAGTGTAGTGCCATAATATAATATGAAGGATGTCTGCTAGGAGGAACTGGAGAAAGCATCACAGACGAGGACACATCTGATCTGAGTGTTAGAGAATGAGTTAGTTGTTTACCAAGCAGAAAAGGGCGGTGGACAGCGTGGCATGCCAAGTAAAGGGAACTGCATGTGCAAAAGCAGAGAATGGCCCCCATCCCGACCCTTTTGATTTTGGCAGCTGTTTACTGGTGTCCTCAGGCAGTGCATCTGGGCTCCTGGGAATAGCTTTGCAATGTGAACAGAGTGACTTCACTATGGGTAGACCCAAATGTTCTAGCATGCTCTGAAACTTACCTCTAGAAATAGCTCCAGGAAGTTAGGTAGCTACAGAGAGGAAGGACCAAGAAATAAGATCTTACACCACAGGCAAGAAGTACTTTCCTGGAGGTACTGGCCAGAACTACTATTGCTATCTCTCTGCACTTGTTTGTTATATTTTAGAATGAAATGTGCCTTTGCATACAGGTGCTAAGGCAAGAAAGAAAAAGCAAAAGGCAGTTCTCTTTAAATCTCCTGAAACAATTTCAGGCAGCTATTTTTTTTTTTTTTTTAACCTAGTCAAACACACACCATTAAGAATGGAGGTGTAAGCTAACTTAATCATTTTTTGTTCTGTTTTTCTCTCTTATTCACATGTTGGGGTAATCCTGAGAAAACAGGAAGCAATGAAAGAAGGATTTTATTGTGAAATGTTTATTACAACTTGCAATTTTAAATATGTGTTAGTAAGAGTGTGCATGAATGTGAATAACTTTTAGAGCACTTTCTCACGTAATATCTAGTTTAATCATTAGAATATCCTACAATATTATTATAGTTCCTACATTATTATGGTTCCTAAAGACAAATGTAAATTCTGTGATTCGGAGACCCATGGTTAGGCTAATATATATAGAAGTCTCACATTTGACCAAATTTTAGTATCTTCCCTTAAGTATTGGTAATGTACAATAAACAGTATTTGGTAATAATGAATTATTACAATTACTAAAACAACTTATCTGGCAGAACAGTATCTTAACTATTGAACAGTATTATAGTGGATTTATTTGCCTCCATTGCATCTGAAGTCTACTTTGCTTTACTGCTTACCTTATCTTTCTAGCTACTCTGTAAAAAAGTTATTATCACCCTCAGTCTGCAGAGTATAATGTATGTAAAGTGAAATAGCTGGCATATTGCAAAGGTGGAAATTGGACCCTTATCTCCTATATCCAAGTCTGTAGGTGTTCCTCAGTAGTACATGTATCTCATGTTAATGCATTATTACTTTTATTAAATGAAATAATTTTTCTCAAGGAGTCATTATTTGACAAGACCTTTGGAATAACCATTTGGAATTTTCCTTAGTTCAGTTGAATTATGTCATCTTGCTTAAACTTTTCAGATATCACTGGTAGTTTTATTGACATTACAATGGAATTAAAATGACATTTTATTTTATTTCTTACCATTCTGTAAAAATGTCATTTTAATTTGTCATTATTTTTGTTATTCATCTGTTTATGTATGTTGTAATGACTTGGGTTTTCTTAAGTGCATCCTCTGTAAAAATTACCTCCTGGGAAAGAAATCTCCAAGTTCTATGAGGTGTACCCAGAAATATCACCACTCGAGGTGACAGTAAGTGTCATGCATGCCACCCAATGTGATCCCTGGTAGACAGATTTCACTGTTTTATATCTTGACATCTGCATTGAATTCAGTTCTTTTATTGGTGCCTATTCACTTCCATCTTGTGCCATTGTTATTAACGGGGCTCGGTAGTGGACAGGAAAAAGTATAAACACATCATAGCCCTTAAACAGTTTACATTTTCATTAGAAATTCAACATTTGAAAATGACCAGTTAACTAACAATATAAAGCTTTACTGTGAAGCTTCTATTTGTGAAGTGACTCCGTGGCTAACTCTATCAGAAGAAAGAGTTTGCTTGGAGCCAAGGTAGTATTGGAAGGTTACAGAGAAGAAAGACTCAGGGAGGTGATTAAGCATATAGACTCTGTCATCAGACAGATCTGGGTTCCAGTTTTGATTTCACCTCTTAATTTTCTGGGAACTTGGACTCACCAGGATAAGTAGCAACCTAAGTTCTTTCAATTTTAAAATAGAGATAGTTATCTACTAGGCGTGGAGGCTCACACCTGTAATCCCAGCACTTTGGGAGGCCAAGGGTGGATCACCTGAGATCAGGAGTTCAAGACCAGCCTGACCAACATGGTGAAACCCTGTCTCTACTAAAAATACAAAAATTAGCTGGGCATGGTGGCACACACCTGTAAATCCCAGTTACTTGGTAGGCTGAGGCAGGAGAATCATTTGAACACAGGAGGTGGAGGTTGCAGTGAGCCACTGCATTCCAGCCTAGGCGACAGAGTAAGACTCCGTCTCAAATAAATGAATAAATAAAAATAATAAATAAATAAATAAAAATAGATATATTTGTATCTTAAAAAGTTGTTTTCAAAGTTAAATGAAGTTGTGAATTGACATATATTTGGCACAAAATAATGACAAAATCAGTGGAAGATGTGATCATTATTGTTGCTACTATTATTGAAATGAAAATATGAACATTAGCTCTGAGGGTCATATCCATAGTATTTTTTTAAAAAATTCAGATTTTAAATTATCAAATCCCATATAGATCATGCTGACCATTTAAAAATGATCTTAGTTGTATCCTTGTTTTTTTTGTATTTGCTGATTGAGATTTTAAAATTGGCTTGGCATATGTTTGTCCTTGCTAGAACTAAGATTCCTTTTTTGAATTTGCATTACACCTTTGTTAGAAGTAGAATTACTTTACTTGAACTTTGTCAATGTGGCAAAAAATGATTCGTATTTATATTACCTCTTTGAGAAGTAGTGTTTTTACTATTGAACTATAAGTACAGTTAAAATGTAGATGAACATTTCAGAAAGAAACTATTGATTTTTGTTAATTAGAGAAATTAAGTTTCCAAAATATCAGTTGCTACAGAGAGATTTTAGGGATTATTAACTACACAATCTCAGAAAAATTAATTTAATTAGGGATTTTATTTTGGGTTCCATTCATTTTCGAGATTCGTATTTTGGATTAAGCCAATCTCCTGAAATTGTATTTAAACTTAGTCTGTGTGTATGTCTTTTTTCAGGGAAAGGGTTCCTAACACCATCAGATCCTCAAAGAGATTCTTACCCATTAAGAAAGGTAACATCTCTGTCTAGGGGGTCACCAGTCTCTCAAGCCAGGTATATTGTTACTGCCTAAATAAACAAAACAGGTTTTTATTTCTACTCTTACCAAATTAGCAGGCTGTGTTTGTAGCAAAAACTGAGTATGTGGTGGTGGTGGGGTTGTAGTAACTACAGTAGAGAGTGTAACATGTATATAATCATATCATGATATATGGTTTCTAACATTTTATATGTGTATATACTTAATCTATTCACACAACAAATATTTGCACATGTTGCCTAAGCTGTGCATATGTAAGGCAGGGCATAGAGATGGCTAGGGCATGGGTTCACTCTGCTGAATGAGATGGTACCCCCTCATCCCCCATTTTACTGTTGAAGAGAGGGAAGGTTGGTGGTGAGGTGACTTGCCCCAGACCAAACAGGTAAAAAGTAGTCCAGAGTAGATTCAGGCATAACTTGTTTGAACCAAATTGTGTTCTCTAGACTGCAACATGCTTTCTGTTCCTTAGCATGTAACTATTACCCATGTATTTTTATTTATTTTTCTTTTATGTGAATTTAAAATGTCATATTTGTTCTGCTTCCATTATTGCAGTCCTGAATGATGATTCATCAGTGCAGTGGCCTATTTTAGTGAACCACAATAGCTTGGGTAGAAAGAAAAAAGATCCAACATACACAGGAATGGAAAGCAGCCATCTTTTTATAGCTAAAATTGCAAACATCTGGCAATTACTCTATTCTACCTCCCTTCAAAAAAGAAGAATCATCCCTTCAACTGGAGCCTGCCACTGTGTTTAATCAAGGCAGAAATCTAGCCTTAAGGAGCAATAGTTTTGGTTCAAGGAGGCCATTGCCTAACCTAGTTGGCCAGAGTGTCTTCAGAAAATATACCATTTAGTGTCCCCCAGAAGCTACTGGGTTATGTAATGATGATAAGGGTAATATAGCAATTAATAACTGCAGAAATCCCCTTTTGTTTTTCTGCTGTTTCATTTGTGGTGGCTCTTACGGCGGCTTTTATATTGTGAAAGTTAATTATTTTGGTCAATTTTGCCTCTCTCCATCTGCTTAAGCTTCTTGTATTCCTTAACAGAAGATTCAACTCCATCGATACAACCAATAATTGCCAACTTGATTTTATTACAAACATGTCCAGTGAAATGCTGAAGGAACAAATAACATTTATTTTTAAAGCCTGGCAGTGATCTTACAGTCAAAAAGTGGTCCACCAAGGTTATGGCTCCTAAGTACCCCACCCTTATTTCTTATTGTGCTAATTGTTTGTGAAACTAGTTCTTCCCTCACCGGCCAAAGTCAACACTGTTGGCAGGGGAAGTGAGAACAGCTGGTGGTTCACAGTATATGCTGAGAATCAGAACTTCTGCATTTTTCTCATGGGGTTAGTGCCAGCTTTTGCTCTGGCCTTGACCAATGCATGTACCTTTCTCTTCCCCATTTACCTTTCTCTTCCTCTAGGTCTCTGAAGAGTAGAGGTGGATATTTCCCTTCCCAGGTTGTGCCAACGTTATTATCACTGCTCCCTTTTGTTGTAGAATATTTTGGTCAGTAATCATCAGTAATCGCTAAGTAACAGAAAATCAAGGTTCAATAGCACGGTTTTCAAAAACAACCTCAAATACTATAAATAGTCTGTTTTCTAGTGTTAGCAGATTATGGTACTTGGAAATCATAAGCATTCAGCGGGGCCTTTGAGCTTATTTTAAATGCCTGCCTTTTGCTTTTATGTCTTTGCTAGAACTGTGTTCAATACCCAAAGACACAGCTTTTTCTTTGATATAATAATTTTTCTAGGCTTTTTTTCTGCCAGTCTTCCCAAAATCCCAGTGAATTTTGCAAACCCCTCATTAAACTAAATGCAGTTTTGGGAGAGATGAGATTGTGACCAGGGAGTTTTCTGGTTTTTACAAAAAGAATAAGAAAAAGAACAGGAACTCCTAACAACCTAAAATGCATGCCTTGTGCAATATGGTTATCCCATGCAGAGCTACATAGTATAACGATCTCTGGAATCTCAAATGAATATGCTCCCTTTTCTCTGTCTTCATCCAGTTGGATAGTTCTGGTCTTCCTCCCTCATGTGTACATCGTTGAACTTGGACTACTGTATTATAGCCAGTGTTCTAACCTATATGCTTTTCTCTTTGGTGGCCTTGCTAATATAGAAAAGGTTAGGCTAATGTTCGTACCATATTTTTCTTTTTGGTGTCTTCTTGTGTGTGTGTGTGTGTGTGTGTGTGTGTGTGTGTGTGTGTGTTTGTATGTGTGTGTGTGTGTTTAATTATACTTTAGCTTCTGGGATACATGTGCAGAATGTACAAGTTTGTTACAGAGGTATACACATGCCATGGTGGTTTGCTGCACCCATCAACCCATCATCTACTTTAGATATTTCTCCTAATGCTATCCCTCTGTAAGCCCCCACCCGCCTGACAGGCCCTGGTGTGTGATGTTCCCCTCGCTGTGTCCATGTGTTCTCATTGTTCAGCTCCCACTTATGAGTGAGAACATGTGGTGTTTGGTTTTCTGTTCCTATGTTAGTTTGCTGAGAATGATGGTTTCCAACTTCATCCATGTCCCTGCAAAGGACATGAACTCATCCTTTTTTATGGCTGCATAGTATTCCATGGTGTATATGGGCCATACTTTCTTTATCCAGTCTATCATTGTTGGGCATTTGGGTTGGTTCCAAGTCTTTGCTATTGTGAATAGTGCCACAATAAACATACATGTGCATGTATCTTTATAGTAGAATGATTTATAATCCTTTGGGTATATACCTAGTAATGGGATTGTTGAATCAAATGGTATTTCTTGTTCTAGATCCTTAAGGAATTGCCACACTGTCATCCACAATGGTTGAACTAATTTACACTCCCACCAACAGTGTAAAAGTGTTCCTATTTCTCTACATCCTCTCCAGCATCTGTTGTTTCCTGATTTTTTAATGATCACCGTTCTAACTGGCATGAGATGGTATCTCATTGTAGTTTTGATTTGCATTGTTCTAATGACCAGTGATGATGAGGATTTTTTCATATGTTAGTTGGCCACATAAATCTCTTGTTTTGAGAAGTGTCTGTTTATATCCTTCACCCACTTTTCGATGGAGTTGTTTTTTTATTGTAAATTTGTTTAAGTTTTTTATAGGATCTAGATATTAGCCCTTTGTCATATAGATGGATTGCAAAACTTTTTTCCCATTCTGTAGGTTGCCTGTTCACTCTGATCATTTCTTTTGCTGTGCAGAAACTCTTTAGTTTAATTAGATCCCATTTGTCAATTTTAGCTTTTGTTGCCATTGCTTTTGGTGTTTTAGTCATAAAGTCTTTGTCCATTCCTATGTCCTGAATGGTATTGCTTAGGTTTTCTTCTAGGGTTTTATAGTTTTGGGTCTCACATTTAAGTTTTTAATTCATCTTAAGTTAATTTTTGTATAAGGTGTAAGGAAGGGGTCCAGTTTCAGTTTTCTGCATATGGCTAGCCAGTTTTCCAAACAGCATTTATTAAATAGAGAATCTCTCCCCATTGCTTGCTCTTGTCAGGTTTGTCAAAGATCAGATGGTTGTAGATGTGTGGTGTTACTTCTGAGGCCTGTGTTCTGTTACATTGGCTTATATATCTGTCTTGGTACCAGTACCACGCTATTTTGGTTACTGTAGTCTTGTAGTTTAGTTTGAAGTCAGGTAGCATGATACCTCCAGCTTTGTTCTTTTTGCTTAGGATTGTTGTGGCTATATGGGCTCCTTTTTGGTTCCATATGAAATTTAAAGTAGTTTTTTCTACTTCTGTGAAGAATGATAATGCTAGTTTGATGGGGATAGATGTGGTGTTGAGTGAGTTTCTGAATCTGTAAATTACTTTGGACGGTATGGCCATTTTCATGATATTGATTCTTATCCGTGAGCATGGAATGTTTTTCCATTTGTTTGTGTCCTCTCTTATTTCCTTGAGCAGTGGTCTGTAATTCTCTATGAAAGACTCATTCATAGCTCTTGTAAGTTGTATTCCTAGATATTTTATTTTCTTTGTAGCAATTGTGAATGGGAGTTCACTCATGATTTGGCTCTCTTTCTGTTATTGGTTTTAGGAATGCTTGTGATTTTTGTACATTGATTTTGTATCCTGAGACTTTGCTGAAGTTGCTTATCAGCTTAAGGAGATTTTGGGTTGAGATGATGGGGTTTTCTAAATATACAATCTTGTCATCTGCAAACAGAGACAATTTGACTTCCCCTCTTCCTGTTTGAATAGTCTTTATTTCTTTCCGTTGCCTGATTGCCCTGACTAGAACTTCCAATACTATGTTGAATAGGAGTGGTGAGAGAGGGCATTCTTGTCTTGTGTTGGTTTTCAAAGGGAAAACTTCAAGCTTTTGCCCATTCAGTATGATATTGGCTGTGGGTTTGTCATAAATAGCTCTTATTATTTTGAGACGTGTTCCATTAATACCTAGTTTATTGAGAGTTTTTAGCATGAGATTGTGTTGAATTTTGTCGAAGGCCTTTTCTGCATCTATTGAGACAATAGTGTGGTTTTTGTCATTGGTTCTGTTTATGCGATCTCTTATGTTTATTGATTTGTGTATGTTGAATCAACCTTGCATCCCAGGGATGAAGCTGACTTTTTCATAGTGGTTAAACTTTTTGATGTGCTACAGGATTCAGTTTTCCAGTATTTTATTGAGGTTTTTCACATTGATGTTCATCAGGGATATTGGCCTGAAATTTTCTTTTTTTGTTGTGTCTCTGCCAGGTTTTGGTAGCAGGATGATGCTGGCCTCATAAAATGAGTTAGGGAGGAGTCCCTCTTTTTCTAGTGTTTGGAATAATTTCAGAAGGAATGGTAGCAAGCTCCTCTTCGTACCTCTGGTAGAATTCGGCTGTGAATCTGTCTGGTCCTGGACTTTTTTTGGTCAGTAGGCTATTAATTACTGCCTCAATTTCAGAACTTGTTATTGGTCTATTCAGGGATTTGAATTCTTCCTGGTTTAGTCTTGGGAGAGTGTATTTGTTGCAGAATTTATCCATTTCTTCAATATTTTCTAGTTTATTTGTGTAGAGGTGTTTATGGTATTATCTATTGGTAGTTTGTATTTCTGTGGGATCATTGGTGATATCCCCTTTATCATTTTTTATTGTGTCTATTTGATTCTTCTCTCTTTTTTTCTTTGTTAGCCTGGCTGGTGGTCTATCTATTTTGTTAATCTTTTCAAAACACCAGCTTCTGGATTCATTGATTTTTTTGAAGGTTTTAGTTATTTCTTGTCTTCTGCTAGCTTTTGAATTTGTTTGCTCTTACTTCTCTAGTTCTTTTAATTGCAAAGTTAGGGTGTTGATTTGAGATCTTTCCTGCTTTCCCTGGTGGGTATTTACTGCTATAAATTCCCCTCTAAACACTGCTTTAGCTATGTCCCAGAGATTCCGGCATGTTGTGTCTTTATTCTCATTGGTTTCAAAGAACTTATTTATTTCTGCCTTCATTTTGTTATTTACCCAGTATTCATTCAGGAGCAGGTTGTTCGGTTTCCATGCAGTTGTGTGGTGTTGAGTGAGTTTCTGAATCCTAAGTTCTAGTTTGATCGCACTGTGGCCTGAGATACTGTTTGTTATTTTGCATTTGCTGAGGAGTGTTTTACTTCCAATTATGTGGTCAATTTTAAAATAAATGTGATGTGGTTTTTAGAAGAATGTACATTCTGTTGATTTGCGGTGGAGAGTTCTGTAGATGTCTATTAGGTCTGCTTGGTGTAGAGCTGAGTTGAAGTCCTTGATATCCTTGTTAACCTTCTGTCTCGTTGATCTGTCTAATATCAGTGGGGTGCTAAAGTCTCCCACAATTATTGTGTGGTAGTCTGAATCTCTTTGTAGGTCTCTAAGAACTTGCTTTATGAATCTTGGTGCTCCCGTATTGGGTGCATATATATTTAGGGTAGTTAGCCCTATTTTTGGATTGCTCCGTTTACCATTATATAATGGCCTTCTTTGTCTTTTTTGATCTTTGTTGGTTTAATGTCTGTTTTATCAGAGACTAGGATTGCAACCCCTGCTTTTTTTTTTGGTTTCCATTTGCTTGGTAAATAT
The DNA here is from genome assembly GCF_047675955.1 of Chlorocebus sabaeus. NCBI lineage: Eukaryota > Metazoa > Chordata > Mammalia > Primates > Cercopithecidae > Chlorocebus > Chlorocebus sabaeus. The sequence goes on from NC_132918.1 coordinate 83,542,443, forward strand.
TCCTCCATGCATTTATTTTGAGCCTATATGTGTCTTTGCATGTGAGATGGGTCTCCTGAATACAGCACACCGATGGGTCTTGACCCTTTATCCAGTTTGCCAGTCTGTGTCTTTTAATTGGGTCCTTTAGCCTGTTTATATTTAAGGGTAACATTGTTATGTGTGAATTTGTTCCTGTCTATGATGCTAGCTGGTTATTTTGCCTGTTAGTTGATGCAGTTTCTTCATGGTGTTGATGGTCTTTACAATTTGGTATGTTTTTGCAGTGGCTGGTACTGTACTGGTTTTTCCTTTCCATATTTAGTGCTTCCTTCAGGAGCTCCTGTAAGGCAGGCCTTGTGGTGAGAAAAACCTCTCAGCATTTGCTTGTCTGTAAAGGATGTTATTTCTCCTTTGCTTGTGAAGCTTAGTTTGGCTGGATATGAAATTCTGGGTTGAAAATTCTTTTCTTTAAGAATGTTGAATATTGGCCCCCATTCTCTTCTGGCTTATAGGGTTTCTGCAGAGAGATCTGCTATTAGTCTGATGGGGTTCCCTTTGTGGTACCCGACCTTTCTCTCTGGCTGCCCTTAACATTTTTTCCTTCATTTCAACCTTGGTGGGGTAACCCGATTTTTCTCTCTGGCTGCCCTTAACATTTTTTCCTTTATTTCAACCTTAGTGAATCTGACTATTACCTTGTGGCTGCTCTTCTTGAGGAGTATCTTTTTGGTGTTCTCTGTATTTCCTGAATTTGAATGTTGGCCTGTCTTCCTAGGTTGGGGAAATTCTCCTTTCTTTCAGAGATTCCCTGCCCAGAGAGGAAGACTCTATAGAGGCAGTCTGTCTACAGTGACTTTGTGGTATGAGGTAGGCTTTGCCCTATTCTAACTTCCTGGGGGCTTTGTTTACATTGTGATGGGAAAACTGGCTACTCAAGCCTCAGTAATGGGGGATGCGCCTCCCCCCACCAAGTTGGAGCATCCCAGGTCAACTTCAGACTGCTGTGCTGGCAGCGAGAATCTCAAGCAAGTGGATCTTAGCTTGCTGGGCTCCATGGGGTTCACTGAGCTAGAACACTTGACTCCCTGACTTTAGTCCCCTTTTCAGGGGAGTGAATGGTTCTGTCTAGCTGGCATTCCAGGAGCCACTAGGGTATGAAAAAAAAAAAAACTCCTGCAGCTAGCTCGGTGTCTGCCCACATGGCCACCCAGTTTGGTGTTTGAAACCCAGGGCCCTGGTGGTGTAGGCACCTGAGGGAATCTCCTGGTCTGCGGGTTGCAAAGACCGTGGGAAAAGGGTAATTATCTGGGCCGGAATGCACGGTTCCTCATGGCAGGTCCCTCATGGCTTCTCTTGGCTAGGAGAGGGAATTCCCCGACCCCTTGTGCTTCCAGGGTGAGGTGATGCTCCACCCTGCTTAGGCTTGCCCTCCAGGGGCTGTACCCACTGTCTAACCAGTCCCAGTGAGATGAGCCAAGCACTTCAGTTGGAAATGCAGAAATCACCCACCTTCTGAGTTGATCTGTCTGGGAGCTGCAGACCGGAGCTGTTCCTATTTGGCCATCTTGAACCTAAGTCCCATATTTTGCTTTTACTTTGGGACTTGGAATCTACAAATGTTCTAGAATACAGACAGTATTGTATTGCAGGGGGCTTTACATGTCTATAGTGGTTCTCTGTCCTTTTAACACGAGTAATAACCACCTGGGGAACTTCAAAAAGTTTCCAAGCTTGGGTCTCACTCTCAGATATTGTAATGTAATTGCTCTGGGATGGGCACTATTTTTTTTTTTTTTTTTTTTTTTTTTTTTTGCACGATCCATTTCTAGAACTACTAAGATAGGCCAATCTCTTACTGATGCTTGAGTTCATACAATCACTGTCAAGGTGTTTTTCAGGCTTATATTGAATATTTCTAGTGCAGGAAACTAAAAGAACACTTTCTGTCTTAAGGCAGTTCTGATTTTTTTAGAGATCAGATTTATTCTTATTTAAATTCTGCCTTCATAACATGTGAGATTGTCTTTTAGTCTGATAAATTTATAATTTCTAGCCATGGAGTTTAGTTAGTACTTAAAATTGTAACTCCCTGCCCTTCAAAAAACAAAAACAAAATAAGAACAACCTGATCACATCTTTATAATTGTGACTCAGTCCTCATCAGATAGGGCCTTTCTCTTCTTCACTTTCGAGTTATAAATCCTGGGGAAAGGAACAATGAGGAACAAGCAGACAAACAAATAGAATAAGTACTTTCTGTAGTGAGGCAGCGCTAGAGTTACCTTGTTAACTAAATGGAGAGCTGGAACTCTAAGCTTTTCATCATTATATTGACAGTGTGTAACATATAGTTAAGTCACAGAAGAAACATTCAATTATTATTATTGAATAAGTAATAATTATGAGGTTTATTAAGAGGGCCCAGTTCAATTTATATGTGCAAAACTTATGCCCTTAATTGTAACAATACTTTAGAAATTATAGTGGAATGTCTTCTTTTGAGAAATGTCTGTTCATATCCTTTGTAAACTAGTTCAACCATTATGGAAAACAGTATGGCGATTCCTCAAGGATCTAGAACTAGATGTACCATATGACCCAGCCATCCCATTACTGGGTATATACCCAAAGGATTATAAATTATGCTGCTATAAGGACACATGCACACGTATGTTTATTGCAGCACTATTCACAATAGCAAAGACTTGGAATCAACCCAAATGTCCATCAGTGACAGATTGGATTAAGAAAATGTGGCACATATACACCATGGAATACTATGCAGCCATAAAAAAGGATGAGTTTGTGTCCTTTGTAGGGACATGGATGCAGCTGGAAACCATCATTCTTAGCAAACTATCACAAGAACAGAAAACCAAACACCGCATGTTCTCACTCGTAGGTGGGAACTGAACAATGAGATCACTTGGACTCGGGAAGGGGAACATCACACACCGGGGCCTATCATGGGGAGGGGGGAGGGGGGAGGGATTGCATTGGGAGTTATACCTGATGTAAATGACGAGTTGATGGGTGCAGCACACCAACATGGCACAAGTATACATATGTAGCAAACCTGCACGTTGTGCACATGTACCCTACAACTTGAAGTTTAATAATAATAAATAAATTAAAAAAAAAAAAAAAAAAGAAATTATAGTGGAAGTAAGTCCTTTTGCAGAGAGAATACACCTTAAAATGCCTGGGCACAAATTTAATGAGAGATACATTGTTCTATATCCCAATGAAAACAAAAAGCCAAAGTAATGATCTCAAACTCTCTGGAAGGACATGAAGCTTAATAGTAACAGTCCCTGATGCAGGTGGATCTTCTTAGGCAGTCTTACATTTGCACTGGCCTTACTATATGGTGGAAGTGAGCGTATGTTTCATTCATAGCATCATCCCCATTACTTTAGATTGAAAGTATTTCCCCATATTTTGGTAAAACCTGCTGCTCCTGAAACCTACCTTTGTTCCTAGTCCTGCCCTTATCAATGGCAAAAAATAAAGCCAATTCATCTTGCTTATATGAGCCCGTCTTCCTTTCCATAATAGAGATATGTCCTTCATTCTTTTCTTTAAGCTGAATAGTTCCACTGCAGAGTCTCTTAATTATTTAATGTAGTCCATCCTGAAAGAACTCATTTGTAAGGAACATAATTCTATTGAATGCAGAAAGGGAATGGCAAGGTTCTTTCAGAGAATTCCTTTTCCTGAACAAAGGTGCAATTGCCAGGAAGCACCTTCACATTTTTCTACAGCTTGTCAGGCTTCCTTATAGCACTGTTATATGTGGCAATATTATGATTGACATTAAAAAATGTGTGTATTTTTGAAAGAACTATTTCCTTTATTTTAAATAGAAAAGAACATAGCATCTCTGGGAGTAGGAAGATCAAAAATAAATTAAAAACCTTTCTTGTGATTACATTAACCAGATTGATTAGGACAAATAGGGTTTATCTATAGCTTAATAAACAAGTTATTATTTCCTCAAAATTTAGACTTACTAGGCCTAAAGGAGCATAGACGTCTTTAGACTTAGTAAGTCTAAATTTTGAGGAAATAAATTGGAAAAACTAGAGCTCAGAATGAGTAATAGTAAAGGCAAAACTAAGATTATTAAGAAAATTATCAGAATTTCCTATGTGATTTTTTTTTTAAACAACTTCCCCTGGCTTATATTGTACATGGGTTTCAGTTATCTTACAGCTCTTTAATTATTTTTTAAAGTAGGATAACATGTTATCTTCCTTCTCTCTGTCTCTATCAAGGGTTTGTTATTTGAGCATTACAGTTACACACCACCACTATCTGGTTGTACCATGACTGATATATCAGTTAATTGGAAAAGTGAACAAAACTCTTTAAACTCAACCTATACAATTAAGATGATGAAGTGGCAGCAATCATTGTGCTCTTTTACTTACCTGTGTGATTTGTTATACTCTGTGTTTATTTAGAATGTAAATAACGCGCAGTTAGAGTAATAGATGCAGATGATTGAACATCCTTAGACATCTGGAGAAGCAGCACTGGCAAGATTCTCTCTGAAAATTTCTGAAAATCTTTTTGTTGCAACCTGAGAAGGCATAGACATAACTGAAAGCCTAATAGTAAGGCCAAATTCAATCAAGTTGAAAATGCTTTACACCATCACTGATGATGTTGCGTCTTCCCCACCCAGCTCAACATTGAGATTTTTTTTTTTTTTTGATATGTAGAATTTATTTGTTCCAGAATTTTCCTTTCAATTCATCAAATCATTACATAATTAACTTTTTTTTTCTTTTGGATTTCTTGACTCTCAAATGATTTTACTCTTTTTAGAGAGCTACAGCCACAGTTTTCTTAAATATAGGGATTTTTGAGGTATCATATTTTGCTGATGGTAAGTTTATAGTATTCCTAAGCAGCTTATCTCATGCAGTTTTCTCTATACTGAATATGGTTCAGATGAAAATTAACCTGCGTGACAGTGTTGTCATCTGGAATGACTGCCTCTTACCCTAGAAAACAGTCAGTCCAAGGTTGAGAACACATCTGAGAAACTGTGCCTATTTTGAGAAATACCAAGAAATTTTTATTCACTGGAACAGCTGCCAGGAAACTTGTTGGTCATAGACCCGTGCCTTAGTTGGGCATTTTTTTCAGAAGTAGAGAAAGGCAAAACTAGAGTCACCGAGGGATTGGAAGGATGAAAGACATGTAGTTGGAAGCTGGGCACTGTGGAAGACCAAAACACTCTTCAAACGTTCTGCTTTCAAGAATAAACCCATTCCCTAGGAGCATGAGACAGAGTACGAAGAGCCGTGATTTTCAGCTAAGACCTAACATTTATCTTACAGTTTGATTTTGTTGTGAATATTATCTCAGAATTATGCAGGGAGGGTCCATCGATAGGGGACACCAAAAAGGTCTGTCAGAGTCAAGCTGACTTTATCTTAGTCATGCTGAAAAGTAGGTGGCAGTCAATCAAAATGGCAATCACTGAACAAGACAAGAGTTCACTGGAGAGAAGGGTAAATGGGAAGGACACTCCCTGCATTCTTGAGGCCTATGTAGATCAGCAAATGACTCTGGGTTGGTTTCCACAGTTGTAAAACAATGGGATTGAACAATATTGTTTCTTCACTTCCTTCCTGCTCTAAGATTGTACGAAAGTATGATTCAACGACATATATTGCGTAAAATTGGTTACTCCTGAAGTGCATGGAGTAAAATTGTTCGCATAGAATATCGTGAATTCAGTTAGGTTGTGACATGGGTCATAGACTCCACAGTCTGTGCGCCCTCAATATATTACTCTGACAACCCCATGTCCTTTCATTCTAAGCTCATATCCTTACACATTTTTTTCTCTACTCCTGAGCAAAATATACATTCATGTTCTTAAGTGCAAGTACTTCATGAGGAAGCTAACATTTAAATTGTTCCTACTATATGCCAGGTATCTGATATGTCATCTTTATAGCACTATTTGAAGTTTGGTACTAATATTTCCATTTTTCAAGTGATGAAATTAAGGCTCAGAGAGATAGTAAGTTGCCCAAGTCATCGTGACTTATAAATAATGGATCTTAGATTTGAACACAAATATCTCTAAATCCAAACTTCATGATTTTTCTACTGTATTTCATTTGCTCACTTCCAAAGTCTATACAAAAATATTTGTTAAATATGCATGTACTGAAATACAGGTATCTACTATATCTATATATACAGCGATAGCTATCAAAAGGAGAGAGGTCATCTAAATCTTTGATAAAAGTATGTCAAAATGGAACCCTGCCGGAAGGACTTCATTTTTAATAGAAATCAGAGCATTAGCTGAAGCCACGAAGTTCTAAGATTAAAATGTAGCTGTGAATCGGGGAGGATTCAGAGTGGTCTTTATGTATATGCTATAGGTGATCATGTGTGAATTTGACCTATGGCAAGAAGAATTTTTTTTTTTTTAAGTTCTCCCAGGTTATCCTTGTGTTGGGGTGGAGGGCAGAATAAAGAAATGAATGTCTTGCTGGTTCTTCCAAGTTGTGTGAGGATAATATCACCCAGGGATGATATGCTAGATAAAGACCCAGGATCTTTATCACTTTTTTACGTTTAGTTTTGTTACTGTTGCTTAAATTTCTAGTCCGTTTTGACAGCATTAGAACCTTTAAAAGGAACTCGTAACGTTTTCTTTTTCCTTTTCCTGAAATGTGTGGATGGGAGGATTTCGCCTCAAGAGGTGGAAAGAAGAGCTCAGTGCGAACACACATTCATTTATTCATTTAGCAAACATCCATTGAGTGCCTAGGACCTTTACAGTATTCTGCCAAGAGCTGTGCAGGATAGGAATGAAAAAGGGATGACCTTTGCTTTGGCTATGTACACCAGAAAAAGGAGCAGAGGCTGGAGGACTCTTGCCAAGAAGCTATTTAGTGGTTCTCTGAGAGCCTTATCTCTATCTAGGCTGGAGTTTAACTCAGACCTTTTTTAAAATTCTGTTTATTTACCTCTAAAATTAAAATAAATATATATTAAGAATAAGGAGGTGGCGTGGAGCTTTTACTGAAATGTATTTCAATTTGAGTATTGACCGTTATAGTGATGGATACAGTTGATCCATCACAACCACCATTTCAAAGGAAGGTGGGGAAATCCTTTGACCTTGTGTGGAAAATAACTTAGGAAATTTTGGTCTGACGGTTGTGAGAGAGTTAAGAAAGTCAATCATTTTGTAACTAGGCACAGCAATCTTGTATGAACCATGTCAGGATGTTGTCTGCATGCCGTCTTTGCTGATCACAGTAATCAGGTCATAAGAGAAAGGGAAGTAATAGAGTGTCTCTTAGCAACCAACCCCAGGAAAAAGAAAATTACTCAAACCCAGCCATCTAGCTAGAGAAGTAGAAAGAAAAAAAATATTCTCATCGTCTGCTGAAAGAACTCAGGGATGAGAGAGAGAGAGAGAAAGTGAGAGAGAGAGAGGAGAAAGAAGAGAGAGAAGGAGGGAGAAAGAAGAAAGGGAGAGAGAGAGAGGAGAAAATAGGAAGGAGAGAGAGAGGAGGGAGAAGCGAGGCCAGGGAGAAAGAGGAAGGTATGGAGAGACAGGAGGGAGAGAGAGAGAGAAAGAAAAGAAGGAAGGAAAAAAGCAGAAAGAAGTAAACAAAAAACTGAAACCTTTTATTTCTTTGCCTTCCTTTGTCTTGGTGTTATGTTTTTTAAAAATTTTTATTTCAGAAAGAGAGAAAGAGGCAAAGAGTGGGTGAGGACAAAAGAAACCCTGTCTCCTAAAACAGGAACTTGATGGTCCACATCATGAGAGAAAGCGGGGAGGACAAATGGTAGTATGACTTTTGTCCCGTGTTTCTCATTGTTTCCAGTTGCAATCTGGATTACTCTTCAGAAGTAGTCGGAAGATTAAGTCTGCAGGTGCTGTGATCAGTGTTCTAAGACCTGTTTTTGAATTCCCTGCTTGTTAATTGTGTAACAGTCAGTTGTACAGCTCACTGCAGACTTTATAGTAATGACTTTCAAACTTTGGTTTTTTCTGACATAAATAGCAGTAAGAAATACATATTACATTGACAAGAGTGTATAGATGTACATGTCAATGTAATATTTATTGTCAGTGTAATATTTATTATGTTAAGTGAAATTTTCATATATATATTTTTTTCATATAGAGGCCCTTTATGTGATGCATACTAGTGTTTTCTATTCAATTTCATTACAAAAATTCTTTGGGAGCCCCGCTGAATTGATTGTATGACCCTAATGAGTTACTTCCTTCCATTTGAAAACACCAGTCCAGGATCAGCACTGGCCTTACGTTTTGATTTTGCTAGAGTGGAGCCAAGCAGCAAGTTCAGTCTTGGTGAAGAGTCTTTGGCCAGCACTGTGATGTTCAGAGTAAAAGCTATTTAAGCAAAATATTTTTTGTCATCTGTCAAGCAGATGTATCATAAAGAGTATGTCTTGGTTTGGAATTTAAGGGGATAAACCTGAGGCAACTCCCCTTGGACTATCCGCAGTTTAGAAAAGTGCCAGAGTGTGTTCAAGAAGCACCAGACTGGACTCACGAGACCTGGTTGCACTTGATGGGATCCTTTTCTCACTCTGAACCTGGGGTCCCTGATGGATCGAATTAGATAATGTCATAAATTCCTTCTGGCTGTAATGTCTTGGAATTTATAGCTGGATGAGGCTCCAGAAACCATCCTGTCTAATTTCTTTGTTTCCAAAATTTACTTCTAGAAAAGGAATATGATAGACTTCCTACTTTCTTTAAAGATCTGTGCTAGAAACAAGTATACGTGAAAGACTGAAGCTTAGTACATAACTTCAAACATCGCAGTGTGGTATAGGATTATACCATGCGCACATATAAACAGAATTCGAAGAAAAGACATAATTTGTTAAACACTACAGGTAGGGTAGAAGTAAAATATAAGAACTCAGAAAAATGATAATTTAATCTTACTGGGAAGATAATGGCTGAATGCTACACTAGTGTACAAGAAGGAAGGCTTTGCTATGGACTTTGAGGGAAGAAAAATATTGATAATAATAGAATGTTCCAGGTAGATTAAACGTTGTAGGTAATGAAAGAATGGAGTCTTAATTGTCTCCTTTGATTTCTGTGTTTTGACCTCATTGAACTCACAAGGGTTGACTTTTTACCAATAAATATTCCTATTATTTTATAGTTGTTTTTTCTTCCAATGTAACATGACTTTTTAATAATGATCCATTGCCCACGTTTAGTGATAAGGTGAGGTTTGATTAAAGAGTATTTGTACAGTACTACCTCCTACTTGGAGACACGTGTTTGTATAAACACAAGGTGTTATAATTTTTTTCTCTGTTGGGGAGAGGGGGAAAAAATAAGGAAACATAAATTAATACCTGTCGTCTTTTCAGGATAAATAATGCTTGAATATGTTTCTCTTTCTTTCTTTTTTCCTAATTCAGGTTTCATTTGTTTGATTTTACCTTTATAAGTTTATCAACCATGGAAATACCCCGTATTTTGGGGGATATTGGAAATAATTTCTGTGATATCACTTTCTGAAACAGACTAAGGTTTGTGTATTACATCAGTGAAGGGAAATAAGTACATAAACCAGAATTAATCTGAGGATGTTGTGTTTGTAACGTTTCTTCCATTTTGTGCCTTTCCTTGAAGCTTCAGGCACTTGCACATCTCACTCAACCTTCCAGTTCTCCATGACTTTTCTGCTGTCATAAAGAGACAAAAGGCATATGACTTTCTCCAGCTGCATTTCCTGACCTGTTTCCTTGCCATGGATTGCTTCAAAGCAACATTCCCACCATTTGAACTTCCATTCTTCCTCTGTCCCAAACCTAATATTAACAATAACAGGAGCCAATACAATTCTTCATTATAATATGGTGTTTTACATTCATAGCACACACAGTCTTTACTTTATTTGATCCTCAGAACTCATGGATGTGTAAATGGCCAGAGTTCCATTGTACAGATTACTAAAGTGAAATATCTAGAGGTAATGTCACCTAGTAGTACTAACTATAATGTTGTGATACCAATATCAGAATAACAGGGCTCCTGACTTCTGGCCCAAGGGAGATAAGGTGGATCATTTTAAGGTTTTGGCTGATATACCATTGACATGATCAGTTTTAGTACATTTTATTTTACATGAAGAAACTGAGGCTAAAAGAAATGGAGCTACTAGTGCTTAGGGGGCCAGCATCAGAACCAGATCTTTGATTCCCAGATTTAACATTTCCTAGATTCTGTGTTCTAATCGTCTCAATGCACAGTGCAGATATCACTTGAGAAACATGTTTGCATTTCATAAACAAACTCCTGTTTATTTTCAATATTTTCTATGTATAAGTAATGTTTATGTAAGCATATGTTTACTTAGGACCCAGTATCTGTTCAGTACTGTTAATTGCCTTGGGAGAAAACAACAGTAAAAATGTAAGGCCTGGGATTTCTATGCAAAAGGCTAAAAAGTGCTTTTGGTGAGATTTTAAAAATAGAAAACCAATTAGAAAATAATTAGGTGCATAGCGGTAGTCCCAGACTTGAATTTCAGCATGAATTTTGAAAAAGAATGTGTATTTTAAGGCCTACATGGGCAAAAGTAGATGGGCTTTAACCTTTGTGTAGGTATAGATTATCTGTGGGTAAAGGATGGGTAGTGGGATGGTGAGCAGGCAGAGTGGGGTTGGGGTGTGGGGTGGCACAGCCAGCTTTAATGGAGACATGTGACTCCGATGGGGGGTAAGACATGAGGTGTGTAGAGCAACAGGTTTCAGAGGTGCAGTAGGGATGATCTAGGGGATCAGAGAGGAAATGAGTAAAGACTCTGCCAACCTTTCAGCCTAGAGCCTAGAGCCGCAGTGTGAGTTAAAGATGTAAATTCCTTGGAATGAAGAACCATACCTTATTTAGCCATTTATACAGCTGCTCACCATGGTAATAATTAGAAATTAAGATGATGATCTTTGATGTGAGCAACTTTCCTAAATAACACTTGATACTGCTGATAAATGAGACTTAGGTATGATGCTTTTTCTGTAGGATTCAGGCCTAAATGGATCTAGGAGAATACTAGAGCTTCCGTTCCAAAGTACGTGCATTTGAATGATATGCTAAGTAATGCCTTGTGTATCCTTCAACAGGAAAAGTTCCTGTTATTAGGATAATTTGATATGCACTTGATGTTTACTAATATGTTTCAATCAAATCAATCCTTCTTGGATTTTTTTTTGTTCTTTGTGGACTTTTAGTTAAGTTTAAAGATATTCCGTACACTTAAATATGTACACAAATGACTTTATAACAAGAAAACAGATTTGTTTAAAAAATAAACCTACAATTCTGTCTCTCAACACATCAACTCCATTTTCTCTGTGCTCTTTTAGTTTTTGCCAATATATGTCTATAGCTTTCATTATATGTAACTAAAGATAGACATAATTTTGCATGTTTTCACTTAATATTACAGAATAAGAATTCCCCACCGTCATATTTAGCAATGGCATTATAGTTATTGAAGTAGGCACCCCAGAATTTATTGAACTATTGCCATATTACTGGTCGTATGTGTTATTTCACTGCTGTTAGTGTTTTTATGTTAGAGAACATAATGAAGGTCTTCATGGGTATAGCTTTTTGAGAAGCTAGACATGTTGAAGAAATTGGGAGCATGTTATTACTAGCTTCTATGAATTGGTACTTACTTTGCTATCCCTTTAATTAAATTCCATTCTGCAGTAAGTGTGATAACTTTGCTGAAGTACTTGGGGGCCAAAAGGACATTTGTAACTGGTTAAGTTGGAAGATATTTATTTGTATGAGATGGGTAGGGACAGGATGGACAGGCTATTTTTCTTGGCTATACCCACTGAATTTAAATAGGCAATGGAGATAAATCAATTGTGGCCCAGTTAGACTGCCTGGATATAATATCCTTTTGGACTGGATCGTGTCGTTTCCTTGAGGTCAGGATGGCTAAGCATGGTGATGGATCATAACTGAGCAAACAGACAGAGGCTGGTTAGAATGCATGACCAGTCATAGCTGTGTAACTGAGGGACTGATGATATTCCTGTGACTAATGAAACAGCCCAATCTTAGAGTAACTGTGTAATTATAATGAGAATACTAGGAAAACATTTGAAGGTGTTAATTGTGTTCCAGACACTATTCCATGCATTTCATACACACACACACACACACACACACACACACACACACACACATACACACATTTATTTAATCCTCATAATATTATGAGATAATGCTATTATTAATATTCATTTTCTGGATGAGGAAACTGAGGCCTCAATCAGTGAAATAACTTGCTCTGAGTTCCATATTAAGTAGTACTACCCAGACAACCTGGCCCCAGAGCTTACTTACACATGTAGTGACTACGCTGTTCTTCCCGTTTGTGAGGTGGTGAAACTGCGGAGGCAGGCATGGCATACCTACAGAACAGGACTAAAATCTCATAGGTTTTTGAACTTATTAGGCAGACCTAAGGTTTTTTACACTTCCCCAGGCTATAGAACAGAACTAATCTCTTAGCCTTAATGTCACTATAACCTCAAAACCAGGTGAAGAGAATTATGGTGAGCAGAGGTTAGGACACTTATTATAGTTGTTACCTCATTTATTTAGTTCTTTGTTTCTTAGAGACTAAGATTCTGGCACATAGCAGGTTCCCATTAAATACCTATTAATTTAAAGTTTAAAACAAGGAATGAATGGATAAATGAATCATTGAATGCATATGTCTATTTCTTGGAGGTCTAATCAAGTTTTCAAAACTTTGACTCACCTGTAGTTAGCGCACAGTATGTATGGTCATTCTGCTAGAGCAAAATCTTAGTGTAGGATTAAAGAACTCTGCAAACTGAAAATATGCAGGTACATGAGTTTTAAAATGTATTGGTTTGATTAATTATTGTCATTTTCTGATAAAGAAAAGGGAGTAGTCTCCCCTAAAGTTTGGTGATTAAGTCACCAGCCACCTTTTCTATTTTGGTTGTTGTGGTAATTGATGTTTCCTGGAAATTTTCCCCCTGTTCTATTAATAATGTCAAAGGGGGTTACAGCCATGACTCACTCCAGGAAGTCAACCATCATTCGCTTCCTCAATCTCACCAAACAGTCCCCATGTACAAAATCAACGACTTCTGCAAACTAGTTACTTTACAGCTCTCAAGAAAGTTCTAGAATATACAGCTTTTGTGTTTCGCTCTGTGCTTCCTGCCATGGCAGAGAGTAAAACAAACCTTCATGTTTTGCTTCTTGGTAGTCTTGAGATAATTGACCAGTTAGGTAACTGGTGTAGTCTCACTCAAGAGAAATCCCGCTTGCTGTCTAACAAAAGTCCCTTGGCACTCAGATTTGCAAAGTTAACCTGGGGGACGGTTCGTGAACTCTAGTGGAGTCTATACTTCTTAATGGTGTATAACTGGCTTTATGTTTCTGTATTCATTATTTTGCTCACTGTTTAATTAAATAATGAATGCTTTAACCTGTTCAACACATAACTCCGTATGTCTTAGCAGTGCTGTGTAGTAGACACCATCACAGGCACTGAGGATGCGGTATAGACATGGTAGCTGCCCTTGGGAACCTTCTATCCTGGTTATTGTTCACTATATTACCAAGTTAACCACAGGGAAAACAAGTTCAGAGAATACACAGGCTGTGGGCTTGTCCTAAAGGAATCAGTCTGTAACCAACATGTCTAAAGTTGTTCAGGATAAGATTATTCCACTTAATTCTGTAATTTATTTTGTCTGGAATTTATCTCATCTGTGCCCCCACCCTCACTCATATACATAAACACAGAGATGGAACTTAACTGTGCATTCTCGTGGTACTTAAAATTTTGTACCTTAGATTACCAAAATTTTTGTTCATGTCTTAGCTTCTCTGCAAGTTCTTTGGTTAAAACCAATGTGTGACACATCTCTGCCTCAGAAATGTCTTCCTTTCTACCTTTCCCCTTCCCCAGCCTTCCTAGTCTCCTAGCACAGTGCCAGATAAATGACAGCTGTTTAATATGTTTGGTAAATGCTAGCTCTGTGTGATCGTAGAAAAGTTAATGAACTTTACTGATTTTCAGCGTCCTCTTTCGTAAAAAAGAGAATAATAACCGTTTCTACTTCCTAGGTTGTTGTCAAAGTTAAGTATTATATTTAAAGGTTTTTTTTTTTTAGTGGTGACTAGCACTTAGTAAGCACTTACTGAATGTTATCATTAATAAATTATCTTACTGCTACTTATAAAGCAGTAGCATTTCCTTCTAGGATTTTCTTGTAGTCCTTCATGATTGATAGAGAAGAGACATGCAGTCTAGGATTTCACATCAACTTTTTAAATATAGGAAACCAGATGTAAATATGCTGCTTTGGTTATTTACATCTCACATTCTTGCATGATTGCTGACAAAACATTAGGTAAAAATTATGCTACTCTTTCCCTGAGATGTCAATTGATGGTCACATTAAAGTCACAAGATTTTTCCTGATACTTATTGCTGGTACCAATTTTACCATAGGTTATGTTAATTAGTATCATCACTCAGTGGTGCAGTTTGACCTTTGGGCTTTGATTCCAGTCCTTTGTTTATTCTGACTGTGAATGGAGGAGTCAGGCAGAATGACCTTTACATATCTTTACCTCCTTCTCCTGTCTTCTGCTGGCATAGAAAACTTTGCATAAAGAAGGGCAGCAGAGTAACTGCAAAATTGCTGTGATTATAAAGAAAATTGTATTATAATGAGAAATCTAGTGTACTCTCTCTCTCTCCCCCTTAATATGTGTGAATATGTGTGAGTCCATGTGTGTATGTGTGTATGCCTACATACATCAGATATTTGGATTGGTTTCTTTTTGTTTATAAAAAATATTCACTTTTCAAAATGTATTTGTACTATGCTATCATTGAATTCTTACATATCAACCCTTTGTGGTTGACATTGCAGAGATGATGAGCTCCGTTTTATACAGATGGGGAAGTTTTATCCCAACAACTAGTGTGTTCTAGATCCAGTACTGATTCCAGATTTTCAAAGTCCTATGGCAGTGATCTTCACCATGCTTTGTGTGTCTGTGTGCATATGTGTTTCTCAGAATATGTTAGAAGATAATTTGCAAGCAAGGATTGGTTAAAATAGAATGTTTACGTATTCTTGTGTAGTGTTGCTTACGTTTTAAATAAAAATAAAACTGCATTGGATGTGCATTTGTCATTAATTAGAGGCCTTCACACCCCTCTTCTTACTTATTTCACAGTTGCCTCTATTTTCTGATTACTAGTCCCTAGAAGGTACAGTGTCAGAGTTGAAATGATGTTGTCAAATCCCCCTAAAGTTTTCCATTCTAATACTCATCTCATTACAGTTTCTTTTCTTTTCTTTTTTTTTATGAGACAGAATCTTGCTCTGTCGCCCAGCCTGGAGTACCGTGGCACGATCTCGGCTCACTGCAAGCTCTGCCTTCCGGGTTCACGCCATTCTTTCGCCTCAGCCTCCCGTGTAACTGGGACTATAGGCTCTTGCCACCATGCCCGGCTAATTTTGTTTTTGTATTTTCAGTAGAGATGGGATTTCACTGTGTTATCCAGGATGGTCTCCATCTCCTGACCTCATGATCCGCCTGCCTCGGCCTCCCAAAGTTCTGGGATTACAGGCGTGAGCCACCGCGCCCAGCCGTGATACTCCTTATAGTTTCTAATTGCGTATGTGTGTAATAAGAACACATAACTTCCTCACAGACTCAGCTGTACACTCTACAGTGGCATCGTTGTATCTTAGGGGTCTAGCCTAATGCCTGGCAGCAATAGGTGCTTAGCAATAACTATTGAATGAATGAATGAAAAAATGAATAAGTGAATTCAACAGAACTTTTATTTATTTATTTTTATTATTATACTTTAAGTTCTAGGGTCCATGTGGATAATGTGCAGGTTTGTTACGTAGGTATACATGTGCCATGTTGGTGTGCTGCGTCATTTACATGAGGTATTTCTCCTAACACTATCCCTCCCCCAGCCCCCACCCCACAACAGGCCCCACTGTGTGATGTTCCCCTCCCTGTATCCATGTGTACTCATTGTTCAACTCCCACTTATGAGTGAGAACATGCGGTCAACACAGCTTTTAAAATCCAGAATGTCAGTACTAAAAGGAGCCTTTTAAGTATTAGAATTCAACTTAATGAAATGTTGCTACATATTTCCTCTGTTCTCGTCACTGACATAGCTGCTTTGGAACATCTATATCTGATATTTAGATAGTAGATGGCTTGTTGCAAACACTTACATTGCTCACGTAGTAACGTGAACCAACAGATTGGTGGCCTGGGCAGCAACATATTTTCTATAATCTGTAGCATGAAGCCAAGTGAGGTGTGACCGTGGTATTTCCTGAAGTAGCTTTCTTTTGCTTTTCTGTTTCGATTATTATGTGACCGTGGGTTTAATTCATACCATCACTGTGAAGAATTTTCAAAACTTAAGAGTCAAGCTCTGTTTATACATTTTTAATGTAAACCTTTAATTACAGTCACTCTTTGGGCCCAGTGATTTTACAGTTACCTGTCAGATTGAGGGGTTTCGTCCTGAGAACGTCAGCTGGCTCTGTGAAGGAAGAGCGAAGCAGAGCAGATATGTGAGTCACCCAGAGGAGTGCTGGTTGAGTCCAGGAACCCTTTTGTTGAAGAACACATTGAAAGAGTTTATTGTGTCTATTTGTAAAACCATTTTGGAGATGATAAAAAGCACTCTAAGACATACAAATTGTTCTTCTGTGTTCAAAGGCAGGATAGAGGCATGTGGACGGGTTGATGAAGGGATCATTGTGGTTTTTTCTCTCAGAACTTGATTTTCATTACTTGAACTTTGTCATCTATGCTTTTATTACCAACACCTATATAATATATATACACACACACACACACACACACACACACACACTGTATACACATAATACTTGCAAAAAAGAGAAGACACTGTTTTCAGACGGAGATTCTATTAAGTGTTCATTTACCACAATCTACAACAACAAAAATGACAATTCCTGCTTGCCATTGAAAATAATGCAATTGAAAAAAGGGGCAGAGGCAAGTTGTTGCCTGCATACCTTCAATTTGATGCCATATTCTAGAGTGAAAACGTATTGGCTTGGTTTTGAGGCCTGACTTCATCACGTGAAGGCTCTGTGGCATGGAAGGGATATATTATCCTACTGAACCTCAGTTTCTCCATTTATCAAATAGAGATGGAAAGTATTGGCTTGCATTTATTTCTCCTTCAAGTGACATATTGTGTAGAAGTGTATTGTAAGTTGTAAGTGCTTAACAAACATGAAGGGCTGTTATGATCTCACTTTCTGGGCTAAGGAGAAAATGGTGGGATGAGTTTCCTGTCCCTTTCTTTGTGGTTTTGACTCCAGTAGCTTCCAAACTACTTTTGCTAAAGTTTCCTAATTAGCAATGCTGAATCTCACGTTGTGTCAATCTTCCCCAGTCCTTAAGGTGGAAACAAGTGTTCCAGTTATAGCTATACCATGTGCCTGACAGGAAAGAATCGTGTTGCCATCAGAACCTTAATTTATCAATCTCAGTGGCTTAAAATTTTGAATTTATAAGCTTAATATTATTCATTGACAAAGTACTTTTCATCCCTTAGCTTTCCTCCAGGGAACAAAAGGAAATAGTACACACTAGCTCTTCTCACAAGCTCTCATTCAGCAAAGGATGGTGTGCCCTTAATTTTGTTAGCATGTGTATAAAGAATGTACTTTTAGTAGAGATGCTTCACTTTGCAAATATGGTGTATAATTTTCAAATACGCCTTTGAATCTGCCTCAAACCTGCTCAGAAACTGTGTTTTTCCTCATTTCATTAAAATGTTCCAACCTGGAAAATTTCTCTTTACAATTCAGATATTTTTCACTTCTTGGGAAGGGAATAACTAAATAATTTCAATACTTTAAACTACAAAGATGATGTATTTTTGTTCTGCACAGCACTGATATGGTGGAGCTGTATTCTTTTTCTAATAATACAAATAATATAGGTCCATGAAGGTTTGTATGATTGCCTGTATATGTTAAGAGGATAAGAAGTATAAAAGTAAATTTTGAGAAATTATAAGTATGAACCAAAAAGCCTTATACCTTTAGCAATGCCTTTAAATCTGGCACTTGAAAGCAAAAAGTTATGCCTGACTCGTTGATTGCATATTAAATAGGAAAACATATTTGTTATACTTGAACTAGATTGTTCTCAGGATTTTGTGAAAGAAAATATACAAACCTGAATTTATTATAGAAAATAAAAATGACCCTAGAAGAAAACCTAGGCAATACCATTCAGGACATAGGCATGGGCAAAGACTTTGTGACTAAAACACCAAAAGCAATGGCAACAAAAGCCAAAATTGACAAATGGGATCTAATTAAACTAAAGAGCTTCTACACAGCAAAAGAAACTATCATCAGAGTGAATAGGCAACCTACAGAATGGGAGAAAATTTTTGCAATCTAGTCATCTGACAAAGGGCTAATATTCAGAATCTACAAAGAACTTAAACAAATTTACAAGAAAAAAACAACCCCATCAAAAAGTGGGCAAACGATATGAACAGGCATTTCTCAGAGGAAGATATTTGTGTGGCCAAAAACATATGGAAAAAACCTCATCATCACTGGTCATTAGAGCAATGCAAATCAAAACCACAATGAGATACCATCTCACCCCAGTTAGAATGGTGATCATTAAAACCTCAGGAAACAACAGATGCTGGGAAGGATGTGGAGAAATAGGAATGCTTTTACACTGTTGGTGGGAGTATAAATTAGTTCAACCATTGTAGAAGACAGTGTGGCGATTCTTCAAGGATCTACAACCAGAAATACCATTTGACCCAACAATCCCATTACTGGGTATAACGGATTATAAACTATGCTACTATAAAGACACATGCAAACACATATGTTTATTGCAGCACTGTTCACAATAGCAAATAATTGGAACCAACCAAAATGCCCATCAATGGTAGACGGGATAAAGAAAGTATGGCACATATACACCATGGGATACTATGCAGCTATAAAAAAGGATGAGTTCATGCCCTTTGCAGGGACATGGATGAAGCTGGAAACCATCATTCTCAGCAAACTAACACAGGAACAGAAAACCAAACATTGAATGCTGTCACTCATAAGTGGGAGCTGAACAATGAGAACACATGGACACAGGGAGAGTAACATCACACACCGGGGCCTGTCGGGGGGTGGGGGTATAGGGGAGGGATAGCATTAGGAGAAATACCTCATGCAGATGATAGGTTGATGGGTGCAGCAAACCAACATGGCACGTGTATACCTATGTAGCAAACCTGCACGTTCTGCACATGTATCCCAGAACTTAAGGTGTAATTTTTTTTTTTTTTTTAAAGTAAAAAATACATTGATTCATTCATTCATTCAAGCAATGTTTGGGAACTCATGATGTGCCGGGCACTGTTATAGGACCAGGAATAAGCAATGACCAAAGTATTTGCTCTCCTGATAGATTACAAACCAACAAATATACAATAGCTCACAGGCACACAGAGCCACATATCCCCAACATACGCAGCAGGGTAACGAAATAAAGAATTCCTGGTCATTTTTTGTGATACAGGACAGATGTAATGGTTTCCTCTCAGTTTCATCATTTTAAAGGTTTCTCTTCTTAGAATAAATTATTGTATTTGTTTCTTCCATATGCCGTTTAACAGGGAGGGGAAGTTTTCTGTCACTTTTGCACCCACTGTTTTTCTTTTTCAGTAAGAGCTTTCTCATAGCCTGCTTGAAGGCAGCGGTCTTGTCACATGTGTTTTATGCATAATAATTTCAGGAGAGTCTCGTCCACAATGCTTGGTTGATTACGGCTTGTGGGACACCACTTAAATGACTAGAAACAGCTCTCTTTAGTAAACACACTGGTGTTGTCCATCATTTTAAGAGAGCCCAGCTTCATTTTGCCACTCCAGTCTCACACGGCCTAGAAGAACCAGTGAAAGTAGCAGGTGGTGTTTGACTTTCAGTTTTTCTGAAATGTGTCTCTTTCTGCCACTCTCCAGACTCTGTGCCAGTCAGGCTCTCAAGGTCAAAACATCATGAAATTGACCATAGATTATCTCAGCCTTTTCTTTTTAAAAGTGTCGTTTAAAAGTGGTTACTGTGTATGTCATTTAACTTCTCTATCTTTAGTTTCTGAAGTGACTGGTTTTACATTGCCATCAAAATGTTCCTGTGGGTTTTTATTTTTCTTTGTTTTTATTTATTTGTAAACAATCTACTTTTCTAAACTTATTTCTCCAAGTTTCCTTAATTTTTCACGGGCTGATGAAAATGTTTGGCTCATTGCAAAGCTTGTCAGTTTCTCTTTGTGGCATTGCCTTCTTTGTTGTTCTCCAAGTTCCCACTCAGCTTCTGCCTTCTTCAAAAAACCCTTTGGTTTCTAACATCTATGTTTTCAACATGGCAATGGAGCGAGTTGTCCAGGGAATGATTGGACAGTGACCGTTTTCATGGATTTCTTTTGCCTTTTCTCCATGTCCTTTTTTAGCTTTAAGCCTCATTTGTAAGCTTTCTAGAAATGTGGATTCTATTATAGAACTTCTGTTTTTCTCATTTTTGTAGTTGCTTTCTCAAGAGCAGGTGCTGGTGACCTCAGGACAAGTGAGAGACGAGATGGTGTCTCTCCTTTAGCAGTGGGCTTAATTAAGGAGGTTTTTTGAAGTATAATGGGCTTCAAAAAGTCTGACACGTGAGTTGTGGCCTGCATAGTCTAACTCTGATTCCTTTGGATAGAGAACCTTAGAAAGCCTTGAGAAAAACCTCAGAGATCATCTATGCAATCAATTCTGGCTTTACCTGGAGGGAGTTTTAAAAAACACAAATGCCAGGGCTTCAGCTTGAGAGCCTCTGATTTCATTGTTTCACAGTGGGTCTGCACATCAGTAGTTTATAGAAGTTTCCCGTTTGATTTTGTGAAACCAAGGTTGAGAATCACTTGATTTTACCGGGCGTATATAAGGTCCAAAGCAAAAGTGACTCTCGGCCGGGCGCGGTGCCTCACGCCTGAAATCCCAGCACTTTGGGAGGCTGAGGTGGGTGGATCATGAGGTCAGGAGATTGAGACCAGCCTGCCCAACTGTCTTTACAAAATTTAGTCAGGCGTGGTGGCACATGCCTGTAATCCCAGCTACTCAGGAGGCTGAGGCAGGAGAATTGCTTGAAACCAGGAAGTGGAGGTTGCAGTGAGCAGAGATTGCACCATGGCAGTCCAGCCTGGGAGACAGAGTGAGACTGTCTCAAAAAAAAAAAAAAAGAAAAAAAAAAATGAGCCTGTCATGGTGGCCTGTAATCCCAGCTACTGCGGAGGCTGAAGTAGGAGAAACGCTTAAAACCCAGGAAGTGGAGGTTGCAGTTAGCTGAGATCGTGCCACTGCACTCCAGACTGGGTGACAGAGCAAGACTCCATCTCAGAAGGAAAAAAAAAAAAGTGACTGTCCGGTCTTCTATAGCAGTATGGCTATAGAGTAGGTACAAGAACATATGCCTCCTCGGTTACAATAGTGCTATTTCTATTTCGTTTACTATCATTTACTCTCATTTGATGGTGTCGAATTATCTACCGCTGTACTGGGGCCAGAGTGGATTCCCAAGCCTGAACCACATAGAAGAGCAGATTGGAGGTTGTTTTCAAACTATTCAACGTTATCAGTGGGTTGCATTTGTAAGCTGTCAACTCAAAATATAAAGATAATTTTTATATCAGGCTCTATATTGAATTCTAAAAAGAGGGTCATAGGATTTGGATCTTTAAGGCTCTGTAATTCAAAATTTGGCATGTTCATTAGGACTATTTGTGTTATGTTGTAAAACAATTGTACTTGTTGGCAGACGTCTTGGGTTCAAGTTATGATTTTGCATTTATGAGGTTTGGGAACGTGGACAAACTCCTTTTTGAGTTTTCCTTCACCCTGTCTTTATAATGGAGATAATATTCTCATTTCCCTGGGTTGTTAGGAAGGTTACCCGAGATGACTTGTGCAAAAGCTAACATATGATAGATACTCAATAAATGTTAATTAATTCTGAAGTATGGTAAGTGTATCTAACATTTGCTGTAGCAAACCAGGTGGGGCTAAATATGGGGACCAATCAGAAAGATGATCTCTCTCAGTTTTGCCTGTGACACTCAACAGGACTTGGGTAGGAGACTGCGGACAAATCTCACCTACTGACATTTGTGTGACCTGTGCTAGAAATGAAAGGAACCAAGTAAGCCTGTATATACGGCAAATGCTAGTCCTCTCCCAAACAACATTTGTAAAGAAAATGCATTTTGCACTATTTCTTAGTGTATCTGAGGCTTTTTATGTTCGTAAAAATCTTAGTGAGTTCTTGAAACATGCTTTTCTGAAAAACTTTGGAATTTACCTGGTTTAGAATTAGAATTAGAAACATGTCTTTTTTAACTGTATTCTACCTTCTTAAATCTTTTGCCTTCTGCAGCAACACGGAACAGCTCTAATACTTTTTCCACTTGAGAGCCTTTCGTAGTCAGAGATTACAGTAAAATAGCAAAAAATAGAAAGTGACACACTAGTCAAGGTTGGTTTATTGTGTGGTAGGAAATCCAAAAGACGTTGGAAGCAACCACAATAGCTCTGAGGTCCTTGGAACTAGGAGTTTTGAAACTTTTACTTTATTGCACGTCTGTTGATATGATTCCATAAATATTTCTGCTCTTTCTCCCTTATGTATACCAGATCCACTGGGCTGAGTTAAATATAAGACCCCAAGCATGGTCAGTTCTTATTAATAGTCCTTGAAGAGGCTCTCTCTTGTTTTCGATTGACTTTCTTTTTCTTTTCTTTTCTTTTTTCCTTTTTTTTTTTTTTTTGCCTCATCCTTTCTCCATCTTCCACTTTCCCTTCCACCTCATAGAATCCTAATGGGCTTGGAATAGCACTTATAAATGCATGAATATTTAGAAATATATACTATTGTTTTCATTTCCACAATGATCATGCCTAACATTTATCAGCCACTTCCCATATGCTAGGCTCTCTTTCAAGTCCTTTAAATGTAATAACTATAATAATCCTCACAACAAACTCCATGAGACAGGGACTGTTATCTAGTGTGTTTTATGATTAGAAAACTGAGACACAAAGAAAGTAACTTTCCTAAGGTCACATACCTGGTGAGTCAATAATTAAGCCAAGATTTAAAACCAGGCAATCTGACTGTACATCTCACTCTTGGCTCCTTTGTCCTTGTGCCTTTAGATCATGGTACTGTGCTATCCATCTGATCTTATTTCTTACCCTTTTTACTACTGCTGTTGCTCAGCATAGTCTTCCCCTTCCAAAAATAAGTAACATTTATATTATCATTATTATTTTGAGACAGAGTCTCATTCTGTCACCCAGGCTGGAGTGCAGTGGCATGATCTCAGCTCACTGCAACCTCTGCCTCCAAGGTTCAAGCAATTCTCCTGCTTCAGCCTCCTGAGTAGCTAGGATCACAGGCACACACCACCACACCCAGTTAATTTTTGTATTTTGGGTAGAGACAGGGTTTCACCATGTTGGTCAGGCTGGTCTTGAACTCCTGACCTCGTGATCTGCCTGCCTCGGCCTCCCAAAATGCTGGGATTACAGGTGTGAGCTACCACGCCCAACCTGTATTACTAATTATAATACATAGATAACATTTGTAAATGTTTTATGTCACACATTATTTGTATGAGATAGATTTTTAATTTGATTAGCGCTAAGACGTTGGTATTAGTTTTTCCCACAGACGAGAAAACAATCACATACCTTTGCAAACAATACAGATATGTGTGAAATATGCTCAGTGAGCAGGCATAGAATTGTCAGGACCCTTACACTGTCTCCAATATATACCCTGCCCATAGATTAGGAACTATTACTCTACTATTGCTCATGAGTTTAAACAGTTATGTGAATTCACATTTATCTATATGATCAGCATAATCTTTCAAAAATCGATTTACAGGCCTGGTGTGGTGGCTCACACCTGTAATCCTAGCACTTTGGGAGGCTGAGGTGGGTGGATCATTTGAGGTCAGGAGTTCGAGACCAGCCTGATCAACATGGTGAAACTCTTTCTCTACTAAAAATACAAAAATTAGCTGGGCATGGTGGCAAGCACCTGTAATCCCAGCTACTTGGGAGGCTGAGGCAGGAGAATTGCTTGAACCGGAGAGGCAGAGGTTGCAGTGAGCCGAGATCACACCACTGCACTATAGCTTGGGTGACAGAGTGAGACTCTGTCTCAAAAAAAAAAAAAAAAATCTATTTACATTGCAGCTCCTTTAGGAAGTTTACTACTTGTAATACTATAAAGTCTTCTAGAGTGTGCATCCATTGTATTTCACTGATTCGTTTCGTTAGTGATACACCTCGAAGTGAAGTAGTCGTGCACCTCCAACTCTTGGCTCCCACAAGCGTACTGTCATGAACGTTTTGTATACGTGTTCTTTTTTTTTTTTTTTTTTGAGACGGAGTCTCGCTCTGTCGCCCAGGCTGGAGTGCAGTGGCCAGATCTCAGCTCACTGCAAGCTCCGCCTCCCGGGCTCACGCCATTCTCCTGCCTCGAGACTCCCGAGTAGCTGGGACTACAGGCGCCCGCCACCTCGCCCGGCTAGATTTTTGTATTTTTTAGCAGAGACGGGGTTTCACCGGGTTAGCCAGGATGGTCTTGATCTCCTGACCTCGTGATCCGCCCGTCTCGGCCTCCCAAAGTGCTGGGATTACAGGCTTGAGCCACCGCGCCCGGCCATACGTGTTCTTAATGATTGGCAGAAGTTAGCTCAGGATTTGTGGCTATGGGAAGGGTGCTTGATCACAGTGCATTTTAATATCGAGTTTCATTAAGCTCTGCAGTTTTTTGGTTTGTTTGTTTTTTTAATCATAAAGGCTACACTAGGGTTCCTTTCCCCTAGTAAAGCATTAGGATTCTCGTTTTCTTCATGCCGTCACCAGCACGGGGTATCGCATGACTTTTTTGCTAATGTGATGGGTATAGAACTACTAATGCCTCCTGGTTTCTCCTTCTTTTCCATACATAGTAAGCAGATTCATCTCTCAAAATCACTGGGAAGAAAAGTGATTTGTTTCATAAGTGTTACGTGTCCATTTCTGGTCATGGCTGTCTCTGGGACTGTGGTCATAGAGAGGCATACTGGCTATTCAGCAGGGTGTTTGAGTGGGAAAAAAAAATCTCTTGAAGATGTGATGTTGTCAAGGAAGGCCATTTTACTGATGTTACTTAAGCGTCCTTCTTTCATTCCTTCATGTTTTTCAATATTTATTGTGTGGCAATCGCATTGTAGAAACTTTTCTAGCTACTTGGGAATAAAGTTGTGAACAAAATAGACATGGCCTTTAGTTTCTTTGGAACCCTTAGTCTGGTCAAGAGAACAGGCATTAATCAAAATACTCAAGCAAACATGTAATTAGAAACCATCGTGAGTACTATGAAGGGAAAGGAGAAGCGCTCTGGTTTATAATAGGGGTAGATGATCTGTGTATGCTTATTTGATGCAAGTGTCTTTGGGGGATTCTATAAGACAAAAAATTTAGAGGATAAGGTAAAGTAGTCGGAGGAATATTTAGACAGAGAATAATGTGTGCAGGGATCCAGAGGCAAGAGGGAATGTGGCATCTTCAAGGGATAGTGAAACCAGAGTTGTTTTGAGGACTTTAATTCATTTATTCAACATATTTTTATTGAGTGCTTACTGTGGTCTAGAATATGACCGTGAACAAGACAGAACACGATGAGATGTATGAGATGAGGCTGAAAAAATAGGTAAGGGGCTCGCCTTATTGTACACTCATCTCCCTGGGTTTGCTTTTTGTTTTTTCAAAGAGAAACAGCCATACTTAACAATCTGGTTTCAGATTCTTTTAACCTTCTGTCTGCCTTTCTCTGAAGGTGCTACAGTTTGTTTGACACCCTGATCTTCAAGAGGGGCCAGTAGGACTAAGTATAAAATTTTTAAGTCTTCCCATGAAGAAGTGTGTTGTTAACCTTAATTAAGTTTCCTCACTGTTATCAATGAATATCCCTCTGTATCCTTCTCTTTCACCAGCTGAGCTTTATATTATGTGTTGTTCAAGGGCAGATAGTCTGTGAAGAATTGCTTTAAAACTGATAGCGTGTGGGCTCTGAGCATGTTGTCTGGCTGACTGACCCCCACCCCCTTCTTGTTTCCTTTTTCCCCAGAAAAGCTTCACTTACTGCATGACAGATCAGGCTGTTGTTTGCTCATTCGATATTGTCAGCTAAGATGCTTCACAATTCCTTAAGAATTTGTTATTGTTGTTGTTGTTGCTGAGGGATGTTAGAGTCCCCTTCTTCTCATTTAAGTGACATGTATTGAAAAGGAAAAATGACAAATAAGAAAGGGCCTGGGACAGTTTCCTCCACTCCTGACTTGCAGACCTTAGAACTTAATGCTTTCCGTTCAGTACTTCTGCCCCCCTAACCTTAAAGTTTTGAGAGAAGAATGACTGGTGTGGAGAGGATGCTTGTTTACTGGCTTCTACTTAATTTTTGAGGACTGAAGTGGCCATCTCATATAAAGCAAGTAGTTCACATCCTGGGACTGAAACTACAACCTAGTTTCTCCTTGTCTTGTTTCGATGGAGTTATTCTGCATCCTGTGAAGAATCTCTGTTTTGTCATATTGTATTCCCTCTTTAAATCTTTTAGATCTCTGTCTCATACTATTTTGCCCCTGATGCTGTTTCTTTCTTTATTTTCAGCTTCAGATTCACCTCCTAAGTTGTCAGTCCACATACCCATACATGACCATGGTTCTTACTGGCATGAAGTAGCAGCCAAAAAGGAGATTGTAGCTGGTTGTCTGAGATTCCTTCTTAAGTGGACCAGTGGACCAACCTTTCTTGGGTTCTTTGGTTTTATCTCTTGCTTTTCCTACTGAATGTTTATGATACTTCCTGGTCATGTCATTTCTCTTTGACTCTTTCTTCCATCCTTAGGTTCCGGATTCATACAGGCATGAATCTTCTTCCCCATCTTTGCCAACGCTGGCATCATGCCCCCTTGATTCCTTGGCTTTTACACAGGCTAGATGCTTAATGGACTCTGGAAGCCTTTATCTCTAGGACTGCAGCTTTTTTGTTTGTTTGAGACAGGATCTCACTCCAGTCACCCAGGCTGGAGTGTAGACCTGGGGCTTCTAAACACTCTTCACCTTGTGCTCAGCTCCTTGTATGATACCGACCTGATCCTATCCATGGACAATTACAGTCTTGAATGTGTTCACAATTGGGGGAATAAGTCCCAATCCAGCCAGGAAATGCTGAACTCCTTCTGACGGGATCTGCTTGTCTCACTTCAGCGCCAGTGGCTTCCTTTTACAATCTCTTTGCTGGCCAGGTTAGACCGTGTGCTAATTCTCTGAAGACACACCACGTTTTCCTTCCTCTATGTCTTTGCTTGAATGGTTCTGTCAGCCTAGAATACATTTTAAATATTTCTACTTCCACAAATCTATTCTATAGTATTTATCAAAATAGTACCTTCCCTATTAAGCCTCCCCTGATTCTTTAGCTGAAAGTTATTTTGATATCCTCCGAGTTCCTGTTACATTTTGTGGGTACTTCTGTTACACTTCTTAGCATTCTACAGATAAGGAGATGGGACTTTGTTTAAACAGCTCTGGGCCACAAATATAGCATATAGAACTGTGGAGATTCTAACTCATATTTTCACCTAAAATGCCATACTGTTTATCATATTACATTCTTCTCATTCCATATATCTCTATCTTATGTAGTATGATTGAAGGCAGGGTGCTTGAATAAGGTGTAATGTTTTTGAATATGTAGCATATTCTAGGCACTATGTTACATATTTTGCATTTATTTAATTTGAATGTAATAAAATTTCTGCAAGGCAGGTATAGTTACTATTCCCACTTTACATATGAAGAAGTGAGGCATGGAAAGATTATGTAACTTGTCCAAGGTTAGGCAGCTAGCAGGTGACAGGCAGGACACCAGCTTTGGCAGCGTGGCATCACAGCCTCTGCTTGTAACTGCCGTGCAATACTGTAGGTAAGCAGGAGCTAACAATAGAAGCCTGAAACTACTGGCTTTCTCAGTTGATGGTATTTGAGAAGTGTGGTCTATGATATTCCTCAGTAACTTTCATTCATGGAAAACCAACATATCTTGTTTCTATAGGTTTTAAGATTTGAATATTTTTAGGGATTTTTCTGTTGTAGACTTTAAATTTACTATTTGAGATAAACTGAATGCTAAATCTTTCCTGCTTGGGAAGAATTCAGATGTAAAATTGTAATTTGTATTATTGGAAAACAACTCTAGTTTTATGCATTATATGCAAGGATGAGCTATGTATTAGTTCATTTTCACGCTGCTGGTGAAGACATATCCAAGACTGGGAAGAAAAAGAGGGTTAATTGGATTTACAATTCCACATGGCTGGGGGGTGCTTCAGAATCATGGTGGGAGGTGAAAGGCACATCTTACATGGTGGCAGCAAGAGACAAATGAGAAGGAAGCAAAAACGGGAACCCCCGATAAACCCATCAGATCTCATGAAACTTATTCACTACCACGAGAACAGTATATGGGGAACCACCCCCATGATTCAAATTATCACCCACAGCATCCCTCCCACAACATGTGGGAATTATGGGAGTATAATTCAAGATGAGATTTGGGTGGGGACACAAAGCCATGACTAGAATAAACCATATCAAATTAACTGCTGATCTAAAGTTCTAGAAGGTGTTCACAATGTTATTGGAAAGCCAACTTAGTGTAGTGAGAATTTGGAGAAGCATCCTTTATACAAGTGAGATGACAGACATTGTTAATATGTGCTTTTATGTTTGTCTTTGCAAGATCTGAGCTAGAATAGAATCATAACTCTAGGGCCAATTAGAGTGGGAGATAGTTTAATAGATAACACAGGTGCTATTTTCTCAAGTTTCATGGTTTCTGGACAGTTTACAGAGAAAAAAATTTTAGTTGAGAGCCTGATGAAGTCTCAAGACGATTATTAATAGTAATATTTGGGGACTAGCAAAGTGCTAACATAAAAAGCACCAACAAGGATAAAGAAAAAGAAAGAAGGTACTGACCAGATTCACTGCCTGCTGTTCCCAAAAATATTACTAAAAGGTTCATGTAAAATAGAATCTGCACCCACCCAGGAGAATGTGATTTTTTTTTAAGCTGAAGCCGAAGTTTCACACATCCCTGATAATAGGGTTTAATTAATGTTTGGAATGAATAAAACACACTCAGAAGAAGTGTAGTCATATCCTTAATTTCCTTGATTGGCAAAGTAATTGATATCATGTGTGACATTTGAGTCAGTGCTATTTCATCAGTCACTTGCTCTCTGCGAGACAGAGAGTGTGACTGAAAACAGTAGGTATGGGTACTTGGTTTTAAAATGAACTCTATTGTAATATACTGATTGCAGAATGAGAAGGGCAATGTTGGTGAATATTCTTGAGCAAAAAATGACTGTAACCTATTCTAGATATGGTAAAACCAGCTCTCAGTACTTAACCTGTAAAAAGGATATTGGTTTTTTTCCAGAATTTTGCAGAGGGTCTTTTTACTTAGGGAACAAAGAGAACTGTAATTGTCAAATGTGGTTGTAAACAGTTAAATCTATTTTCGTTCATGGCTCATTCATTCACTTAGCATTTAAAAAAAATTATTTGTTTATTTTAAAGACAGGATCTTGCTGTCACCCAGGCTTGAGTGCACTGGTGCAATCATAGCTTACTGCAGGCTCAAACTCCTGGCCTTCAACAATCCTCGTGTCTCAGCTTCTCGAGTAGCTGGGACTATTGGTGTGCCCCACCGCACCTGGCTAATTTTTTATTTTTTGTAGAGATGTGATCTTGCTATGTTGCCCATGTTGGCACTCGGCTCAAATGATTCTTTGCTTTCACTTCCCCAGCCACTGGGATTACAGGTGTGAGCCAATGGGCCTGACCTCATTTGGCATTTACTGACACTATGTTAGAAACCCTGTAGTATGTATAAAGATTATTGGGGGAGACTTCTCAGCTGTGCATGTGTGTACATGCCTATGTGCTTGTTAGATGTTGGTGTAAGTAGAGTTTTTATTCTAGTCATGGTTTAAAATATCTGAAAAGATGCTATGGGGACACAGCAGTTTACACCAACAGGGACCTTATAGTTAAGTAGATATGATTATAAGATAGAGAGTGATAATGTCATAAAAGAAACACAGGTATGTTACTATAAGAATGTGATGAACGAATCATTTGATAAAGATATCAGCAGAGGCTTAGTGCAGGAGACGCCTTTTGGCTGGACTTGGGCAGTTGGTTAATTCTGAATGGGGTTTGGGGTAGGGTAGTCAGGTGAGGATTGGTGTGTGTAGGTACGCCTAAAGGCATGAAAATATTTCCAAGAAGGATTGCATTTCTTTTTGCCCCTCATGGCTGAGTCAACTTTGGCTTCTGAGTTGAAGCCAAAGTTGAAGAGTGTGAGTACCTCGAGCAAATAAGTCAGCTCTAAACAAATGGAGCTGAGGCATTAGGAAATGCCTGTCGATTTATAAGAAAAGGAGCTCAACTCTTAAGAGTGCAAGGAAGAAAAATGCGTGGAGTGACAGGATAATAGTCTGTAATTACTTTTAAGATTGCTATATTGAGGCTGTGACAGTCACTTAGTTCCTGAGTCTTTTCAGGAAAGGGTAAGAGGTAACTAGCCAGAGCTGGAGTCACTCCTTGTAGAAGTTAGGCGACTTCCATAGTGACATTAACTCTTCAGAAACTCCAAGACTATTACTTGGTATCCAAAGTAGAAATTTATGAAAGAGTCACAGAATTTTACATCTGGAAGAGAATCTTTTGAAAATAATTAGAAAGAATTCAGTTGAAGAATGCACATGGGTGATAGACCGAGTAGTGGAAACATCCCCAGAATTTGATCCTGCTCAAAAGTGGAGCAGAGGCCGGGCGCGTGGCTCACGCCTGTAATCCCAGCACTTTGGGAGGCCGAGGCGGGCGGATCACAAGGTCAGGAGATCAAGACCATGGTGAAACCCCGTCTCTACTAAAAATAGAAAAAAATTAGCCGGGCGCAGTGGCGGGCGCCTGTAGTCCTAGCTACTCGGGAGGCTGAGGCAGGAGAATGGCGTGAACCGGGGAGGCGGAGCTTGCAGTGAGCCGAGATTGCGCCACTGCACTCCAGCCTGGGCGACAGAGCGAGACTCTGTCTCAAAAAAAAAAAAAAAAAAAAAAAAAAAAAAAAAAAAAAAAAAGTGGAGCAGAGTTTCTTAGAATGCACTGAAGTCTTCACATTGACTCTGCACAGTATCATCCCTGGGAGATCTGGCAAAGGAGACATTTCAGAAATGTGTGAGTTAGGTGCCATGGCATTAAGATCTTTTCCTACTATACAACTTCCCATTTATAAACTCACCATCTTGATGTACAGCCAACTAATGTAATTTTCCAAAGTTTCCAGAGAAGATAACAACCTTATTGAGATACTAGGACATCTAGGTGCCAATCTAATACCAGTTACATCTTACTTTTGAAAGAAAGAAAAGTCCATTAAAATTAGAATTTGTCTAGGAAGCATCTCCTTCCCAGGAGTGGAGTACTAGCTGTTCACTATCATTGGTCTAAGCCCTTGAAATGCTCCCATGTTTGGAATCCCATTATTTAAGTATCAGTTCTCCCAACACTTCCACTCCTTAGGGGTATGATTTAAGAGTTAAGGCCGGGCGCGGTGTAATCCCAGTTACTTTGGGAGGCTGAGGGGGCGGATCACAAGGTCAGGAGATCGAGACCATCCTGGATAACATGGTGAAACCCTGTCTCTACTAAAAAAGGAAAAAAAATTGCTGGGTGTGGTGGCACGCACCTGTATTCCGAGCTACCCAGGAGGCTGAGGCAGGAGAATCGCTTGAACCCGGGAGGTGGAGGTTGCAGTGATCTGAGATCATGCCCCTGCACTCCAGCCTGGGTGACAGAGTGAGACTCCTTCTCAAAAAGTATCGTTTGAGGTCACAGGATTGATGCTATGCAAATAGTAATTGCATTATTAATGATAGTAATGTGAAGCATATTGGTATTAAACTATGAGCTGATACATGGAGCAGCAGATATTGTATTTTTAGTTCATTTCCTTAGGCAAACTCAAATATTGTACTTGCACAGTTACCTCAGGCATTCACGAGTTAGAGTTCCAGTGCAAACAGTTTGCAGCAAATATGAACCACAGTGGTACTATTAGTTTTGCATCCGCTAGGCACATTTTCCCGCTTCTGAAGAGATAATTGAAGGAGAACTTGGATGGGGCTAAATTGTGTATATGGATAAAAGATTCAGCAGGTATTTAGGCACTTTCAACGCACATGAAACATTAACTATTAGCTGAGACTCACTTGAAGATGGACTTTTCTTGATTTTGAAGAGTTGTCTACATTTTTATAAAACTAGATGAGCATAGTGCATTCTAACCAATAAAGGAAGTGAACACAGTTGAGATGCATTATCTTTCTTAGCCTTAGGGTACTGGGTGTTACTATTACAATTTTTTAAAATGTATGCTTTTCAATTTTTAAACAGTTTTTTATGAAAATTTTTAGGCATATACAAAGGGACGAGATTACTATAATGCACCACCAGGAATATATTATCCAGCTTCAGCAATAATTGACTGATGGCCAGTCTTGCTTCACCTATACACCTATTCCTTTCCCTCACCCTGGATTATTTTGAATATAGTCTCAGATATTGTGCCAGTTAGTCACTTCTGCAAATCTTAGTCTTTAGTAGGTATGTCTAAAACATCTCTCAACCATAAAGAACATATTAGGAGAGCTCTTTTGCAAGATATTTATCGATCTTGTGCCTTTTGCACGAGTATGGGAATGGCTACTGTTTTATGGAAAAGAAGATTAAAGAATGCAGTGTGGGTTTT